>NC_139344.1:216423809-216773809 GCF_055883805.1 Amblyomma maculatum | reverse complement strand
GCTGAAAGTCTATTTGAGTTACGCTTACACATTGACACCGTTAAATTTTCATACGCAACTCACAGCGCATCCACATCAGGACTCAGCCGATATTGCATCTCATTTCACATTGCGCATCGAGCTGCAGTTGATGTGCAACGTGAACACGTTCTTGAAACAAGGTTAAGAAATGGGATCTGAGCTATAATGACACGAAATTAGGTGAGCGAAGGATGGCAGGAACGTTTTAGCAGATACGTCCAGTTTTGGACTAAAATATGCGGCCCATTCATGAGTGCTCCTAAAACTCTGCCGTGCTATTCTTTGGAACATGTTTTGCTCTAGCTGTAAGTGTTCCAAAAATCAATAAGGTAGAATGACGTATATATGTAAATCGTCATGGACGCAAGAGTCGTAGATCTGCATCGGGAAGGCACTGAAACTGTATCTCGCAGCCACGAAAATGGCTGCGTATTTTTGACGAACACTGCGCATTTCGGCTGCACTCGTCGAAAAACCCTTCTAGACAGCGCTGTCCCCGACCGCACCGTACTACATACACCCTTGTAGGAATTTTGCCGGTTCGCTATAGTTGTGTCCGTTTCTACGTGTTTGGTTCGCCGCATTTCTATAACGAAATATTTGCAAACTCATATTCCAGACCGAAAACGTGCAAGCTCATTTCAAAAGCCCGAAGGTTCTTCTTATTTACGCCATCAGCAACAGTACAAAAGCAGACTCGGGATACCTCGTAAGGCAATAGGCTGAGCACGAACAGCCTCTGTAATTTTCGGCAAACATATCTGGAGGCTTGGGACTGAATTGTAATTATTATTCTTGATGAAAGCATAGTTATTTCGCGAACGCATCGCCACTCGTTCCAAGCTGCCCGTGCCTTTGCCTTCTGTGGCGACGTTGCTATTATATATACTTCATCACATTGAATAAATATCGCAAGTTATGGAACTCTCCCATATTGTGAACCATCAAAAAAATCAACATGCTTTCGGAATGGAACACGGATAAAGACATCTTCGACCGAAGGTGCTGGCCCAGCAGCTATCACATTTCCGTTCGCGCCCCCGGCTTGCAGATGGCGCAAACGGTTCGCCGCCCACCGCTCCTGACCGTCCTTCAGAGGCGGGGACTTATTAGACTTGGCCAGAGGTGACGGCCTCCCCTTTGGGTCCCATCTTTGTGCGCTGTAGCGAGCGCTCTCGCCAGAGTGTGCGGAAAGGGTGCTCATTGATTTATCATTCGGCGATAGTTGCATGATTGTGAAATGGCCCATAATGGAGGGAAGGCAGTGCACCTATGGACATCACTTATCACTCGTAATAGCCCGCAGTAATTCTCAATCAGTGCGTAGGTCCTCGTGCAGTGATTTAACACTTGTTTGACGAGTCGGTCACCTTTCTTCTAAGAGACATTAACCACTGCACCGAAAGGCCGCTTATATACGAGGATAAAGAAGGGCGCAAGGGTATGCTGACTACCATTGATCTTAGGCTACGAAATCGAAGTCCATTTACATCGACTTTCATTCCGTTACATGAACGGTGTCGTCCTTTGCAGCGCAGTATGTATAAGGCAGAGGTGACAGGAAAAGGCTATAGCGTCGAAAACGGCAGTGTTGTGGCCGCTTATTAGCAAAACAAGGCTTTAATTTTTGTTCCTTTTCTCCTGTGAACATTTCTTACTGACCTGCTACAGGCCTTTGTTCAACCTCAGGGGTTTTAAAAATTTGACGGACCGTTACAGAACTACTTCTAGAGCTACCCAAACAGAAGATGTTCTTGTGCCTTACACATTTTTTTTTTTCGTATTCTGAACCGGCTTGCTTCTTCAAGCTAACAATCCCGCTTAATTAAGTTCACGAATCTGTTTAATTTGCAAGGCCTTCTCACCACACCACCCATATTCTGGCTTCAATGAGCAGCTTGTTTTTGCTCACGACCTCTTCCTTTTCTCTCGAAACAGGCACACGTCGCCTGTAATCAATTCAACCGTCGGGACAAAAATGTTTCATTATCACTCCTCCACAGTGGCTGAGTGGCTAGGTCTCTTGCTCGCCGAGCCCGAGAACTTCCGTTTATTATATTTAAAGAACTTCAGGTGACCGAATTTAGAGGAGCCCTCTGCTATGGCGTCCCTCATACGCTGAGTCGCTTTGAAATTTTAACCACGTGCACCATACCGTGTCATTATTACTATAATCTATTTGTCACACCTCATCGCGGAAACTATATATACGAGCACCTCAAAAGAAACTCTCAGCTGTCATTTCTGTTCATATAAAATGCTGTTCCAAGCAACCCGCTGATCAGACACCCGTTGCACTACGGCCAATCTTGGGTCCTGCGCAGATGTTTTCTACAAACCCAGCAGAACGGCATTTTTGCTGTGTCACCATATTTGCGAAGTGGCTCCTGTGACATTGGTGATATCGCCACAGTGGCCAAAGATAAGCTGATAAAGTCCCTTACTTTGCGATAGCATCAACCGGGTACGCGACACAGAAGGCGGTCCCAGTAAAGTTTCACGTAAATACACATCTTCTGGATTTTCGGTTATAAACCCGAGAAAGCGGTTATGAGGCATCCTGTTCAACTCTACTCCACTCCATATTGGGTCCTCCGGTTAAGTCTCGAACGCTCAGGGCTCCTTAACATGCGCAAAAAAGCTGCACGCCATGATTGATTGATTGATTGATTGATTGATTGATTGATTGATTGATTGATTGATTGATTGATTGATTGATTGATTGATTGATTGATTGATTGATTGATTGATTGATTCCACAGATGGGTGCGATCGCAAATTTTTTTTAACATGCAATAATGGCACTCTGTTGAAATAATGTCACTACTACCGGTACCTAATCCCGCGACCTTGGACAACACGGCTCAGTGCTATAGCCACTGCGCCATCACGCCGGGCTCAGCTTGAGAAGGGTAGCGAGGTGTTGGAAGTGGCAAGAAAGTATACATCTACTCACACCATGAATTGACCACGACAAAAATTGATAGAGCTAGGTTTATTGGCTCAAAGAATGAATTAAACAAAAGCTGTTACCTTTGTTCATCAATGCAGCCCTGCATTCTACAGTCAAGGCATCCCCGGGTAGCGCATTACTCCGCCTTAGTCACAACTCCCTCTTTCCACGGTAGCCCCATTCCGGGTCGTTCCTTTGGCAGCCACCCTCAGGTTCCGCATTCCAACCCCCTCGTCATAAACTCCTCCTTCTACGGTAGCCATCTTCTGGGTTTTTCCATTGCCAACCACCCTCAGGTTGCACACTCCTCCGCCCTCGTCATAACCTACTGCTTCTACGGTAGCCACCCTTTTGGCTGCTCCATTCCTCCACCTCCTGAAACCCTTTAGGTTGTTCCTTTGGCAACCACCCACAGGTTGCGCCCTTGTCATAACCTCCTCCTTCCACTCTAGCCATCATCCAGATTCTTCCCTTGGCAATCAGCCTCAGGTGTCGTATTCCTCCGTCCACGTCATAACCTCATTCTATGGTTGCCACCCTTTGACTTCTTCCCGCGCCAACCAGCTTTCGCTTGCGCATTCCTCCACTCTTTCCGTAACCCCCAAACCTACTATAGGCCACTCACCTCCTCCCATCTCCTTTCCGTTTCCCTCATGTTCCCTAGACGTGATGGACAGGAAGGTTTGCCCTTCACCATTTTGCCACCCGCCCACCGCGGAGCGTGAAAATGAATTTAATTCACTAGTAACTAAGGTCTCACGGCTGACGCTGTATATTTCACGATGGACTTCAAGGTTATATGGTTCAACCAATTCTATAACAGCTTTCGCTAAGCTCCGCCTTTAAGGGCATGACGCACTAGCGTAGGCTACCAGCCTACGTATAAAGCCCCGCTTTAACCAAGCAGTATGATTGTGCCTGCGTGGCATAAGGGCAACGTAAATTCAAGAGTTCTGGCTGGCTGATTCTGATATCACCGTCCCACACGAAAGGAGAGGCCCGAGTTGGTAGCTCCTGCCAAACGTGACGTCAGGCAACCCTGCGTCCACTCAGTGCGCGGCCATGTCGCTTGCAACGCCAACGCCGACGAACGGCCGCCGACGCCGGATTTTCGGGGAACGGGTCCTTTAACGCTATCGCGTTAAAACAGTCATCCCTCGGGGCTGTTCAGCCATACCGCATTGATTCAGTAAGCTCCAATTTAAAAAAAAAAAAAAAAAAAAAAGAAGGAGAAGTAAGATGCATTACTAAAATAGCGTTCCATTTGATTTTCGTTATTCGTATTGTACTATGTAATCCGTTACGATTACTTCCGACCGTTCAGAAGTCGTTATGTAGCATTATTAGTCGTTGACTGGATCGCAACTTTAGTAGACATGGTTCAAGAGAAAAAGAAGTGGGAGAGGATTAAAGGCAAAACGCGCGAGCTATAAAAGGCTGCTAAATAGTCCAAATTTCAAATAAACTGCTTTATTCTCGTAGATGTGGGCATAATGTTTGTGCTGTGAGCAAACGTCCATCCTTTGTTTCGGCTTTGAGCTGGCAGGATGCCACATCAGCAAAGAGATGACACAAGGCCAAGCGCATGTATGGAAAAAACTCGCAGATACTATCGGGCACTCATTCACCGACTGTAACCTTGAGAAACGTTTTCGAGCGTGATTTATGTAACGTAATTGTTGCTAATGAAGGGGGAGCATTTCATGAGAGCCCCAAGTATACGCGTCTTCCAAACCTGGCTATTGAGAGTTCCGAGCGTAGGTTACGAATGCGTTTAAGCGGGCAGTATGCAAGATCGCACGTGATTTCAACGCATCACCCGTCTCGACCTGCGAGTATACCATTATAACGATCAGTGACTCGCCATAAAAAATGACGGAACACTCGCCACGGCGGTTCCCATACACATGATAGGCTGCACAGAGGGCTGCACAAGCACACACCGGTGCCATTGCGCTTGAAAGAGCCCAATACAACTTTTACTTCCCTTGGTAACGAAGTGCGACTGCATGTATCTCCATATATTTTGTACTATTAGGACAAGAATGCAGCTTCATTTGTTAGTCCATTTTCGCTATTTGGCTAGCAAGACTAAAATTTGCAAGCTGAAGTTAATGATTTTGTACCTGCGCCAGGAAAAAAAATTCTAGGGGGCACTTTCGACCACTAAATTGCGATGAGGCGAAAGCCTCTATTGCTGAGTGGTCAGAAGCCCACCACCACGGCACCTCTTTCTCTATTTTTCACTCCCACCTTCCTCCTTTTCCGTAAGGTTCGGTTAAGGTGCCCGCGGAGAATTGTGACAAATACTGCGCCTTTCCTTTCCTATCAACCAATTTTAAACACCGCTGATACCTGCTGTACCACGTCTATTTCTATATATGCTTTGTGGGGCGGCGTTCGAGGAAGCGCCAAGTGAAAGGCGCCGCACCCACGCCTGGATCGGACGGGGTCAGCTTCGTATATGCGTGAATCGCCTGGTGACATCATAGTCACAGTCATCTCTTTTATTATCATCATCACTGTCACTATCATTAATTACCACTGACTATCATTATCGGTTACTATCTACCACTAGCTAGCGGCGGCGGTCTTCATGGCAACCGCGCTGGCATGACGTACGCTAGACAAGAACTAAGATACGTTTCTCACGTGCCCGGCATGGCTGTCAGGATGATTGACAGCTATAGTGTGACCCAACGGACGACAGTATGAGCCATTAAAGCTTTCGCCTTAATATGTAATTGCACTGACGGTAATGTCGCTGCTTTGCACGAATTAATTTCAAACATGTTTCGCGCTTTCGCTGTCTATTGAAACACATTTATGGCCGCCTCACTCATCCGTCGTCATGACGTAATACATTCGAGGTGTGCGAATAGTACTTGAAAAACTGAATTGAATAGCGTACCTTTGTTTTCGAACCGGGTACGAATAGCGTTTCTGAACACCGAATGGAATATGAATGCAAATGTGATATAGCCTAATAGAATACGAATTCTAAGTATAATCGCTGCTGTGCGAATATTCATACAAAACAAAAAAAAATTGCGAAAATTTGTAATGCTAGCGGCGACGCTGCGATACGACGTTGTAATTTATAGAGTCACCTATATTTATCAAAGAAAGAAAAGTCGGTCCCTATTAGTAGATACGTTAGCCCTATCCCCTCCATGTAATACATATAGCAAACTTATCTTCACTACTCAGGTCGAAAATGAAAGATATAGTGCCACATCTGAATACATCAGAGCCGAGAAAGAACTACAAAACCGCTACTGCGTACTGCGCTCCGTTCCGCGCAGACTGATCGCGGCAAAAGACTGTGCAGTGTTAATTGGAATGAACTTTGTTTTGAAACAAATTTTTAAAAAATATCTAAGCCGTGTCTTATTCAAACTTCACGCCTATTATTAGAAAATTATAAGAAAATTCGAGAACATGTTCAGTACGCTCCGAATAATTTTGGACTTGCACGATTGGATTCATCCGACTGCTTGAAAAAGGGATTTTCGATCTACCATTCGATAATTCCGAATATTCGCGGATCCCTTTAAGTCGACCACTGTTAAATCTTGTTTTATTACTTAAAAGGAAAGCTAACTGCTGTTTTCTTGTATCCGATCATAGCTTGTTTGTTGTATCCGATCATAGCTCAAAAGAATTCGGTCTAGTGTCCGTCTGGAAGTGACCATTTCCGTCCTTTCAGAGGGGTGCGTCTGTGTTGATTTAGAAAAACGTCTACTGCGTTACTTTTGTGAATACAAGCATGACTATACTAGGCTCGAATCTCGAGTATCAATGTAGTACGAAGCTCTCATTCCACGCTACAAAGGATAATTCCAGAGCACGCTACTGGCTTCGTGATTTTTATTTATTTATTTTTTTCAAACGTTCACGATGCTTCGAGGCGAGTAAGTGGAGACGATCGCAGTCAGGCCCGGCCAGCCTCCACAGCTTCCCCGAAGGTCGGTTCCCTCGACAGCAATGCGACTCCCGCGAGGAGGTTGTATGCCTGCAGGTGATGAAACGCCCTTGGGAAGCACACAGATGCCCGGAACGTCAGACCAGCGAGTCTGAGCGAGATGACTGGGGCCGACTTGAAAGGCGACTCTGCGGCAGCAGCAGCGGCAGAGGCTCCGTGCTTGTAGTGGGACCGGCGCCGCACCGGTGAAGGCCGCAGAATGCCAGGCGCGCCATTCCAGAGCTGTGAGCATCGCCGGAGTGGACGGCGCGGTCCATCCACCCGCTTCTCTAGTTTCGCGTGACGGTGCTAGTATGCATTTCTATTACGAGTACTATTCGGCCTGCGTTTTCACGCTGCGAGCTTGCGACCACGATGGTCAGCGTCGGACTACGCTGAACGCCTCCGGAATCCTGGCGCCGATGCCGCAGTGCGTTGCCAACGGAAACGTTGATCTTCCGCGAGTCAACAGCTAGTTCGACTCATGAGTCATCGCCCAAAAATTGAGAGAGAAAATATTTCGTGTATTGGGGTCCGGCAAGCTTTCTCTCTCACCCTCCTTTTCTTTCTTTCTTTCTTTTTTGTTTTTTTTTTTTTTTTGACGCTCGTACTTGAATGCGTACATGCCAAGCGTGACACTGAAAAATAAATGCAACTTCATGCACCTCATTTCTCTCGCATTGCATGTTCTCGTCTGTGTGCTACACCTGTTGAATGAGCACTTGAACAATTCTGCCCTTCCATGCCAAGTGCGCAGTGCTGCCAAATATGTGCAACAATACGTTGCCGCCGAGCCGATTGCACCCGGACGACGCATCGGCATTCACGTGGTCCAAAACAAGCGGGCACGACGTAGCGTAAAGCTCTTATCGCTGCGTTCTAGCCCTTCACTCGCAAATGATAATGGAAAGGAAACATTGAGTATCTCCCTTTGTCGGTACGCTTGCATTACATATGTCGGACACTGGAATTGCTGGTCGTATGCGCGAATTGCTCGGAGCACGAGGCTATCGAGGTCGTCGACGACCGCCTGTATTAAAAAAACAAATGGAAATAACGCCCAGACCGTTTCCCCTGGCAGAGTGCCTTGAAAACCCAAGCATGCCTTTTCTTAGGACTAACTGTATAATCACGCACAGGAAGCAGCCTCATAAGGAAAAGCTTGATGCTATACGCCCAGTTGGTCCGGTGGAGATAGCTGATGAGAAAACGGCGCCGAGAACCGCAGCTTGGATGGCACTGTGCTCGCACCAGGAACTGTAGGGGAAAATTGATAGCAGCACTCAGCGCTATCAGTACCGCCGAGCTCTTTTACCGCAGCTGCCACAAGCAGCTCTCCAAGCGAGAGCGGTTCTTGGAAAAATCGATAGAATAGCAATATTCATACCTTGAAAAGAAGGAATGTAAGAATACTACGGGTTCCTGTGTACTAGAATAATGTTATCCTGTGTGCATAAATACATACCCCACCGTCAGACACTAATCAAAGGGTGGAAGATAACACTCGATATGGCTCGTCTATAGCACCTTGCTGTACCCTTCGGGCTTTTCCAGAGTGCAATCGCAGGTTGCGATGGCGTGTATTGATGTTGATCGTGATATCCCTTTATTCACACAACAGTTTTGTACGAAGGGGCAAAAGGCAGACATACTCTGCCTGACGGGACCAAAATAGCCGATACACTTTCTAGGGCATTCTGTACAGTAAACCAGATAAACACGTTTGCGTAAATTAAAGACAACAAAAACTAAACTTTATGGCCATAAGCTAGTTATTAGTTATCATGACTTGCTTTCCAATCACGTACAGAAATTCTGGACAAGAGCATATTTCAACGGCAGTTGGTCCCCGAAAGCGATTTTTCGCATATCGGAAGACTGCTCCACAACAACCAATATATCTGCAGATCCCCCCTCCGAAGGCTTGTAGCATTCTGGTAATTATATTGTCTCAGTCCCACCTCATTAGTTTCCTATGTCAGCTTGAGATCACAGGACAAACATTAAAAAGATTCTTCTACGTACGTGAGACCATGCCGTCAGTATGATCGAAACATTACCTTGGCATCTTGCAGTCATAAGTGAGGCCCAAGAAAACTGCACTTGTGTACCAAATGTTCCTTATAAAAGCGGTCACAACTGCCCCAAGACTAACTGCGTTCAGCGTACGCATGGAATGTTTGCCTCGCGCTCATTCTGTCAGGCGAAGCTTTCGTGTTCTGTCTTTCTAACTGGCTTGCGCGCTGCGCGAAGGTCGCAGGCATGCTGATCTACTATATGCTGACCGGCTGTCACCCTTTCGGCAAGTGCGATGATGACTGCCAGCTGAACATACTCGACGGACGAGTGATTATTAGGCCGGTCAACTTGGAACTGGACGACCTTCTCCATCATCTTCTTGCGCTGGAGCCAGAGTACCGCCTTTCTGCCACCGCCGCCATGAGGTAAAGAACGCCCAGTTCTCTCCCAAATTTTCCCCTGCCGCTGCATCGCTGCCATCTGCCTCGCCTATGTGACGGGATCGCTGAATAAGGGAAGCTGTGCCGGCAAATCATTCACCCTATAGTAGGAATAAAGAAGAGCAGTTGGCAGCAACGGACCATGGTACGCGGCGGCGTCTTGTACTGCTCCGCTGAACAACCACAGCAGTAAACGAAATATTCTTATGGATTTTTTATTGTATCAAGCCGCTTATACTTAGTGGCATGGACAAAGGCATATTTTTTTTTATTATTATTATTTTTGGGCAGCCTCACCATACTCTATGTATGGCGCAAGCAAGAGGCGTAAAAAGTATTGAGCTTTTAATTTCGCTTGGTGGTTAATTATTTTATTTTAGATTACGTAAAAACCTTAAAAAGCGACCTACTTTTCGTCACGGGAGAATTCAGTATGGCAGACACTGCGGAATTAAGCTCTGTAGGACTATCGTCTCTCGATGCGACCGAGAAGGGCAGACGTTTTTAATCGCAATCCGAACGGAGTTTCTGTGTTTTTTGTTTGTTTGTTTGTTTGTTTGTTTGTTTGTTTGTTTGTTTGTTTGTTTGTTTGTTTGTTTGTTTGTTTGTTTGTTTGTTTGTTTGTTTGTTTCTGGACATGTGTGTCCTAGTACTCATAGGGCTCCCTTTCCAAACCAGGCTTTACATTGGGGACAAACTACCACTTCATCCTTATCCTAAAACAATTCACAAAGCAAGTGTCTCTTGCACATGGCGTCTAAGCAAAGGGAAAACTGAAGCGAAGTGAACCAGAAGCGTCCTGCAGGGTAAAATGCTCAGCGTCCGTACATGCGAAGCTATACCTGATGTCTGCCCGAAGAAGGCACGCCGCTGCGAGTATCGACAAAATCATACAAAAAAATACATAACTGCACTCTGCCTCACAGCTTATTGACACAGAAGTGAAGCCGCAGCTCGCGCCAGAGTCGGCCGAACTAGCCATTGCCAGCCACATGTCAAAAATGAAACGCTTGAACGTACGCACACATTGATTCACGTAACCCATCAGAGCCCTATAGTATCCTGTCACACCATGTATGTTGAATCTGGCTTCTATCCAGGATCAGCGCCGGAAACGGTAGCCCTATTGTACGCGATGATTATCTAAGTGTATTTGTGTTTGCAACGCATCGTATCAATTGTTGCTCGGGTCGTTTAGCAAAGGACAGATCACTGAGCAATTACGGGACCACTGCTGCGTAAGAACCCGTCAGCAGTGGGAAGTACAGCTGATGCAAAGCTATTTAGAGGGCAAGCGGAGGGGAGAAGACGCGACGTTTACAAACGCGAAATTTAGATCAAAATTGCCTTCATTTTGGGGACTGAGCGCTAACAAGTTATCGCCGGCTCATCACGCAGCACAACGCCGCATGACTGCTTTCGAGACCTGCAAAGCAATAGTAGAGTCTTGTATGCTAAGAGCCAGTGTTTTAAATCCTCGTTGTCTTCGCGAGAGAGTATTTCGCAGTCCATCCTCGTCTGACTCTAGAATTCGCCTTTTTGTTGTTGTTATTTCAATGGGCCGGACCAACGCAAGAAGTGTATTCTTTCCTATGAAAGAGAGAGAGAGAACACGAACCAGAACAGAATTAAAAGCACAGAGACATAACAGCGCAGGAAAAGTTCAGCACAGCGAAAACACGGCGCGCAGGAAACAACACAGCGCAGCCCAGTGCGATGCATCGATCGTTGCTTGAAGAGTGCGTATCAGAGCAAGTAATTATGCACTCATCGCTTGCGGGATTTTACTGATCTATTTTTTTATGCATTAAGCAAATAGAATTTGCGCAATATGAAAATGATCTGCAAATCTACCTGCTATTAATTTTCCGTTTTCTTCCACGGCCTAAACAGCCTCGCTCGGCAAATCTCGAACAGATTTTCACTGATACGGCAGTGAAGTTATCGTCAAGAACCCGGAATCGTTCTGAAGCATAATTCTGGCGCATTAACCGTCAGAAACACTCCTCTAGACGATATCGAAATATGAGGTTACGCGAGTCTTACGTTCGGTGGGCAGACAAACAAGGAAAGCAAGTTAATAACGGACAGAAAAGGTGCTACATATCTTGGTTACGCTGCCCTACAGCCTAACCTATCCTAACTAACCTCGCCTAAGATATATTTGCTGTCGATATGGGCTGTGCGTTACGCTTTCTGGCTATGACTATAATAATTCAGCCCTCCCACAATGCTGCATCGCACTGCGCTATGCTGTTTTGTCATTGTGCTGGTTTTTGTTAGAATGGCAACTTTATGCACGTGATAACACGTGCATGCATAACACGTGCATAGTGCATACTTAAATTGGTGACTTCTTATTCAACCAATGCAATATTTGTTTCCCCGCCGGGGTGGCGCTCTCTTTACCGATCCTGAAAACCAGAGAGAGCATTGTGCAATAATCATCATCGCGAGAAGGCCCTATACATAAATCACTGACCTCTTAATCAACCAATGCCATATTTATTTCCCCGCCGGGGTGGCGCAGCATACAGTCGATGACTGTTCCAGCGAAGTACTTGGGTGTATCATTAGAGCATTATAAGAGCAACAGAAAGTTGTGGAACGACACAACGCAAGACTAAGCAAAAACTGGATGGGTGGAAAGGGCGCGACCTCTCAGTGTTCGCACGTGCAATTGTCTGTAATTAATTTTTTATTGCCAAAATTTGGTATTTGCTGCAAATATTTTGTATCTCCCGCTTAAATGTACAGAAACTGCATAGAGTATTTGCAGTTTTTATTTCGAGCTCAAATTGGAAGCGAACTAGCCGCACTAATTTGTTTCTTCCCATGAAAAGGGGTGACCTTGATCTTTCGAACTTGTTTCTGCGACAAGTTCTATCACGATTTCTTTTTTTGTGCGATCAAACAGACCCTTTGTTGCGCACAATGATGCATATGCGCTTAGGTAACGTGATACCGGACTTCGTTGTGCCTAGTTATCCGGCCAGAAATCGCGCTGTCACTGGATTTTTAGGAGAAGTTGTTTTTGCCTTACAAATTGTGCGTGCCCATTTTTGGGTTGAGTAACTTAGTAATGTATCCAGGAAAACATTGTATAAGGACTTGCACAACCTGTTTGTACCCGTACCTCTATACCGATCCAGATATTGTGGAGGTCCAGGACAAGATGTCCTAAAGGGAGTCAGGAAGATGCCGGTAAAACCGACCGTCAAATCGTTTTTCTTCAAGCTTCACTCTGGTACCCTTCCCGTAAAAAAGTGGCTTAATGATAAAGGTATGCTTGTATCTTGGGCCCTTAACTGCACAATCTGTAAAAAGCCAGTGACCATCGATCACGTTTTTGTAGACTGCTGGGATCCCGTTTTTCACTGGGATATATTACAAAGAACTTTAAAAAAAGAACTACCCATTAATCCTTACGGCATCCGGTTTCTACCCGTACAAAGTGACGAGGTCCCATATGACGTGATTATGGTGCTGGGCCTCCACAGCATTTGGAAAACGTGGATGGCATTTAGGCACGCCGAAGAAGATGTACGATCGGTCAGGGACAACTTCAGTCAGTCACATAACTCAGAGATGTTGTCCTCAGTCAGCCTGAGCAGCCTCGGTGGATGGATGTGGTTGACGCATCGCTTAAGTCAAAGGTAGCTAGCCTAATCATTTCTATGCCTGTATGTACAGGGTCGTCCACTTCTAGCTAGAACACGGTCACTGCTTTTAAAGCAACATTGTATCTGACGCAGGCAGATATCGATGCAAAGCGATGCAAGCACACAGAGACACGGATGTGCTGCTTCACATGGCCAGCCACTTTAGATTACTGCGTGGCCGGGTCGGATGCAATGACACCTTGAAAGCAGTGACCGTGTTATAGCTAGAAGTGGACGAGGCTGTACTTTGTCAATCGGCAATAGAGGAAAAAAAAAGAAAAAGAAAGCCGGGGTGACGCAGTGGTTACGGCGCTCGACTACTGTTCCCAAGGGCACGGGATCGAATCCCGGTCTCGGCGGCCGCTTTTCGATGGAGGCGAAAAGCAAGTGCCCGTGTGCTGTGCGATGTCAGTGCACGTTAAAGAACCCCAGGTGGTCGAAATTTCTGGAGCTCTCCACTACGACGTCTCTCATAGCCTGAGTCGCTTTAGGACGTTAAACCCCACAAACCAAATCATATTTGTTTTGTTTTTCACGTCATGGTTTCTGTCTGGAGTACACATGTCGTAAAAAAAAAAATTATACTGTTGTGAGAGCCTTCCGGATACCTGCATTAATTTGGTGGTGCCGGCCTGTGAGCCGGAGTTAATAAAAGCGTATTTCTAGCGAATACGTGAAGACGCGTGCCTTATTAGTGTCGCGTATATGGAGCCCCGTCGCGGAGAATGTCAAGAGCGTGCTTTTTTGCTTCCGCGTGCGAGCGAAAATGCGCAACAGCGGGAACTGCGCTTCTTCTTCTGCTGCTGCAACTGTTACAGCGTGACGGTTTATCGCGCATTTAGAACGGGCTGTATAGATTACACTCGCTAGCTCCTCAAGTAAAAATAGCAGAACCAGAAGCGCAACGTTGCGCTGCGTGCCTTCTCGTGGAGCCAGATATGTTCAGACATTCGACGCATTTCCGCTTGACGTCATTTCGATGAGTGCATTCCTCGCAAGACAAAGCAGAGGGAGGAAGGGGGGGCGACAGAGACATCGTCTCATTCTCACAAGCTACGCTATCAACAGGCAATCGTCGTTCCGAGTTCCCTAGAGTCAGTTTCCGCTCGTGCTCGCTCTGCAAGGCTTTCAAACAGACTCTAGCAAAAACAATCATCTGGCTGCATTGGCGTTCGTATGAAACAGGATGTCAGGAGACGCTTCCCTATGTGTTGTACGAGCGTCCGCCACAATACGCGTGCGCCCGTCACGTTTGAAACAAACATTCTTACGACTGTGTTCCAAGGCAAAAGATAAAAAAAAAAAATAAAAAGCGGTTGCAGAATAGTTCGCTGTTCCCATGCGCATATATCATGTTATCCTCACTAAATAGATTCAAAATTGTCACATTCAGCCAGCATTAATATCTTGACGTATGCTACTATCTTTCGGTCAAGAGCTTTTTTCATCGTTCCACACGCTAAATAACTAAATACGACCTTGCGTTGCAGAAGCCAGCAGCAAATGGTTAGGGCGCTCGACTATTGTGCCCAAAGATGAGGAAACGAGTCCCGGCCTCGGCGGCCGCTTTTCGATAAAGGCGAAAAGCAAGGCACCCGTGTGCTGTGCGATGTCAGTGCACGTTAAAGAAGCGCAGGCGGTAGAAATTTCCGGATCCCTCCACTGCGACGTCTCTCATAGACCGAATCGATTTGGGAAGTTAAATCCCATACACCAAACCAAACCATCAAGCGAGGGGTCTTACAGAGAAAAATCATGTTGCTCTTCCTTCATCCCCGCTTTTTTGCGTTTTTTTTACGAAAAAAATGTTCAGTATAGATAGACATCCTCTCATGTCATCACATTCTCCTTTGCTTGAGCCGTCGAGTGGAAATCAAGAGCACGAGCCGTGCCGTGATGATATTTTATCCGATACTGAAGCACGCGTAAATCGTGTGCTTGACAATGCTAACAGCACGAAAAAATGAAGGTTCAGTGGAATAAAAGAGAAGACCAGCATTCGCTGAAGTCATTAAATTGAGTCCACAAAACATGTTTCTCCCACTGCTGAAATAATGCGGCATGGTGGAGGTTATGTATTTTCGTGATAAAGTCGACCCCAGCGGGAAATCGATTCATGCACCAGGCTTGTACTGGTACCAGCCATGAATTGATTCATGCGCCAGCTTTTTGAGACACTTATCGTTTGCAGTGTCAAATCTGTGCTACTAAGCAGTATCAGCCAACAACTCTTCGTGAGAAATTGTAAACCACTGTGCTCCTCCTACGAAAGTTATAAATACGACATCGCGGTACTGTGCGCTTGCCTCCTGGTAAGAGTGTGAGGCTTATTTCGAGGCACCTCTCTACAGCAGCTCGATGAGCGAGGCTGAGCCTGGTGGGGTGCACAGAATAATTACAGTATACGAGGTGATTACGGCACTTGGCGTAATTGTTGCAATAAAAGCTTACAGAAAGCCATCACCAACACGCGGTCGCCAAGTTGAAGAGTGGTATTCAAATCACAATTCCGGCAATTTACACGCGCTGCATCGAGATGACAGGTAGAGACCACGTTATGTTCTTCGCTTTCTTGTTCTTACGCGGTAAATGACTTTTGTAGTTCCAATCTTTCCTCGCAAAATGGAGAGCATGGGCACAGGAAATGTATTGGAGCAGGCCACTATAATGGACTATCCGGCTCGGATTTTTTTTTTTTTTTTTGTACATGAACATTGCTGAAGGCAAGGTGTTGAGGTCTATTCCTGGGACCACGGATGCAATAAATAAGTTCTTAACTGCTTTGTGGGCTTCAAACCGTAGGCGACAACTCCGGGCCAGGAAAAGGCTGGGTTCGCTGCTCGTTTCTGTCTTGGGAACAATGAAAGTGACGAACATTCGACTATGCGTCGGTTTTTGTTGATTTGTTGTCGTTGTCTTATTTTTCTTATGGCGCATGCAGTAGGAAAAGGAGAAGAGAATAGTTATCAGAGACGGAATTTGACGGGAACACTATAAAGTGTGTTGGTCTCTTATACTGAGGGTATGTTGTTTTGTTTACTATAGGTTAGTTTTTGCATGGATGACAGCTAGAAACTAATTTAAAAGTAATTGCAGTACTCAGCAGCCGTAATTTTAATTTAACGTCATTATTTTATTGTAGGAGTAATTAGTAATGCAATTTAATTCGTTTGCACAAGTAATTTTGCCATTTATGGCAGGAGAGCTGCCAGAATCAAGGCCCCCGTCAGGCTGATCAGCAAACAAACGAAGAGGAATGAAGGGCTAATTACGAGATACATACTAAGGAAGACAACAGCCAACGACAGCAAGGCGACGAGATTTTTTTTGGCGTTGATCATTGTCAGTGTCGTTATGAATGTCGTGGGTTCAAAATCGAATATATTAGGGCCATTTTTTTTACCCTACACCAGCTACACCGGTGTAGCAAATCGTCAATACCTCCAATGGTGTTTTTCTACACTAGTGTAGCTGGTGTAGGTTTAAAAAATAGTCCCATAGACCAGCACCGATCTGTGACGTAAGCGCGATGCGGTGGCGCTTCTGTCGCCAGGCTGGGCCGACTGGGGATGAAAAGTATGCTATGCTTAACGCCCATAGGAATACATGGAACCGGAAGATTTCAAAGCAGTTTTCTAATTTCACAGGGCACTTATGGTGTCGTTATTCGGTACAGATCAACCATGATCGTGAAAGTGTGAAATCTCATTACCGAGGCGAAGTATTTTTAAAACACCGCGAAATGTATTGGTGTGCGAGTTGGGAGGGTGACCCATAGAAATACGCGTAAACACAACTTACCGCAACATTTTTTTTTTTTTTTCGTTTCGCAGAGCACCAGAAGTGGCGGCCGGTCGTTAACTTTGGCCAGCGCTTTGAAGAACTGCGTGACAAAATATGCTGCGTCATTGCGGAGGCAATCTACTTTTAAAACCCCTCGCTGTCTAGAATCCGAGTGTTGTCTCTCATAGCCTGAGTCGCTTTGGGACGATAAACCCCACAAACCAAACCATATTTGTTTAGTTTTTCACGTCACGGTTTCTGCCTGGAGTACGCATGTCGTGAAAAATTAAAAAAAAAATACTGTCGTGAGCGTCCCCCCCCCCCCCCAATCACCAAAATTCTTCGCCTCGGTAATGAGATTTCATACTTTCATAATCTGTTCTAGGATGTTCATGGTTGCTTTGTACCGAACAACGACAGCATAGGTGTCCTGTGAAATGAGAAAACAGCTTTGAAATATTTCCGTTCCATGTATTCCTACGGGCGCTAACCCTACTTTTCACTCCCAGTCGGCTGCGGCGCCGCTAGCGCCCCCTTTGTTTGTAAACACGGTGTTGGTCTTTATATATATATATATATATATATATATATATATATATATATATATATATATATATATATATATATATATATATATATATATATATATGTGTGTCTGCTGCGTCAGTTCACAGGAACACTCGAGGGGACGAAAGATGTGCTGGAAGCTCTTCAACTTAAAATGGTTTGCTCTCTGGTGGTACAATGTGAGACAGTATGTTCTTGTGGTGGTATAATGTTATAATATGTGGCGATGTAATGCCAGATAATAGGTTCTTGTGGAACGCCGCAATATTTTACGAGCGCCGCAATTCCTTGACTGCTTCCTGGCCGCAGTAGGCATGATTCCTTATGCATGCCTTCCTTTTGATAACAAAAACTTGATGCGCGCGAACGCTATTACTCTTCTCTTAGTCACTTAGTGATATCCCCCATACGGTTACTGAGAAAGAAAGTGTTTTCTTCTATTTGCGGTACTTGACGTTATTTGTGTACGTTCTGCGAAGCTTGTCAGTAAGCTATGTGTGCCTTCTTCCAGGCATCCAGTATTCTGGGGACCACGGAAGCGTCTTTTCTTCCTCTCTGCCGTGGCTTTAGAAATGGACCATCGGAAAGAAGAACGGTGACTATATTTTGCTGTTGTGCAGTAACGACACTCCAAATAGTGGTAAAGCAAAATCAGGTTTGCCTGCAGATGTTCATCGCAGTAGATGGATGCGAAACTTAACGCAACCCGTGCTTGCGCCTATGAGCTGACTAGCAGAGGTAGCGTGGCAATGAGTTAGCGTTTTACAGGTAGACAGGCCCCTAATGGCTGGCTGATGTACTGAAGCGTTCTAAAATAAAGCACTTATTTTGTAGCACGCATTTTGCAGTGTCTTTCATGCTTGGATCTGCCCGCAATGATGACGATGAAAACATTTATTTATATATGTGTACAGGGAGGGTACAATGGTGGCGGCTTTCGTTCGCCACCGTTGCTTTCGGGAAATGCTAAAATTTTCTTTAAAATATTGCGGACAGAATAATCTGATTCCTCGCCTCTCTCGGACATAGCTTTGACATAAGCATCCAGTCTGTATTTCGGGGCAGAAGCTATCACTTGTGAGAAACTTTGTGTGAATATCGTCAGTGGTGGTTTAAAGATTTCTATCACCTTCGATCGTCGTTAATGGAAGTGCAGCAACGGGCAAAGGTTGCTTCTTAAGATGAAAAAAAAAAAAAAAAAAAAAAAAACCAGTAAGCTGACCAGCGTTACCAGCGGCTGTGACAAACCAGTAGATTACATACAAAAAGTCCCCCCAAGGCGCTTTCCCCCCCCCAAAAAAAAAAGAGCCAGAAAGGAGGGCAGTTATCGCACATACACCTTCTCGTTCACACTCAGGAGCTGCAATAGGAAATTAGTCTTTTCATATTATCGGTAAGTCAAACACTGCTTGCTTCGCAAAAGGATCGATTAAAAGAAAAGCGAGATAATGACTAAGGAAAGGTCGTAATGTTTCGCTGAGTTCCTTCAATTCTTTTTTTTTCTATTTTCTTATTTTCTGTTGTTAAGAAAAAAGTTTGAGCTTACAAAAGCCTCCTACATAAACGATTAGCCATTGTTTCACTACTTTTCTCGCAAGCGCGGAGAAAATACGTTCTATATTGAAGCTTACTGCGCTTTTCTCTCTTCGACAGGAACACAGAGGGCATCCTTCACCAGCTCAACAAGGGTTGCAAATTTTGTTCCGACTGGGTACGACATGAACATTCATGAGCTGAACTGCGAGTGCACTGTATTAACGCTCTTCGTTTTCTTGTATGCTCTTCGACTTAGACTAGCCGTGTTCCCCGAGAAGTGATCAAGGACGCCTTTCCTGATGGCGATCCTCCTGACGAAGCAACCAGTCTGCTCAAACTCATCAAGCGCTGTACACTGGATTACGACGCTATGTAAGAACGAAATGTCATTACTCATGGCGTTTTTCTTTTGTTTTTTTTTTTCCTATCCTGAATTTTTTTCTCTCCGGTAATGTTTCTCTGGGATTTGTTTTGACGAGTCATCCCCAGAATGTGTGTGCTACCTCTGCTTCATCACGTCGCCGATGGACTTTCGAAAAAAAGAAAAACACTGTGTGCATGTATATATTGGTTTCCGCTATATATGGAGAGCATACAATTGGAGGGAAATGAAGGGCTCGTTATGACATAAATATAAAAAAAATAGCCAACGAAACCAAGGAAGCATGGGGAATTGTTTCTATTTTTTTTTTTTTTTTATTGATCAATTGGAAGTTTTTCGCTGTATCGCTGTAGCTTTTCGCCCGAGGCCCATTTCCTGTATATTACTGGAAATAACATTTTTCAATTCTCCCCAATTCAATTTTCAATTATTGCAAATTATTTGTGGTTGAAAATTAATTCTTTAGAAAGTAGAAGGAATGAAGCAACCGCATATGCCGCTAGTGAGAGCCCCAACTCATGACTTTCGTACGTCGCGTTCGGTGCTCAGCTTTCTAGTCTTCGACTTTCGGCGGTACTTATGTGACGTTTAGCCTAATCTTGAGAGTGCGCATCCAGAAGTGCGTAGGTAGTGAACTTCCGATCAACGACGTTATTTAAATTATTCTTCTGTCTAGATATTTATGTGCAGAGCAATTAATCAGGCTAACATGCGACACTCTGTTAGTTGAAGATATTCATTGCTCTCTCGCCACAGTTCATGGATGTATCCATCCATATAACTTTTTGACTAATCTGATATTCAAATCATACATAAAATGTTTAAGCAGCCCAATAGTTTCGAGGTGAATGCAATATCATCAAAATTGGTATTAAGAATTCTCAACTTTAAGTTGTAAGGTGGCAACTTTTCCGTTGAAATTCAACGCTGCCTCAACGTTCGGTCAACACCAGCCACTCCTGGTTCCAAAGCAGATTTAAGATATCGTCTTGAGTCAGCTGAGAAGAACTCCAACGCGAGCTCAGAATTTGCTCGTCTGTGACACACTCATCGATAGCGCAGACGTAGACAGAGAAGGAGAAAACATTCCCATATGCCTTGCTTATTTTCGGTGACCGCTGGCTTCCTTAATATGGTAAGGGAAGGCAACGACGCAGTCTACTACAGATATACTTTTATGTTGTTTTTAGTTCCCTGTTGTCTTCTAATGGACGCGGAGGAAGTTTGCATATGCTCACCTTAGGTGTGCAAAACTTGCCACAAATTTTCATGCAATTTCTTTATCATTCTAACCATGTCAGGACAATAAAGTACCTACCTACGTTGCTAGAGAACTGGACCTACCTGTCCCACGTCATTTCCTACCCCTCGCCTTATCCACCCTCTCAGGAAAAAAGAAAGAGAAGAGAGCGAATACAATAATCCTTTAAGAAAACTACTGGATTGAATACAGCGCAGCTAGGCACACACCTTGTGCTCTGGAATAGCAGCAGGCAAATCAAGAGGCAGCTGAGGGGAGCTTTTACTTATAACGAATGCGCCGACTTCCTGTAACGAGGACTTTGTGGTCTGAAGTAACGCAGCTTCTCTTCGTGTTTAATGGGCGCGAGCAATCACCGCAGCCGCAAGATAAAACACGCGTACGCCTAATTGTAAGTTAGCGCAACAGTGTGACGTTTGGCGCAAAACCTTTCCAGGTGTCCGGAGGCGCGAAACGCCTTGAAGCAACCTGAAATGTTCTTCGCTGAAACCTTCCCGAGCCTGCTGATGACGGTGCACGGAGTGGTGCGTCGGATCCACTGGCGCTACAGCCCCCCTGTGGAAGCCTTCTTCTGAGACCGTGGAGGTGCGCAGACAGCGATCGAAGCGTTCCAGTTGGCGGGTGGAGACTTGGCTGCCGGACCTGGCCGGCACGGGTGAAAAGAAAACCAAGCCCTCCCAGCGGGGACGCTGAGTGTTCTGGACCTGTCCGGCGGCGGAGAGGAGGCGGCAGCAGATGGCCTGATTGGGCCACCCTTCTTCTCGTCAAGGAGCGTGCCGCCGCCGACACCCGAGCCCCCGGCGCGGAAAAGAGCGATGCAGTTAATTTGTGCCGCGAATAAAGTTGGCCGCCGCGCGAGATTGTCGCCCCCTTCCGATTCGGTGATTATCGGCGCCGGCTGCAAGACCCGTAATAAACGGCGACAGGGAGCGACGTGATCAGCGGGGGCGCGCGGCCTTTGTGGCGCCGCGGTCAGAATGGGGCTCCGGGCGGGACACTCCCGCGGGCTCACACCCCCGGCCATTGTGTGCAGACCCACACTGACAGGCGCCGCGGGTTGCGGAACACGACCCGGCCTTTTCTTGTCGGCAGCGCGAGCATGCATCAAGAGCGGCCAATGGTCCCTTTTGGCGCTCTATTTACGGACGTCATGTTCTCAGGATCGCTCTGTGTAAGCGACGAGCTTTCTCTTTTCTTGCCGGCGCGCGATGGATGGCCGCTGGGGAGGCCCAGCCACATTGTCAAACAGAATTTTACGAGACATGTTCGGCCACGCGTGCCGCCGCTGCGTTGGCGCATCAGAACGCGCCCCGCTCGGCTCTTTCTGTTTGCTCAGTGTGCGCAACTCCGAGAAGGAAACGTCCATCTTTTCTCGGAAATGTCTCGGTCGCCTCTTTATCTGCCCCTTCTTCGCGGGCTTTTTGTGCATAATTTCTTGAACCTGCGGAGGGGGCGACCAACGCGTGCCAACGCACGCGAACGGGCCCCGCTCAACGGTGTTCGTACTCGCCGCTCCGGTTCCCACATGCTCACGTGTACAAGGCGTTCGAAGGTTCCGTTCTCTCTTTCCTGAACATTTTTTGCGGGGGTTTGGCAGTCAACAAAAAAAAAAAAAAAAAAAATGGAGCGGGTCCCAGCATCGAGGACGACATTATAGGAGGGTAATTCGCGAGAATTATTTTGAAAAGACGTGTTCGCGAACTTATACCGATGAGTAGGAGGAGTGCTCATGTCTAATCCGTTGCTGGCTCTCTAAACACAGCGGCATTCGATCATCTGTTTGTCTGTCTCTTTTAAGCTATCTCACTGCCGGGTTTCTACGGATCCAGCGATGAACTTGTTTGCGTCCAGAGGCTTCAGTAGCTTATGTACAGGTTATGGACGCTTCGTCCCCGAGTGATCATGAAAAATCAGAACAACATTCCGCCAGACCTTAAATGAATATTTTCGGGCACAAAACTCAGTCCCATGCGCCAGTGTCAAGGGAAAAAGTTTGGAGAGCGGTTATTTATTTTATTCGATGTGCCCGTTCGACTTAAAGCCAGAAAGGTGCGTTTCATGGAGAGTTATCCACCTTATGAACTTGGCGTTAGGGTTTTGAGCTTGCTAGCATACGTCACGGGCAATGAAGGCTGTGTAAAAGGGCCCTAAGTGCTGTATTTTAGATAATATAGGGCATCAATGAACAGTTTTTCTTGTGTTCAGTTGGCCACGTCAGGTGTCCTTTTTTCGGTTTAAAAAATAAATGCTCATAAATTAGGATGAGTCAATCTCTTATTGCGCTCGGAGCATTATGCTTCACTCTAGTTGACAACTTAGGAGATGAGCTAGTTTTAGTTGTAATCCTTAAAAGAAGCGCTACAGCTATGCCATGACCCCAAGCAAACGTGCAAATCACCAGGAGACTGGGAGTCTCGTAATGTAAGCTTTTCATGTTTTCCTCTTCCTCAGTTTGTACTTAGTAACTACAGAAAGACGTCGAATTGGGAAAAACTGCGGGAGAAAAAAAAACTACTTTGGTACGAAAGTATGGTCGAAAAGCTCTTTGTCGCCCCGTGCTACTTCATGTTAAACTTTCCGCGAATTATAGATAGTGCATGGAATAAACTGAAAACAAAAACGCCTGGAATGTAGGCTTTCCCCAGCAGAATTCGCTAGCTGCAGTAAGATGCAAACTTACTATGACGGTACCACATGAGGCAAAACTGTCATGAAATGCACTGAGTGTTCATTCAAGACTAAGGGTCATCCCTGCTGTTGTGCAAGTTCATGGCAACGAAGAATACTACCAGCCCGTCTCTGCCAATTTGGGAAGTAGAAGCGATTAAAAATAATTCTTGCACAAAAAAAAAAAACAAAAAAACAATAAATCTGGGTAATTGAGCTCGAGCACTAGTACGCAGCTAAGATGCAGTCCTCAAGTCTGACTGCATTTCATGATTGCAGTTTGAAAATCGATGCCTGTTTCTGGATATAGTTGCTCGTAGTTGCGCCTCCGAATACAGAGCTATTCCTTCGAAGCGTTTCGGTTTGGTTCTGCGGAGGACGCGCATATCCGCGAGGCGTCGCGGCACAGAGGATTCTGCTCCCTTGTTTGCCAGGAAGGTGGAATTAAGCTGTCGGAGAGGGCTGGCTTGCAAGCGAAGCGCGCTCGCAGTCACGAACACTCGCGGTGGGCCTCTCCAGCCGCTCGCCTGGCCGGAGCCCCGGCTACGAGCGTGAGCTGCCAGTCGGGGCCGGCGCCTCCTGACGTGACAGGCTGGACGTCCTTCTGCTGATTAAACGTGACTGGGTCTCGCACTAGGCGAACGTGAGCAGCGGGAATTCGCAAGTGCTCGCGCCGCGAGCGCGTGCCGCCCGAGCTGCGCCTCGGTCGCTCCCCCCTTGCGCTGCTTGAGTGACTGCTCCGCGTTGTTGGTCAGAATGCATAGCTGGCCTGGTATAGACACCGAGCGGGCTTGCAGACTGGGCGACTGATTCGAGTATCTAGGTATGCAGCAGAAAGCTGTTTCTATGACTCCGTGTAGTAAACAGAAACGCAGGTACTGGTAGGCATGTTTGCATATGGTGGAAACCACGGTCTGAGAAGCGTCGAAACCATGCACAACAGTCCACTCGTGCCTTTGATCATCTGATTCCAGTGGTAGGAACGCTTTGCTGGAGTAGATTTGATGCAGCGAACGTTTGCTTCACTCTGACTACTTCACAACAACGGGATTTCGCTATAATGAGACTTTGTTTTGTGGAAAAAAAAAATTGATTCTTATGTTTTTCAACCATCTGATATAAACTGCTACATTCTGTAACTTTCTGGAGTAGCATTTCTTTCGCTTTGAGAAAATATTTTACGCTGGGTATTCGCTATTTCACGCAATGATTTTTTAATCGGTCTTTGCCGTCGAGTACAGCATAACGGTGGAAGTTTTCAGAAATTTCTTAGCATTCTGTTCTCTTTTTTTTTTTTTTGTCGTAAAACAAATAGATTTATCGACTTCTGTCAAAAATGTCCTCCAAGTAGAGCATCGTCCTAATGAAACGTGTTTTAGCCGAAGCATTCCGGTCTGGTACACGTTTTCTACAAGCTGTGCATGCTGTCCAATCAGAAAGGCCATCGTATGCTTCGTGATCATGTTGAGTGCTAGAAAAATATCGCAGACTATGCGCATTTATGAGTCTTTCTTCTGTGTCTTTTCGAGCACATCCTAAAACATAATTGTATGTTTGCATTGATAAAGCAATCAATGCTCGATGGTTTCTGGTACATCACACACTGCAGCTGCTAGAGACATTATTTCTTTTGCAGAGCCACGCTTTAACAGGTAACTCTTCGGTATGTAGCCTGAATAACACGGTTTTAGTGCAAGGGGAAATCGGCATTTTGCGCTTTTACGCATTCATGTTAACGTATTGTGCTTCTCGAGACCAAACTAGATGGAGAGATACAGCGGAGGAGAAAACAGCATGGATATTGATTGCTTGGCAGAGGTTTTTGCGCGAAGCAGGATATCAGTGCTCAAAAAAACGTACCGACGCATAAACTTCATGCATAAATTGCAGTAAGGAGGGACGTTTCGTAAAATGTGAAGGTACCACTAAAGTCAGTATCAAGATGTTTTGGGAACACAGCGCGGAACAGGACGCAACACAAGAGAACGAAGGTAGACAGGACGGAGCGCTCCGTCCTGTCTACCTTCGTTTTCTTGTGTTGCGTCCTGTTCCGCGCTGTGTTCCCAAATATGGATTTGAACCAACAAGCCCAACAGCAAGTGTTGCAGTATCAAGAGCATGAAATTGACCCGAGAAAAAAAATCCTATAGTAGAATAGGAACTATTGTAAAACAATAAGAAAAAAGACTCGAGCCGCCAACTACCTCACAAAGAGGTGAACAAACTGGCCTTGAAAGTCTATCACGTTACATTGGCTCGAAGTAAGATGGTCATATGAACGTCGCAAATGTTCGATGAAAGCATTGTATGTAGTGCTTTCTATCTCAGTCAACTACTTGCAGTGCATTACATATTTTGTTGTCAAAAGCATGTCATATTCTTGGGCTCGATTGAAGCTAGAAAGGTGGTTTACTAAACAACCAGCATAAGGCCAAACGGCTGGGACCCGCGCCTTCCAGAATGTGTACTTGATGGACCTATATGTGAAATGGAGTGACCAGATATTTAGGGGGAATACGTTGCTAAAGCACGGTGGTTTGGACTAGGTGGTCGCAATCCATGGTGAAAACAATCGCAGCACAAAAGAGACGCAGACACAAGTGCAAGGCACTAACAGTGCTACAACCCTTCTTGTCTTGTTCGTTCCTTACGCTTGTGTTTTTAGAAGAATTCGCACCAGAGACAATGCCAAAATGTTCTGTCGCGTCTGCAGTTTTATTTTTATTTTTAGGTACTGATTTCAGAAATGCTAAAAAACGCCAAACCGTCAACGTTGACAGGCACTTTGTCTTCAACCCCTAGGGAGGTAAAACCATGGATTACTGTTCTGCAGAACGTGCAAATAAAATGGCTCCAGATAAGGGCACAAAGTTGCTGTGACATAGGACACACTTGCTTCATGGATGACGGGATTGAGACCTGGGCTGAGAGGTATTCGTTAGCAATCAAGAAATTCGAACTGTTTTTACGAAGTATACGCAACACTGGAGCTCTCTAAAAGAGTAAAAAGAAATGAATGGTGGATGCCACCAAATATCTTTCAATACCGATCTTCATCTTTCAATACCGAGCTTACTCCTTGAGCAAGCTGCTCAAGGAGCAGGAGCAATTGAGACTGTACTATGGGTACACTGAACGGGAGCAGCCTCATAACACGTCTGGTGGGACCCATGCAGTGAGGAAAAGCATGGCGCATTGTATATTATTTTATAAAATTTACCGAAAATTTTGTACTACACATTTTCCAACGTGATAAGCCTTGTAGCCCCCAACAAAGCGTGATTTTTCTTTTCACTGCGCTTTGAGAATAAGGTCAGATTTTTGCTAAACGTTCTGGAAACGTCTTTACATCAAAGCTCACCGTGAAAACCGGCAAGAGGACAGGAACGAGATTAGATTTAAAAGTACATAAAATTTGAATGAAAGGTCATCAGGACCAGGCCTTTTAGAGGGAAGCAACCGATCAACTGCAAGTTCTCTTTCCGCATAAAAAGGATACTAATAACAGAACAACCTTTCGTTAAATGGTTCACATTGTCTGCAAAATTCTTTATAAGGCCCAAATTACCAATATCAGGAGCAACACTGAGTTCTGTAATAAACCTAAAATGCACAGATTCGTGCACAAGTGACATCACCTCCGGTATCCGCATGAACGTCGCGTGGCACTATACTCATAGACTAAAGCTTGTCGTGCCACGACGCTCACAGCGCAAAACTTGCTTGGAACTCTGGCGCCCTTGCATCATGCTGTAATGACATTTTGTAATTCTCACTTGACGCCAGCGACTTCTCCGAAATTCAGATGTTTCACATTATATAATTCACGGAGGTTGTACAAGCACTTTTGGAGTGTCTCCTCCTGGTATTCCTTCTGAAAGGACCTAAAAAAGTCGATTTACATACTTATATGTGAACACCTCCTCGACTAAGATGGTAGGGTAGCATTTTGTCACATGTTTTGTTTATTGTTGCAATAGCAGACTGTACGTCCTCACTGTATTTTAGTCATTGCAGGGATTGTCCACTTCACTTTCTCCTCTCGCAATGCCGTGCGGCCGTGCCGGCTGTCTCAATATTTTCACATAACTTGAACGAAGGATTAAAAAAGAACGGTGCAGCCAACGGCACACCATTTTCCGTCATGTGGTGCTCCTCTTAAGGATTAAGTTTTCAAGATATTTATTATTTACTTAGGGCGAAGTGGCTTTCATCAACTTCTGAAGGGAGTTCGAAAGCAACCTATTCAGTTTTTATTTTTTTTCTACCAACGCGCCCATGACGTAGCCGTTACTTTTTTTTTTTTTTTTCGGCATTTGAAGAAATCTTGATTTTTATAGCGCTGAAGAAACACCACAGGAAGACAGACACAAAATGACAGAAGCGCAACTTCCAACTTTAATTTGTGTCCTTTTGTGTCTTTCTTCCTGTGGTGTTACTTCAGCGCTATAAAAATCAAGATCATGTACCAACTAACCCGTCAGAAAGTCTTGTTGAAGAAAGCCTGCTAAATATATTTTTTTTAAAATGTCCTGTGACTGTTCCCGTGCGTTATAATATTGCAGCGCTCCCAACAACGTTTGAACGAATGAAACGTGCGCGGTGACTGTGCCCAAGTGGGCGGCCGCCGCTCACATTACCGGCTGCGCGATGACAAATAAAAATAATACCGAGCCAGCCTTGAATTGGGCGACCTAAGCGCTTTTGAGGCGAAAAAGTTCACTGCGAGGGTCAGAGCAAAGCTTAGTGTATGCCGTATGCCGTGACGTAACAGCCAAGGCCAGCTGCGCAGCACCCTCGCCAAGCTCTGCCGGTGTTGCCTAGCAACGCTTAAGATGTATGCGACTCCTTCCGGGAATCGAACCTCCATCCCTTGGATCCCCAGCCGAGCGCTTTACAGCTGTGCCACGCCCCGGATCGAGAAACACTCTCCATAATTCCGCTTGTCTACCGTGAGGATGATTGCGGGATTCCGCGACTGACAGATACTGCGATTGGCGCGCAATTTGAAGGTACCGAAGATAAAATGGTTAAGTCACTCACTTAGGGGGACGTCACGGATGTGACGTCACCCATCTGCCATCAGCATGGAGGAAGGAAAGAACTTAGGAGAGGCCCTGACGTCATTTTTTTGAAGCCGGCATTGCCGCGCGGCCGCGGCGCAACCGGACGCTACAATGTCTCTCCTCCTCCTTTACCCTCCGCGTTTTCTATCTCCGCGACACGGAGGAAGAAAATCTTCCTCTATGCTCCGCGACGCTCGCGTACCTCGGGCCCTTAGCAACGCTGTTGCTAGTGGCCCGAGTTTTCATAGCAACAGCGATGTCGTTGCTAATGGCCCGACTTGGCTAACCCTAAATTTTGACGTCACTTCCGCCTCACTTTCTGCAATGCATTGGGAATGGCAAGAGCCTCTCCTACGTTGTTTCCTTCCTCCATGGTCGTCAGTTATGAGGACCAAGCGGGAACGAGTCCGCTCCAATGCCGCCGGGCGGCGCTTCTTGCCTTCCGCGAGTGACAGATGCTGCGCCTTTCCGTTCTTGTAAACGAATTGTAGAACGCGGTGAACTTAGACGCGCTCGACATGAAAGCCAAGGAGAGTTTAGCTGCTGGCGAACGGCGCAGAAGACTGGAGAAATTAACTTCTGATTCCGAGGTAGTCATTGCTATTCGCTACGTATATCCAGGCACAGCAGAGCTAAGCCATCTTTCATTTTTTCTTCCTTTTTTGTTTCGTCAGTGTGATAGCTTGATAAACACCCGTTCGAGATCGCTGTCAGTGGCCTGCCTATCGCTTATCGCTTATCGTGGCTCGGGCTTTCTGTGCTCAGGCAGAATGTGCTAACGCTGTTTTGAGACTATGCCGACGGACGCCCATATCTAGACGAGGAGAATGCACGCTTCGTTAATTTAAAGCGCGTTTGGTAGCGCAACACCGCAGGCACGTGGCATATTTATATATATATATGAACAAAGATGAATTATGTCATTATTATGTATTATTCACTTTAGGGACTAGTGCACTTCATTAAGTTGTAGAAGGGGTTAACCTATATATATATATATATATATATATATATATATATATATATATATGAACTAAGGTGAATTATGCCATATCTGTATTATTCACTTTAAGGCATAGTGCACTTCATTAAGTTGTAGAGGGGATTAACCTACAACCAAACCCAGAGTTTTCTATTGACCTGCCTCTTACGTGATCGTTTTTCCAGCATTTAAAAAACAACGCCAGCGAAATATATATATATATATATATATATATATATATATATATATATATATATATATATATATATATATGTTACGACCAAGCATCCGCATTTGCGCGCTCTATTGTTCGCCTGTGGGCATGGATAAGTGCTGTGAATATGTGGTGATGGTCCAATGGCTCTAAGTGAGCCTGTTTCCAGGAATCCTGTTTTGTAAGCCTGTTTTGCTTTGTGGACACTCTGCAAATGCCAAATTGACCCTGCCAAGAGAACGTCTGGAAAAACACAAAGAAACGTCCCCCTGCGGGAAATGCAGGAAGTGCTTTCTTTCTTTTGTTCACCCTTCCAGTCGATAAGCCCTATCGTCCAGTGAGGAATGCCTACTTTCCAAAGGAGACGACAGAGTGACATGTCCGCTGACGTGCAGGACAAGAAAGGAGCATGACGCATACAGCCATTAAGTGATTTCCCAGGAATGCAGGAAAGATTTGCAATTGTCGAAAACGGACAATGCTGGGAGCGGATGCGGCGCCACGTGCACTCGGGTTTCTGAGAAGTAAAACCACTTGTCAGAACCAGCCTGTGGTTTCTTTGCTGAAGAATAGAAATGTACCTCCTCTCCTCGCCGTTCCCAAGCTTTTCCCGCCAACAAGTGATCACGCCCAACGAATGAATGCCGGACCAGTCAGTGCTTCAGACCATCAGTGCAGTGATGTGTTCGATTGGATGCCGATACCTGAGGGGCGTGCCCTGGATTTGGTTGGTCAGCATCTTCAGAGAGGGGCTGGACATAGGGGGTTTTAAGGACGCTGCAGAGCACGAAATGTCGCTCTGGGCCCTGGGTAAACGGCTCATCCAGTCGCTTCTCGCTATGAACTCTTAACGCTTGCCATTTTGCTGATGTACCCTTCTTTTTCGTGTAAATAATCTTGTAAATAAGTTTCTCAAAGTGCCATTAAACCTGCTTGTACATATTTCACCAACTTCGAAGATTCAATCCTACTTCAACCCCGAGTCTCTGCACGCTACCAAGTGAAGGCCGGGTCGACGTAGCCCCAGCGTCACGACAACTGGTGATCAGCGTTGGGGTCTGAATCTACAAGCCACAACATCTGATGACTGGAGGTGGGATCTGGATCTACAAGCTACAACATCTGGTGATTCGAGGTGGATCAGAATCTACAAGCCACATCTTGTGATCGGAGGTGGCATCTCAAGCAACAAGCAGGCGCAACAATCGGCCAACAAGAGAGCAGCTCGGAACATCGATCGCATGTGTGGGTGAGTGCTTGGCTTTTCTTCTGATGTGGACCAGGTTCTAGAACAGGGTTAGATTTTAGAACTGGTAAAAAGTGTTGAAACACCTTTAGGTTTGGTAGTTTGCACTGTTGTTTTGGAAGTAGCCGACACTCGGAGCGATCATGGACCTACAAAAGCTGCAGAAACCGGAACTGTTGCAATTGTGTGAGGAATTGGGAATTGATACAAGAGGTTTGGCACGAAAACCTTTGATTATAAAGGCAATCACAGATTTGGGAGCCGATGATGAGGAGCTCAGTGAAGCATGGAACCTCATCGCCCAAAAAAAGGAGGAGCAGCTCAGACAGCAGAAAGAGCGGGAAAAAGAGGAAAAGAGGCGTGAGCGTGAACTTGAGAGGGAAAAAGAGGAAAGGGAGCGCGAACTTCAGAGGGAAAAAGAGGAAAGGGAGCGCGAACGTCAGAGGGAAAAAGAGGAAAGGGAGCGTGAACTTGAGAGGGAAAAAGAGGAAAGGGAGCACGAACGTGAGAAGCTTGAAAGAGAAGCAAAAAAGCTGGACCAAGAAATTGAGCTCCGGAAATTAGAACTAGAGTTGAGCAAGAGGTCGGGCGATTGTCCCCAGCTAGCGGTACCTCATCTCAACAAGGAGGCAGATTTCAAGATGTCAAAGTACATGCAGCCATATGTGATAACAGGGGATATCGGTCTGTATCTGGCTAACTTTGAGCGAACCTGCGAAAAACTGTCCTTCCAGCGAGACACTTGGTCTCAGAGATTATTGACGGTTCTGCCCTGCGAGGCAGCGGAGGTTGTCGCGCGGCTAAGCAAGGAGGACGCGGACAACTACGAGAAGGTCAAAGCTTGCCTTCTGAGAAAGTATAGGCTTAGCGCCGAGGCGTTCAGACAACGTTTTCGGAACGCTACTAAGTCCAGGGACGAGAGTTACCCTGAATTCCTGTATAATTTAAGAGTCAATTTGGGCGAGTGGCTAAAGAGCACTGATTCCTACCGTGATAGGGACGCTGTAGTCGAGCGAATTCTTTTGGAGCAGTTTTATAGCTGCCTCCCAGAAAAAGAAAGAAATTGGTTACAGGACCGAGGCGAAATTAAGTCGGCAACTGAAGCTGCCGAACTCATTGAGGAGTACGCTTCGCGCCGACAATTCAGCAACCCAGCAGTAGATAGGCTCCGCAATCCCACGTTCAGTGTAAATAACCGTCAGAAAAGGCACTTTGCTAGATTTGCAAACGAAGAAAGGAAGGCTTCTTCAGGCAAACGCCCTAGAAAGGACGGCAGTGAGAAAAGTGGGGAAGTGACCAACGCGCAGAACACAAAGAAAAAGCTTGAGGCTAGGAAGCCGCTCACATGCTTTAGGTGTAATGAGCAGGGTCACATTGCCGTCAACTGCCGGAAAGAAAAGATTGCTTTCTCGTATGTCAGGGACTGCGATGAAAATAAGCAGCTTTTAGAACCCTACCTGCATGACCTAGTAGTCAACGGGAAGCCTTGCAAGGTACTGCGCGATTCGGCCGCAACGATGGATGTTGTCCATCCGGCGTATGTGTCGCCTTCCGACTATACAGGACAGTGTGCGTGGATCCGCCAGGTAGTGGAGGAACAGAGTGTGTGCTTGCCAATCGCGAACGTGGTCATCGAGGGCCCTTTCGGCAAGTTAACAACCGAGGCTGCCGTTTCAGGAAAGCTTCCTGAAAGCTATCCGTATTTGTTTTCCAACAAATCGGACATGCTACTGCGAAAGAGGGGCATCCTGTTCGGAGACAGAGTTGTGCAAGCCTTAACACGTTCAAAGGCGCGAGAACTAGCTACACTGCTCATACCAGAAAATTCCACAGCGGAGGAAGCGGCAGTTAAAACAGTGGTCGAAGCGGAAGATAGCGGGTCAGAAAACTTTGAGAGCGAGGCATCTCAGATAAGTCAACTTGAAAGTGAGCTTGATGAGACGCGGAATGAGGATGTTCTTGAGAGTAACCTCTTGCCGCCAGTGTCTAGTAATCTCACGAGACTTTTAAGTGGAACCCGAGAGGACTTAGCTATGGAGCAAGCCAATGATCCTAAGATACAGGAGCTTCTCAAAAAGACGGAGCAGATAGGAGAACTAAAGAAATCTCAGCTGTCCGATCTGGGCGAGCTAATAACAGAGTTTGAGGCCTGCTTCGTGGACAGGCCAGGCAGGACTGATTTGACTGAGCACGATATTGAGCTGACTTCAGACGTGCCAGTGCGATCAAGGTGCTACCGATTTTCTCCAAGGCAAAGAGAAATTCTGGATAGGGAAGTAACTCGCATGCTGGAATTGGGAGTGATAAAACCCTCGGAAAGCGATTATGCTTCGCCTATGATCTTAGTAGAAGCTCCAGGTAAAGACCCTAGGCCTGTGGTAGACTACCGAAAGCTAAATTCTCTCACCAGGGATCAAGTGTATCCTATTCCGAATATTGAGGAGAGAGTAGAACAGGTCAGTAGAGCGGCATATGTGACTACGCTGGACCTTACTCGAGGATACTGGCAAGTACCGCTCACTGAACGCGCCAGCAGATACGCGGCTTTCGTCACTCCGACGGGCAGCTACCAGCCAACAATGATGAGTTTCGGGCTCAAAAATGCTCCATTTTGTTTTCCCGACTCATGGATAGGGTTTTAAAGGGGTGTGAAACATTCGCGGTGCCTTATTTAGACGACATTGCGGTTTTTTCCGACTCATGGGCGGACCATATGGTACATCTAAGAGCTGTACTGAGCCTTTTGCGTCAAGCTGGACTAACCGTAAAGGCCGAGAAATGTTGCCTGGCAAGGGCGACCGTGGACTACTTGGGTCACAATGTAGGTCAAGGTTTCAGGAAACCCAGCGAGATTAAGATTTCTGCGGTAGCAGACTATCCGCGGCCGAGCACGAAGACGGAAATTCGAGCATTCCTGGGTCTGACTGGGTACTACAATCACTACATCCCTAACTATTCAGCTTTGGCTAGCCCTCTGACCGACGCTCTCCGCAAGACAGAACCGACAAATGTAGTCTGGGACGAACAAAAGGAAGCCTCCTTCGTAAACCTGAAGGCTGTGCTGATTAGCCGTCCGGTATTGCGAGCTCCAGACTATGGCCGAGAATTCACGGTCCAGTGTGATGCCAGTGATCGAGGGTTAGGTGCTGTTCTCTGCCAGAGAGATGACGACGGTAATGAGCACCCCGTGCTCTACTTGAGCAGAAAGATGAGTTCTAGAGAGAGGGCTTATTGCGCGTCAGAGAAAGAGTGCGCTTGCATTGTATGGGCCATTCAAAAATTGCAGTGCTATCTTGGAGGGGCCAAATTCACCGTAGAGACGGACCATTGTCCCCTGGCTTGGCTGCAAACTGCGACATCGAAGAACAGTCGCCTTCTTAGGTGGAGCTTGATTTTACAGCAGTACAATTTTGAAATAAGATACAAAAAGGGGAAGTTAAATGGGAATGCGGACGCGCTTAGCCGCTCTTTCTAAGCGGTCCGAGATGTTCCTCACCATGTATCCAAATTGATAATCAGGTTTTTTTTTTTTTTTTTTTTTTTTTTCGTGCGCTTGTATATGTGTGGCTATGTAAAGCAGCACGTTTGGTTTTCTAGGAATACGTGGGTCCCGAACGTCTTGAGAGTGGGCTTTTCTCGAACAACAATGGCAGTTTTCTTTTAACCTGGTCTCTTCAGACGGGAGCCGAGTGCTTGCTTCGACATGTGGTTGAGTTTCAGACAGCTCGAGCAATTTGGCCTACAACAATCGAGACAACGCGACAAGCAACAGCGAGCTTCAAGCGTTCACGTGCAGGCCATTAAGTCGTCTCTTCATGCAGCAGCTGGGACTGCTGCCCTCCGAGACTCTTCTGGCGGGGGAGGAGGCTGTTACGACCAAGCATCCGCATTTGCGCGCTCTATTGTTCGCCTGTGGGCATGGATAAGTGCTGTGAATATGTGGTGATGGTCCAATGGCTCTAAGTGAGCCTGTTTCCAGGAATCCTGTTTTGTAAGCCTGTTTTGCTTTGTGGACACTCTGCAAATGCCAAATTGACCCTGCCAAGAGAACGTCTGGAAAAACACAAAGAAACGTCCCCCTGCGGGAAATGCAGGAAGTGCTTTCTTTCTTTTGTTCACCCTTCCAGTCGATAAGCCCTATCGTCCAGTGAGGAATGCCTACTTTCCAAAGGAGACGACAGAGTGACATGTCCGCTGACGTGCAGGACAAGAAAGGAGCATGACGCATACAGCCATTAAGTGATTTCCCAGGAATGCAGGAAAGATTTGCAATTGTCGAAAACGGACAATGCTGGGAGCGGATGCGGCGCCACGTGCACTCGGGTTTCTGAGAAGTAAAACCACTTGTCAGAACCAGCCTGTGGTTTCTTTGCTGAAGAATAGAAATGTACCTCCTCTCCTCGCCGTTCCCAAGCTTTTCCCGCCAACAAGTGATCACGCCCAACGAATGAATGCCGGACCAGTCAGTGCTTCAGACCATCAGTGCAGTGATGTGTTCGATTGGATGCCGATACCTGAGGGGCGTGCCCTGGATTTGGTTGGTCAGCATCTTCAGAGAGGGGCTGGACATAGGGGGTTTTAAGGACGCTGCAGAGCACGAAATGTCGCTCTGGGCCCTGGGTAAACGGCTCATCCAGTCGCTTCTCGCTATGAACTCTTAACGCTTGCCATTTTGCTGATGTACCCTTCTTTTTCGTGTAAATAATCTTGTAAATAAGTTTCTCAAAGTGCCATTAAACCTGCTTGTACATATTTCACCAACTTCGAAGATTCAATCCTACTTCAACCCCGAGTCTCTGCACGCTACCAAGTGAAGGCCGGGTCGACGTAGCCCCAGCGTCACGACAATATATATATATATATATATATATATATATATATATATATATATATATATATATATATATATATATATATATATATATATATATATATATATATATATATATATATATATAAAGTGAATAATAAAGATATGGCATAATTCCTCTTAGTGAATTAGTAAATGATCGGAACATTTTTGCTCTGAGGAGTACTATATCACAACAAACAATATGTCGTTGGCCTCAGCCAGCAACAAGCTTAGCTTTTTTTTTTTTTTTTTAAACATCGGCTCAAGTTACCTGAAACACCCTGTATGTTGCACCTTTAATCCTTCCAACATTTCCCATTTCAGTGCACATTGCGGTAACTAAACACGTGAACGTATCTAGATAAGACATTTTTCAAGTTATATGCCTCTCGACCAATGGGTTTGCGCATCTTCGTTCGAGACCAAACTGTAGAATCACTCGCTAAGAAACCACCGTGCTGCGCTCGGCGCAGTTTTCACTCGGTATGTATGACCTTACATGGAGATTCAGTATATTCGATCCGAGAATAACTAGGTCACAGTTTATTGTAAACACGAAGCTTAGTGAGAAATAAAGCAAACTAGTGGAGAGCAAGTGCGAATCTCTTCTCGAATGAAGCCGCTATTAAGCCATCGGACATTATGCGGCATGCATCCACGGTAAAAAAGTGCGTCCCTGTAGGTCGCCTCCGCTAAATGTCACGTGTTCGCAGTTGTAAACCCGGCGCTCCGGTAAACGTAACGCGCTACACGCTAAATGTGTCTATATGTCGACTCCGTCACACGCCAATGCTTCAGCCTCAAGTTATCCTCATTTTTAAAGCGCCAAATCCTTATCAGGCGTTGCAGACTCTCCTGTGGCGAGCTTGAAAGTGCCACTGGTGGAAAGAGTCTGTGACAATGGCTGTAGTTATGCAGAGTCCTTCGACAAGGATGCATATGCGAGGGCCAGCGCTAACGACCATTTGTGAGTTGGAAAAACCGTTAGACACCTGCAGGCGATTTATTTTACTGATGGGGTGCGAATGATAAATTCAGGATGCTTAGTTTTCTTCTTTTAAAAATAACTGCATATTACCAAATTTAATCCATCATTCTTGGTCGTCTTCGTTCCCGAGGTCACTAGCTCTTTTTTGCCAAGGTGGCTAGACGAATCTCCTTTTTCCGCTGCGTGCGTCAGCTGGGCATCGCCCGGCGTTGCTTCCCTTATACCGCTGTCACACGGGCATTTCGAAGGCCCTCGAACCGACTTTCTATCGACTCGAAGGCCTTCGAAAGCTGCCACACGGGCGTTTTCAATGGTCATTGAGTCGATAGTCTATCGAGTCAACGGAACAGCTCAGAACTCTATCGAGATCTGGAAGGCCTTCGAACATCGCGCAAGGTTGCTAGCGTTGACCTGAGGAGCACCCCGCGCACTCTCGCGCACAGCGCGTTTACGATACCAAAACGTGAACAAGCGTTATTATTTTATATCTTTAATTTACGCGGTAAAATATTATTACCCATAAAAATTTTAAAATAGCATCGCTCTTTTTTCAGGCGTATTATTTATGTAATCTCTACTATACTGTAGCATGCGCCGCCGAGAAAACCAAACACAATGAAAATCACAGTCGTATGAACGCCAACGCGTTAAAAAAAAAAAGTTGTCTTTGAATAACAACTAAACACCTGCAGTTACTAAAAAAAAGATAACAGTTATATTTTATTTTGCCTTTATAGATTTTAGTTCTGTAAGCAAAACCGAAAGCAACGATAGTGGCGCCATAAAAGTTCGGCGCCAAACACCAGAACTATTTCAATAGCCTTCGAGTTTTGCCGTGTAGCAGCGGCAAAACTCCTTCGAGTTCGATCGCGACTGAAAATCTCGAGGGCTATCAACTCAATCGCCTTTGAAAATGACCGTGTGACTGCACTCACCATACAACCATAGGTCTCACTGGGAAGCTCTGGACGATGTTGAAAAATAGCAGAGCGACCTTTTTTGCTATTATTTTATATATAATCGTCAGAGCCAAGCAACGATCTTGCTTGTTCCTGACTCCTGATTGGCCCGAAAGACAATGCCGTCACAGTCACGTGTCATGGCGCGGGTAATTTGAACAGTGCTTTCACACGGTGCCATCAGTTTACCAGATTAAACCCCGATTGACTTTAATGCGAAGGCACAACTTACACGGTCAAACGTAACCAATAACGTTATGGCTTGCAGATGCCGAGCTTGGTCGAAAAAAAAAATAAAAAGGAAGGACACCGGCGGGGCGCACCGGATCCGAATCTAAGAATTCCTCATGGGAAGCGAGTACGGGGCGTCGTATAGCTATCGCCGCAGCCTAAAGCCCCGCGTGCAGGCTGCAGCACACTCTGGCACTGTGCACTGCTTAATTTGCCACCAAACAAAGTGTTCCTCTCTCTCTCTCTGCATTTCACGTCGCCGTCTCCATCAACTTCCATCTGTGCCCAAAAGCTTTCGCGTGTCCTACTCGGTTTAAATACGTTAAAATCCTAGCATTCTTTTATTTACTAAGATGAAATAAACAAAATGCAGACGTGAGCGCTTGGGTTGAATTCTCAGGAAAAGTGCTCCTCGCCTGATTCGGTGTGTGGTGAATTTTTTGAGCTGCCGAGCGCCACCCCTCGTCTACTTATGGCGCCATCACTGGCAAGAGGTCAGAATTACCACTATTTGGAATATGAAAGGCTCCGCTCTGCAGGTTGAACTGCAGGTTGAACTGCAGGTTGAACTGTAGTTTTAACTGTCTCCACTTCATTAAACATGTCCACATGGAAGAGCTTGCCCCCTTACTCGCTGAATGTTTGTGTCAGTAGAGCTAATGGATGGCGATAGTCGCGATTGTGCTATTCTAAGAAGACGAGTGATTTTACTGCCCCGTACCGAAACTATCCAAAACCCGCCGATTACAATCTGCGGTTGGTGTAATAAAATCTATGTCCTTTTCCTTTACGAGCTACGAAACTAGCTTCGGCAGTTGATTTGCTTATTTCCCTATATTATCGAGACCACTCTGCAGCACAGCAAAAAGGTGGCAGACTGGTCTTCAGATGGGAGGCCTCGAAAGCCATCTTCAGGCATGCGATTTCGAGCCAGCTAATACGTATACAATTCTGCGCGAGGATATAAAACACATCCGTGCTGAACCTCACATTAACTAAGCCTCGCTGAAAGCAAAAAATTATAGGCTTGTTATTTTCTCAAGCCCTCCAGGGAGTTCACTGAGCTGTCTGGCTGGTTGAACTATCGCACTTTATTACCAGTGAATTACGTCCTTAAGGGAAAAGGCAGCAACACCCATCCTGATTACCAGCTAATCCGAGTCGTCGCCGGTGGCTGATACGAACAGCAATTTAATGACCAAATAAACACGCTGCACGCGCAAGCAGGTACAAGTGAACGGGGTCATTCAGTTTCAGGAAAGAATACAAACGCAAACTGCCTCGAAGGTCAACGTCTCTTTAACGGCATCGCTTCATTCGAGACGGTAGAGACGCAGACTAGTTCAAAGTCTCTCCAAATATCAGAAGCGCGCAGCCATGCATGCAATTAGCTTAAAGTATATAATGTAACAGTGATCGAATACGTCTGGGAGGCCAAGCCTAACCATGTGAGCCGGAGTTTTACTCTGTTGTTCTCAGCTGCAGCTTTTGGACACAAGCCGGCGGCAGCCACGTTTTAACTTATGCCCGCTAAAGCTATGCTTGTTCTCTTTTGTACCGCAAGCACAAATGAAGTCACGCATCAAGCCTAATAAGAACGAGCAATACAGAGTACGCAAATGGAAATATATGTGGGTTTGGGTTGCTGTGGTTTAGTTTAGTTTAGTTTAGGGCTCCGGAAATTTCGATTGGTTCTTAAACATGCACTGTCATCGCACAGTACACGAGCCTCGTGGTTTTAACCTCCATCGGAACGCGGCCGGGATCGAAACCGCGTCCTCTGGATCAGCATTCTAGTGTCCTAACAAGTGAGCCACCGCGGCGGAGTAAGATGCCTGGGCAATGAGACAAGTAAGCGTACTGGAAAATAGTAATGTAAAGAAAAATGAATAGCGTGCTTGAGAATTGTTCGTTCCCGCTTTTGCTGGGTTCCGTATTAACTCTCGTCGGATGATGTTACGCGCTGCTGCTGCCTTGAGCAAATAAATTATTACTTCGATAATTTAATAAGCTGCTCCAGAATGAATATGGTTTCAATGTACAGTTATTTTCTCCTTAACCAATGTTCAGTACTATAATCCTGAAAAGCAAAAGTTGATTGTAGAACCGTTCAAAACTGCAGTCTGCGACAAGTTTGGTCTAAAGTGCTTAGCGTGTGTCGGCAGATTGAACCGTCGCTGTTACACCAGATTATAAGAAATAAAATTTTAAGTATGCTTCCATCGTCAATTTTCTTTTACTGATGATAGTAGGCATTCTCATACGCGTACACATGCACATTTTCTACGCAGCAGTGACGTCTCTCAAATTCCAAAAAGAGTAGCACTGAGAGCTAACCATTTTTACCGAATGTCGTCTGTCACTCCTGCGCAAACAGCGTCGCTTGGTCCCCCAACGTCAACAAAACAATGGAGCGTGGATCGCACCTCCGCAAAAGCAGTAATCGAGCAGGCGCCAGAGGGAGAGGCCACTTTGCCCCGGGCCATTTGGGGGCCCATAAGTGAGGGAAGGTATAAGGATGACCTACGCGTCTTCGCCTTGATCAGGAAGGAGTCGCCTCGTAGATGCCTGGCTGTCGCCTTAACAACAAAACAACGGCAAAAGGCCTCCTACGGAGACCTGTCTCTGGATGCTGTGGGCTTTCATGCATCTACGCAGGAAATGCTGATGCATTGCGCAAGCAAAGGAAACAGCACTACGACCGCTCATTCATTTTAAATTGCCGCGTACAGCTGCGGAAGAAAGCGGAAAGCTGCAACGTGGCGTGGCCCTGGCGACCTACGCGTTAGGTGGGCCACAAAAGCACCCTTCGTAATAGCCGCGACAACCGCGATTCTTTAGTTTTTCCTCTGTTCTAGGGCCGTTACTGGCAAGTTGAAAGTTAACAGGCTGCTAAACAGTGTTCGGTTCACCGAATGGTTTCGTGACGCCGTGAGGGGAGCGTATATGGGTTCGCTCTGTCGCGGGCCCTCCCCTCCTCTTCTCCGAGGGGGGAGTGTGAGTTCGCACCCACGGCTGCTGCGGCGGCATCGCTCCTGGGCGGCAGGGCACGACCGGAGCCGGATCCTCGGTAGCACCGAGGCGCGAAGAAGGCAGCGTTGCGCATTCAGCCGCTTCTCCCCGCCCTCCCGTCGCGCCGCGTTCTAATTTTCCAATTAGTTCGATGCCGCAGTGCCGTTGACGAACGACGCAGGAAGCGAGTGATTACAGGCGACGCCGCTTGGGATCACAGCAGGAACAAGCTGCCAACAAGCGGCCACGAGGCGTCTTTAACTGCCGTGAAAATGAGAGGCTCTTGGTCCGCAAATTGTATCCGTAGGGCGACCGAGCGGGGGGCGCTGGGGGTCGGCTGCTAACCGTTGCATCGGGGCGCCGCCGGTGCGGTCGTGCCGCCGCGCTCTCGTGAATCTCCCGAAGCCACCGCCGCCGCAGGGCGGCCTAATTGCTCGCTTTCGCTCGGCGACGGCGGCGGCTGTCATCGCGCGCGACGTTTTCGCTAGCATGACCTCGGTGTCGCGAATGCCGGGATGCTAAACGCGTTACCGACTCGGTGCTCAAGGCAGCGCCAAGAAATTGGCTTTAAGTCGGCAAACGAGTCGTGTTTAAAGGTGTCCTTTGCATTCGCGATGCCTTAATAGCACTAATCGCGTCGATTGGCCCTTCGACGCAAAGTTCTGCGTCGCCCAGCCGACTGGGCCACGGGATGCGTGACGATGTGCTTTAATGCCGTAGACGATACACGTCCCCTAACCATGAACGTTTCCTGTATATTCATGATGATTCGGTTCATAGTGAGCAACGCTGACACCTGGTCTGACATATTCGCTTGCTATTATATAATTAAACAAAGTAAGCCAAGCTGAAGAGCGGGGATGCTGTTTGCACTGGACTAATCTTCTGTTCCCCGCCCCGTGCAAAAGCACTACGTGCGATAATATCCACTTAGCTTGAGTTTGGTCTCCTCTGTGAATATAGCTCCTGCGTCCTCGCATGCCGCCTTTGCAAAGCTCGATTATCAACGTTCGGAGGTAAAATAAAAAAAAAAAAAAAAAGAGGCACAGAAACGTAACGTCCCTCACGAAAGCAGGCCTTGAGATCGAAGATTATTTCGCTGGTCACAGGCGCCAACCATCATCGCCAAGTTCTAAAATTGCTTAGTCACCATCTTGATAGTCTTTATTTTAGTAGGTGCCCTGGATTTCTGTGCCTTTAGCTGAATGATTAAACTAGATTCAGGCGCTGGGACTCATGTTGTTATGACAGCTGTGACAATCCTTTCGGACGAAAACTAAGCAAATTGCAGGAAGGAACGAAACTTAGATCTGGATGTTTTCTTCAGTAAATACCATGAAATGATTTCATAGCTGCATGCAGATGCTGGTGTAATCTTTCTACAAGGGGCAATCACGGTAAATTTTAACATATACACCTACATTGCTTTCTTATGGATGACTTGCACTAACGTCATATCAGCTACCGTGCTGGTAAACCAGGACCACGGTGAAAGTTGTGGCTTCATATGATCAGCTTATTGCCACCTGATCGAGTGTGGGCCGTGAAATGTGTGCTCGTCCCACCAGCATAATACCCGTAGCATCACGTGTAATCCATGTATACAGCCGAATAGCTTACAGCCTATCCGACCGAGAGGAAACTGTAACCATTTGTCTTCTCTGCTTCGAATGAATAGATATTGTTGCCTGTCCTCCCTCGAAGTCAGGAAACAGCGAACAAAGCAGAGGAAAGTGAATGAAGTCTCATGCAAGATGCACAACAAAGCAGAGGAAAGTGGATGAAGTCTCATGCAAGATACACTAGGTTCCAGTCAGCGCAGAGATGGAAAGGTGGAGCCCAGAACCTCGCCTTTCCGTCATTTGTTGCTGTTCCGGCGCGGTCTATGGATCGCACGGATGCCTCTTGGCAGCGAGGACCCGCAGCGCCCAACAGCCAACATGCATGGGTCGCGGAAGGCGCGTGCATTGTCTTACCGCGGGGTAATTGGAATGGACCCGGTCTCACGCGGCGCGCGTCACGGGCGGACCTTATCTGCTTGGATCTGGCCCGCGGGGGCCTCCCGTTGCCTCGTGCTGATTGTTTTTCCCCGCAAACAAAACGGCCGCACTCTTTTTTGAGACACTCGAGATGAAGGACCACGTTTTCTTCTCCGCGCCATTTCGCTCCGTATTTGCTGCAAACAGCGGCGGCAGCAGCGACGGCGGCGGGGCGAGAATCCGCCACCGACACAATAATGAAAGGAATGTTGCTGGACAAACAACCTGCCATGTCATCTTGGCGCCGGAAGCTGCCGGACTTGAGCTTTTTTGTTTGCCCTGGCCAAAGAGTGCTCTCCGGCCCTGGTCCATACTTCACGTCTGCGGCGTAGAAGCGATTCCTGGAGAATGTCATTTCCTTCCCCCTCCTCCTCTCTCTCTCTTTCTTCCCCGAGTGCCGTCGTGCCTGTGTGTCTACTGCCAAGTCCTCGGCCACGAGAACGGCTGCTTCTTGCGTCTCTGGCCGTCGTTAGTCAAACGTGCCCCTGCGCCGCCTCTGAGGCACTGCTCGCAAAGCACTGCCGCTGCTGCCTGCGCACTTCGGGTGCAGCTGTGCTGGCTGCCAACCAGTCGCTGGACTACTTCGCTATCTATGCTAGTCGCAAACTACGCTCACGGCGCTGTCGCGTGTCGCTGTGCTTTTTCCACGGCCGCGGTCCCAAAACTGGCTCGCTAGAGGTGGTGGTTGCCCGTGTCGACAAGAGGCGCCTTGTCATTGATGGGACGAAGACCATAATGTAGTCGTCCAAAAGGCAAGGCTATGCGTCACAAACAGTTCCCGCTGAAATGTCTCGTCAGGTCGTACGTGGTATGATGCAACGCGCAAGCGCCGTTTCACAAGCTTGTTGATGACTCGCTCCTGAACTAACTCCTTTATCAGCTTCGGCAGCAAAGGGGTGGTGCCAGATAAAAGAGTAAGCCAAGCATACCTAACCTATCCATCCGGCTGCGCAATGAATGGGTCGTTACAACCCACCGACGCAAAAAACCGAACATGTGGATGTTTGCCAGGGCAGAGAAAACATGCTCCTCGTAGTGGGAACTGAGACAAAAAAAGTGTATCTAAGGCAGGAAGCCACAACGAGTTTATCTTATCTCCTTGAGAGTCCTCACGTTCTATGCATTGCTGAGAGCTCATGGCATTTGCAGTTCGGCCCATATGTGTGGCCTGAGTGCGAATAGATACTTTATGAGCTATAGAAGGTCAGCATGACATTTCCTCTTGCGATCGGCATTATTGAATAGAGAGATTCAGAGACGTATACTATTGTTGACGTATGCCCGTTTACCGGTCCTCTCCTGCTCAAGCGCAGTGGCCGCGATTCTACCCACCCCTGTCAATGCAAACCGGTATACGTCTATGCAAGTAGGTCTAGGGCAAACTCTACAGGATTTAATAACGCAGATGAAGACCCCGCAATAAGGCATTTTATTTGTGCTTTCAACTCCTTATACGTAAAAAAAGGCCCTACAAAGAAAAGAAGGACCACTTGTGCGTGCGACAAACGTGTCTCCTCTATTATACATCCACTTAAACTAACCCTCACAATGAGAGACGACCATATGCAGCTGAACGATGTATACGCGCCAAATAGCCGCCTGAGATTTGCACTTATACAGCAATTTGAAAAGAAAGAAAATACTAAACAGTGCCTTTAGTTATTTATTTATTTATTTATTTTTTTTTTTTTCAAAAACCATTGCACGAGCCTAAACAATGTGGCGGCACCGGAGCAAGCTATGCCAGTTGGTGCTGCTCCCAAAACATAGCCCGCATAACTTTTTTTTTTCTGTGATATGTTTCTTTCGGCGTTCTCTTAACTACAGGGTCATTCTTGCATCATCTACAGGTCAGCAGGTACTACCAATGACTGGGTTAGTGAATGAGAGAGCCAGAGGTCAGCAGATATCTTTCGAAAACTGCGAGGCTTTCGGATGCTGAGATTTCCAAAAACCGCGAGATTGGTTACGATATATTCTCATTATTAGAACAGAATGTACGACTTAATAAGCCCCTAAAGAAGCCCTGCATGATTGGCGCAGCAAATTCCTGTCATCAACCAGATCGTCCGATAAGTGTTATACCTGGTGCTCACAGGCTGTTTCCGTTCCATCAAAGTATCACACATTGAGTTTGGATGTCATTTGGGCTCTGTCACTGCGGGGAGAGTATGTGGTCTGCAGCGGTAAACTGTCATGATGCAGGGGACCAAATGTGGCACCGAGGGGTCTCCTGTCGAGGACATTAACTGTACCTGTCTTCGTGAAGGATCGGACCCGGCGCTATTACTGTTTCCCGCCCAGCGGGTGTATCTTACCAGGCTCCGTATTCCTAGTTCGCGTCGTTGCTGAAATAGTCGCTATCTCCCTTACCTGGAGCCAGCCGATTCGCAAAAACACCGGAACCGGATGTCAGTTTGATTGCCACCGCTTCCGGTTCCGACGTTTCCGCCAATCATATGATTTTAGATTTGAAGAACTTCAGCGCAAATGAAATAGCCCGAAGGCGAAAAGAAGAAGGGACAGGAAAGAGCACCGATTGACAACTAATCTTTATTGAGCAAAAATGTGCGCAATAAATACGAGAGCAATAGCAGAACAGTCAGATACAGTCAAAAGTGACATGGTGTAAAGGGCCTTAAAAGCGACAAAACACGAAACAGATGATAAGGCTTAAAGATGATGGAACTCAAATATAATGTTAAGGTAATCAGTTGATATGGACGAAGCATTTACAATAAACATGCACGGACGAAAAATTAATCAGGCATGCGCGGAATTATTGTCAGAAAAAGCGAGATGAGTAAACGCGACATAGTAAAAGGTCATAAGAGCGATAAAACGAAAACAGAGTGAAAAGCTAAACGGAGATTGACTAAATTCATTATATTCCTGACAAAGTATACAATTAATAAGTACATGGGCGATGAATGATGGTGGTAGAAACATTTACTACCAATATTACAGAGGGTGGGGGGTGTTGCCCCCTACATGGCATTTGAGAGCGCCCTCCATGTACTGAGGGCCCTCTTACAAAGCAAAAGAAAGCCCTTCAGGCATGCGCGGTCAATAACGAAAATTTAACAAAGGGCTTCTAAGAAGGCAAGTTCGCTCTCATAGAGCGTTTCAGGCGCTTTACTCACACACTCTGAGCCTTTTTGGGTTATAAAAAAAAGCTTCCTTTAATTCGCGGCCTACGCTGTCTCGACTTCTGTCCAGAATCACGGTTTCAAGTAACCGAGGCATGCATTTACTTTAGCTGCAATGAACCGCAAGATTCGATCCAGTTCCTTTTCCGAGTAGGCGTCCGTGTTTCCTCAAACGTTCATTCAGGCATCTTCCCGTTTGTCCTATATACACCTCGCCACATGTTAAAGGCATCTGGTAGATGACCCCTTCTTTACAACCGACAAACATATGAGCATGCTTTACACCCCAGGTTTGCTCTTTTGGGCGTTCCTTGTTGATCCTGGAATACAATGTGGCCAGCTTACGAGGGGCGAAAAACACAACAGGCACCTTGAGCTTATTAGCGACTTTCTTCAAATTATGTGCTGCGCAGTGGGTGTACGGAATAACAACTGGTCTCACCCTCCTGTTCTCTGATTTATCATTTGTCTTCTTGCCCTTGGACCAACTAGCTCAACAAAAAGTTTTACTTGATATGATAGGTCGAGGAGATAGCGACAGTTTCGATAACGACGCCAACTCGAAATACAGACAGAGGCCTGAATGCATTCGGACATCATATTAAGAACAGCGATAGCCTGTGCTTTTAAGCGGCAATGTCTTGTCTGCGATCAAATTCACCGAGCAATTAGCTCCTAGCTGAAGCTCGTCCCTTGCGTCAACGTCGTGCTCTTCGTGCGGCTTTGTGTTCTGCCTCTCGCACTTTTCGCTACGACACTGTGGAGTAGCCGGCAATGAAGTAGCCAGAAGGCGACGCACACTGATTCTACCCAACCGCTCGCGCACGCAGCTTATGGTCCCGCCGCGGGGCCGCCCTGCCCGGCCGCCTATTAACTAAACGGGCCGCAGAGGCGGGCGAACGACCGTTACGTATGGCATCCCGACCGACCCTGTGCCTGGCGGCGGTCCAGGGAGAGCCCCCGCACGTGACTGGGTGCCCCCGCGACCCCAACAGCGTGAACGACGGCTCGCCCCCAGGTGCGCGCGCCGCATTCCTGCTGGCAGGGCCGCTATGGGCGCCCCGCGCCGCCCAATATTTCTTCGCGCACGCGAGCTGCAGCCGCAACTCATATGGCTCGCGCAATGACAGCCTGGCTTCGGAGCCTTTGTAGCTCGCCACTGGTGCCACCTTGCGAAGACAGCGGCTTCCTGTCCTCTTGTATAACTCGCCTTCTTCGTTTCTAGGGTGCGAAATGCGCAATTTATTCTTTCTTTTCACTCACGGAAGAATGTATTTTTTTTGCCGTATTGCAGCGTTGCGGATGTGAAACTTGGCGTCCTGCTGAACCGCTGCAAAGTACGAGGTAGAAAAGCGTGGAACCTTTTGTGCCGCTAGCAGTGTCCGCCCGTTAGCAGCACGCGAGCGTTTCTCGCGCCAGAGAGAGCGGTTCGCCGCTGCATCCTTGGCCACTGCAGACACCCTGCCGAGTAAGTCGTGTTCACCGTTATTCGCAGGAGTGGCGGCGCGCTTTACAACAATGTGGGGGCAACGCGCAGTCTTTATGAATGTATGTACCTGCAGAGTGACGCCTGGCTGCACCTGCTGTTTTCCGCGGAAATAGGTCTCGTTTCCTTCATTATTATTTTATTTATTTGGCCTCGTACTGTGCATTCGTAGCGCTATATTTACACGCTTCCTGAAACGACATATCCTGTCCGAACGCGTGTTCAGGTTCTATGCTTCGTAGGTGCAAAAATATTTCTAAATGGTGACGTAGTTTACGTCTCGAAAGCTACACCGTTCTCTATGCAGGTCGCCGTATAGTGGAGGGCTCTGAAATGGTTTTGACCCCCTGGTGTTCTCTAACATGCCCAAATCCCGGCGCGCGAGCTCTCTTGGTCTTTATTCGACATTCGGCTTCCGCTGCATCCAGGAATCGAGCCCGTGACCTCATGTCCAGCAACTGCTTGCCGTAGGCGCTAATCTAACCAAGGGGTCTCACTGATCCAAAGTTACAAGCATTCAGCCCGGAAAGAGATGTTACAGCCATCATACAAAACAGCTGGAGGTACCTTGTGTATTGCAAATATACGCCCAACGTAAGATGACAAAGTTTAAAATGCTGAGCTATGACTGAGAGTCAGCTATCGCAGTAACAACAACCAAACAGAGAGACAATTTAAAAGCAGGAGGGAGGCAGAGAAATAAAAGACCAGGTTCCGTCTTTCTCTCTCACTGGAGTCGCTGTTTTCCTTCCCCTCGCCCACTGCGAGGTAAATAATTACAGGAACTGTATATACATTCTGTGCCCACCGGCACGAAGTAAATCCGTGGCAAGCCTATTGATTGGCGCGACGGCAAGAGAGCGGAGTGCCGGGTCGCAATCGTTCCCGACGCGATATAAATCTCGCAGACGAACGCGAGTCGAAATTAAATGAGCAGGTTCGGACCGAAACCTTTTGAACGTGTCCGTAGTCTTCTCGCCTCCTCATCGGTATCCCAGCAGCCGCGGCACTCTTTTAATTATTGGCAGCAGTAACCCATAACACGGCGGCGTGGCCATTACGACTAATGGCAAAGTGTCGATGCCTATTTAGTGGGTACCGCTGGGGGCAGCATCGGTGTTGCAGAGAACAGGGGAAAAGGACACGCCGCGCGGTCCTCGACTGGGGCGCTCGCGGCGCGGGAATCCGATAACTCAGCCTAACACGCTTAATTGGCACAAGTACGCTGCTCGGTGGTGCCCAAGCGCGTGCATGAGTCGGGCCTCCCTTGTGTCGGAAAGGCTCAAAAGCCACCCGCGTCAGCCGAGCACGGTTTGCGATAAATTTTTCGGCTTTTCAGTGCGAAGTGGGCGGAGAGGCAAAAGAACACGAGCAATCAATTTTATAGCGGAACCTTTCGTCTGCTTTTCACCGGGCGAGGGCGACAACCAACCCGGAGGGAAAAAGAAAATAATAACCAACCAGTAAGCAATATCGAACGCGCAGAGAAAGGAATAAAATTTGAAATATGTTCGGTTTTCACTTTCAAATGATTCTGAAATTCGCGGTTCTCTCTTTCTCGGCCGCTCTTTTTGTTTTTTTTCGCTGTTCTCTTCTTCTGCAAGTGTGGTGCGTGTATAGGTGTGCGTAAGTGTGTCGGCGTGCCTGCTGCTCCCCCCGGGGTCACGAACGGGGGTCCAAATGGGGGGACGGCTTGCGGCCCGCACTCTTAATAGCCTCTGGAGCGAAGCAGCGGCGGCGGCTCTCGCGCGCCGTATAATCAATCCGGCAATTTAGAGAAGGCGCCCTCAACCGGAGGAGGGGGGCAGCAGACAAAGGCGACGCGCTGCAGATGAAACGTCGTGCAGATCCGCGTACGTGTTAATTGAGGGGTGCAACACCGGAAGGGCCAGTTTTAATTAATGAACAAGCGCGAGATGTTTTTTTCCCGTGTCACGAATTTTTTTTTTTTTTTCTTCATCTGCAGACCTTTGTCTCCGCTCCTCGTCTTAGCTCGGGATGAGCGAGAGTGAAGCGCGGGGAGGAAAGGCATGCGGTGCTTGGGAGAAAGTGGCGGCGCCACGAATTCACACCTTTGCCAAGACGCGCGCTCTTCGGCCGTCTTATTCGCTCCGCGTCCGTGGGGTTGCGGGCTATATACCGCCTCGAAGAGGTGCGCCGATCCTCGCGAAGTGAATGCGGAGGTCTGAACTTGAGTTTTCCTCTTTTATTTTCAGCAAACGCAGAAATCACTGAAATTCTACGTTCCCGGTATTCGGTATCCACGACTACTTTATTCTCTCTTTTTCTTTTTTTCTTGTTCTTTTTGCACCTGTCCGAGCGCTATAATAGTAATCGCGACCCCCCAGTGGACAGATTAGGTGCCAACATATCCACCTTCGTACACGGTATATATACATGTCCGGGAAAATATGTGGATATGTTACGAAGGCTATCTAGATGAGCTTGGTACAATATGAAGGTGGACAAGCAGTAGAAGAATAAGAAGATATCCTCGACTGAATCCATGATGCTCGATAGGAGCATCTATGAGAAGAAATATAGGCTCGGGGAACGGCGCAGTTTACGTCGCGGGCGTACATTATTTTCACAAAAATCAACAACTGTTCGTCGCGTTCGGTGTTTTCTACACCGAAAAAGAAGGAACCAGAATAAAATTTTTTCCCGACGACCTCGAAGAAAAACGTGAACAGAAGTAAGAGACAGTAGGCGAAGAAGACCTCAGTGCAATGCCCGAGATCCTATGGACGCTAAATTGAAAGAGAGAAGAGGGTGAACACGGTAACTGCCGCACGCCGCGAATGTCAGTAGCCTTAGGGAAAAGAGCCGGATGCATCTCTGGACCAGTTGCGTCCACCATTCACTCACATTACTATTTAATAATATTATATCTTTCTTTTTTTTTTTTTTTTACGCGGTGGCGTAAGATCCTTGTTTTCACAAAACGGTATTCAGCGCTACACAAAGACACGGACAATGGAAGAAAACTTGAAAGTAACTACAGTTACTACGGCGTATTACCATCTTTACATGCTCAGCAGCCGACTACAAGACGCTCTGATGAAAGAAGAAGAAAATGAATGACAAAATAAACTTTTATTAGTAGACGAAGGTCGTAATTGGAGGATGAGGAAGAAGAGGAAAGCGTATGTGAGAGAAGAAAATAAAGCTCTACGTACTGACCTATGAATCGCGTCAAGATACGTGCTTGAATTCCGTACGTGGCATGTTTACTGTGACTTCCACTAAATAGTACTCCGGAACTTTTTTTATTCATATCAGAATGTCTCCGAGCTGAATTTGGCATAGGAAATTCCGTGCCTATTCCTAAATTTTTAATGCTCCATTGTTAGGTGCCGCCGTGATCCTCGTAAGCCTGGCTGAGTGTATGTAGTCACCGCCATCTGAGCCGCCTGTGGCAAGGACAACCGGCGCGAAAAAAAAAAAAAAAAAATGGGGGGGGGGGGGGGGGGGGGGGCTCCGACCTTGCAATAAATAAATAAATAAATAAAAACATTGCTGCGATGGCGCCGATACTGGGCTTTGATCTCGTGGCGATGCGAAGAGATCCACTTCGTTGATCACTGCACGAGATCACCGGGATGCAATCGCTCTTTTCTTTTTGTTTTACTTCACTGCAATCAAAATGAAGTATGCTATCGCCTCAGCCTGTCGTCAACTGCTCTCTCGCGCTGTGCATCGCATTTCGGTGTCTTCATCAACTTCCATCCGTACGCACGCGGCTTTCGCATTTCCCTTTTAAGTGCCTTAAGCGACGCCAGAATTTTACAATGCGTTACCACTAAGGTCCCCAGTAACAGATTGACCCAATTTTCCCCCGAAGACTGACCTTGAAACCCTAGCCCCGAAGTGCTAGCCCACGCACTTCGAATTTGACCAACTTTGCTAAATCGGCTCAAATTTTTAATTTTCTCCCTCTTCCTTCCACTGTGTGCCTTCTGGGAAAGGTCTTCTCGAGTACAGCAAGACAGCTTTTACTGGCTTCACGTGCGAACATGAGAACTATAGGTTTCGCTGTTTTTCGTAAGTACAGCAAGACAGCTTTTTCTGGCTTCACGTGCGAACATGCGAACTATAGGTTTCGCTGTTCTTCGTCAGTATGCTGTCTCGAGCCGTCGCTCGTTATTTCCGTCATCGTTTTCTTTTCTGTGGCAATTTGGCTAAGGCTTTTCATGTATGGAGCCATTGCGAGACAAGAGTCTCGGTGGTTTATTTGTATTTCGTGGGCTTTCTCTGCAGCTGGGACAAAATATGAACGTGAGACTTCACCCAGCCGCAAAAATGAAATCAGGGGTTTCAGTAGATGCTCTCGAACTGTAAGACTCACATTACTGTTTAGAGTCAATATTTCCATATTTAGGCAATTAATCGTAACGAGCAAATACTTAGTCCCGGTTTATTGACTATTGTGATAATTTTATTCACCAAAGGAGAAGGCTGCATGGGGCGACCTACCCGCTTTAACAAAGGCTCAAAGCTCTTAGGTCCGGGAGGCGTCTTCAGTCAGATGGGTGACGAGTTGAGCAGTTGTGTCAGAGCTAAGCATCAGAGTTTCCCAAGAACCTTCCATCTGTTTTAACAAAAAAAAATCATCTGAGGTCCGAAAGCTGACTACGAATATTATACATACGGTTTCGCTAGCCTACAGTTTATATGTGTAGGCGAATTTATACCTTTGACGTCTGGATTACGTGACCTGCAATAGAGGGTGAATAAACTGGCGAAGAAACTAGCGGATACGAAATCTAATGCTTGGAAGCACGTCATATGCCTTCTTAATTGTCGCAGACTTAGCAACTCCTCCGCTATGCAGCTGCCGAGTGCCACGACTTAGGCCAGTGCATGTCGAAGCGGAAACGCGCGCGTCGTGCTGTCCACCACAGTGGTGATTCATTTTTACATTTTTGTTGTTAAATTGTTCCTGCGTAAGTGCTACCAAAATTTTATAACGTTAAGAGTGGGGACTATCAAATGGCCTTCTGCTTCGGTGAAGCGGCGTCGTCGCACGCTAACAGCCGAGGTGCCCGTGCTCGAGGAAACGAAATAGGAACAACCGCAGCACATGTACTCTCAAATGATATTTATTGGTCATGCAAATAATACTTACAATAGGTATGCTATGTGCAAAACATCAGCTAGATAATCATCGTGACTTCATCGCGAATTCTTGACTTAAACGCGGCCGACTTATCCGCCTTCCTTGGCCACGCTGAATTCATTACACGAGGGGTGGAAATTTATATTTATACACGTGTGCACGGCGTTTAATATAAAACGATAATAATGGGAAAGTAAAAAAAAAAAAATGTTATTCGTTGAATCGACTGCCATTTGTTCATTATGAATCCGTTGGTTTGGTTTTGTTTGTAGGGTTTAACGACTCAAAAAGACTCAGGCTATGAGAGACGCCGTAGTGGAGGACTTCGGAAGTTTCGACCACCAGGAGTTCTTTAACGTGCACTGACATCGCACAGTACACGGGCGCCTTGGTGTTCGCCTCCATCTAAAAGCGGCCGCCATGGCGGGGTTAATGGCGCGTTCTTGTTCAGCAGCCGAGCTCCGTAACAAGTGAGCCACCGCGGTGGGGCTCATTCTGCCCCTATTAATAAACCAATTGCGACAAATAAGGACCGAAGACGTTGGCCTCTGAACCAGTGCTACACTGTTGCTGTCCTGTCATCGTGTTTGACCAAATTTTGTTGATTTTCCGTTTAAAATTGAAACAGCAATTGCATTTTCATTGTTTAGTATGAACATTTATACACGCTGCATACTGAACACGTAATTACTGTTTAACTTTTAAAGGAATGGTCTGAGAAACATTCGGCCACATCGAAAACGAAAAACATGTCGGCTTCCGTGAAACTTGAACGTATCTGCGGAGAGGAATTTTCCAGCAGAAACTATGCTCGTGAGTGCCAGGAACAAGCAATGCAGCCGGGTATTTTGTGTGCTTGTATTTAACGTTGATATCGGAACGAACCGCCAACTGCAACGAAAAAAAAAAAAGGGGATTCAGTAAGTCGAAAGAGCAATGGAGTGCTAAAAACATCGATACTACATAGAAGCACACAGACACAAAACGATACATGAAAACAAGCGCTCAAATTTTAAACTGAACTCGTTTTTGCGTCTCGTGTCGTTTATCTTCATTCCAATCTATTGGCGTCAGCCCAGAGCCAGCCGCATGGCGCGTTTTAGAGCAATATGCCGTCGGTCAAGGCTCTACGGTGCGCCGAGCGGCCAATGACAAACGATACGCGTCCGTAGCGACGTCAAACAGTGACAAGATAACAAAACAGAACAAGAAAATCAATTGCCTTATATTACCGGCAATGCTCCGCTTGTCGAGGGATGTGGTTGAGCGTATCTCCTAGTTTCACCACTTCAAAGCATGCCGATCCTCGCGATTAATATTCACAAGGTGCGCACAGCCCAGATTTTCTCTTCCTTACCCGATTCGTCACTGCGTGTTCCAGCTGTCTTCCGTGTCAGCATTCTTATCAAACCGGCGACAAATTTCATTCCTAAGTGGCGTCTACGAACGCCTAATCATAAACGATACGCCAAAGAGGACATTGCAGCGCATGAAAAAAAAAAAAAATGTAAGGGAAGAAGGAGGTGGGTCAAATGAAGACGGAATATAAAAGCGGGTGCCCTCGTTTTTTTGGGAAAGGATAACAGTTCAGGTAATTATGCATGCCCTCGCAGAAAACATGGTGTCCGTAGCAAATTACGTCAGCCCCTAAACACGGCTGAAACGAGCGCGGACAGGAAGCCAGACCAGGCTCAGAGTCTCAAAGCGAAAGAGAGAGGGAAGACAGGATATACTGCGTCGCTTGTCTTGTAGCGACGACGACACGCTGCTGTGAACGCGTGAAATCCACTTGCCTAAGCGGCGGTGGCACTTGTTTGAGCGGTAAGCAGTGACACCCGACACCGGAAAAAGAGAAATGCAGACAGAGAGAGGAAACACACACACACACACACACACACACAAAAACACGAGTTCCGTTAGCGCATCATAGCGGGCCACGGACGAGGGAAATGCCAATGTGCCGCTCTTCCCTGTCCAAGATAGAGGCCGAAAGAGAAAAAAAAAAGAAATAAACAAAGAGAGAAAATGAGAAACATCACAAGGGGGAGGAGATGCGCCGGAGTATATAAGTTCTATACCTGAGGATACGTGGTGCGCGTGCTGTAACGGCGGACAATTTTTCACGCGACCGCCCTGACCCCCGGCGGCCGAAATACGAGAGGCACTAGGAGGTATGCCGAGTGATAAGTTTGGGTCGGGCTTGCTCGCACTGAGCTGACAGGTTCAAAAGATCAGAGCCGATGACTGGCGCTCGCTACCGACGGGCACCACGCGGGCGAGGAGCACGGCGTCACCCGGGCTCAATGACGGGCCTCCCTGCGACTCGCCCAGCGTGCGGCCGCATCCAAATGAGAACCGCGCGCGCGCGCGGATCCATTGCGTCCACGGCCGGCAGTAGAAAAGGAATTGTGCCGCTGCCCAGTCCAGCGAGCAGTCGGCACGGAAAAGACTGCGGAAGAAGGAGTCCCCTCCCGCCAAGCAACCAATAGATAGAAAAGCGAACGGCTACGTTTTAGGGAACGGCCGAGTGTGCCCTGGCCCATCCCGCGGTCTCGCCGGGAGCCCCGGACTGCAATAATGACGCGGTAACAACTTGGTCCAAGAGATCTCTGGCTGCGATATGCCCGGCGTGAGTGATTGATGATCGCGGCAGCAGCCCGCTTTTTTCAATTAGGCCCACCGACAGTTAACAGCGATGGCTTTGTCGGCGGCCACGCACACAGCGGCGGCTTTCCCCGGTCGCTGCTCGAAAAATAATAAAAAATAACGTCAGAAGGGGCTCCAGAGCGCCCGGCCGGGAGCCGCGCACCGTGATAAGCGGTGTTGAAACGAGACGCCCGGGGACTGTGCGCTATGCTGGTCAGTCTCCCCCCAAGGCGCCTCTAATGGACGCCGAATCCCGGTTGCCGCTCTAGACCTGCGGGACGGGCCGTAAAGTCTCAGCGGCTTTTTGTCTTCCAGCGATTTTCCTTTGTCACTGGCGAAGGCCCGAGTCCTCCGCCCGAGCCACATCTGTCACTTCCAACAAAACGGCAACAGACCAAAAGTGTCGAGCTGTCAGTTACTTATATACGGAGGGCGTAGTTAGCGCGGTTCGCGTGTTGAAAAATAATCGCTTCGTCATGATATATCGGGGTTTTATTGAACACGCCTTCGCTGTGGCCTCGTGAGAGTGCTGGGAGTTCGCTTCGTTTGTTTGTTTGAATTTCACGCTTTTGTGCCTATGGGTGGGAAAAGGGAAAGAATTTAGCGAAGGAAATGGGGAAGAGAGGAAAGCAGTTCGCCTTCCTGAAACGGAGCCTGCGTGCGTGGTACGTTTTCGCCACATGGGGTCTGTCATTGCCTGTTTGTTGTTTTCTCCACATGGGTGGCCTCAGCCGCTTAGTCGTGAATGAATGGAGGAAGGACTTGACTGTCTTCTCCAGTGAAAGGTTCAGGAATTCCGCATAGCGCTTTGGATTTGATTTCCGCTTAGGTCACTACGGTTACTCGCTCTACTTACGGCAGACACACACAATAAATTCAAACAATGTTGCTAATCAACATTTGCAGAATAAGGTTCACTGCATTGCTTGGGCGCAATTCTAACGGGGTTATCCTTGCGTTCCGTTCAAACTTTCCGCAAGAGCAATATATGAGAACAACATATGTGATATTAATACGCTGCATGAAAGAGCGCTGAACAACGGTAGCCTCAGTTCGCAAGTTCAGCCAACGTTTCGACAAGTGGACTTGTCGAAACGAGTCGAACTGAATCGATTTTAAATATCGACTCAGTTAAATTATAATAGTGCAATATATACGGATTTGATAGAATTGTATGGTTTTAGTAATGCAGTTACAAGCCCCGCACGCATGACTGCAAGTTCATCGACTTCCTTAGACGATATACTTTGCAATTTTCACATACCAACATGCCACTGTCTATATATCAAATACCAATCACAAATCATTATCCAGTTGTCATTTTATTTCCTCTCGACCAAAGCCCCAAGGGTAAAACATCTGCTACCTACAACAGCCTCGATGTCTTTTAGCTAAAGCAACGTTTTCAAGCGATAGATTTTACCTTCGAAAGCTTACCAAGCGTCATTCACCAATACCATGCATTTAGTGATAGGCTAACCATGGCCGTGTTACAATCTTATAAATACTCCTCAAAAAGATACCACAGTGAGCCTATGTGTCCATGGATGACGCAATCTTGATCCCTGTAAAGCAAAGAGATCATTAGCGTACCAAATATAAACAAAATTGAGGTGATTCTTATAACTTAGAAAAATTCAAAAGAGCTCGTAATAGGTTACTGCAGCTACAAGATCGTGAAAAAAGGAAAAATTCCCAGAATACTAAAGTAATTACCTAGAAAATAACTAACTCGGTAATTAAACCACTAGCAAATTATTTTATTATGCCAAACATTTTAGGTATAACTATTGAGAGCCTAGTTTCAATATTTAATGTTTATTTTTATACTGTTGGTAGAAATATTGGAAATAGTTTTTCTTGGAGGGAATACCTTGACAGAACAACTTGTCAAGTAAAATAAAGCTAAGTATAATGCCTTTCTAGTATTTTTGAACAGTTTAAGCCAGAGGATTAGGCATCCATCTCCTTTTTGTGTACACTTTTGTTGTTTATTTGTGCCGTCTTACCAACACAATTTGGTGTTCTGAATTCGTGAGTCTTTTCTTTTGTGTGCTTATTTTTTATGACTTACATTGGACGTGCAATAGATAGAAGAAATATCTAAAATGTGTGTGTTAATTGTGAGAGCCGTGCGTAAAATGTTATTGCGAAATAACTTTTTTCATGTCTGCGAATTACTCAAGAAATTACTTGCATGGATCCCAACTAGCTTTTAGCTAAGGATCCAGATGATGTCACGAACATTTCCTCTAATGAATTTTCGAAAAAATATCATTTAATTCAATTAAGAAAAAAAAAACTGCTGTTTTGCATTGCGTTTACAGTCCTCAATTTAGTTTTCGCGTAGCGGAGACGTATATGATACTAGCGTGGATCATCTGCTGCTCAAGCACAGGGCCATTGTGCGACCACGCTGGGCTCTAACCTGCTACTACGTATGATCAGCAGGCGTCCAGAAATATTTCAATGGACGGTGGTATTCCGGACAACCTCTTATACCGATTTCCATGACGCCACGACTAACGTGATTAAGTCGTGGTTAATCCCGTTTCATCAGGCACCGATATGTTGGCACGCTAGCAGGCACGTCCAAGGGAATCAACCACGACATTATCAGAATCAGCCGATTCGATTGGACGAAAGACCTCCTTTAAAGGGCATTGCCGCTTCGTTCTTGAGTTGTACGTCTCCGCACTGCGAGAACTTTGTGCCGGTTAATTCTTCTAGGGCGTTACTTTGCAGGGCAATGTCATCAGCAAATAAAAATTACAAGAAAGTTAATCATCAACTCAAATTTACGTGCAATCGTATGTGTAGAACAATATCACAATAAATATCTGAGCTCTCCTGCTTCGACATATTTCTCACGTGCCACTGAAAGACGTGAACACGGGACAAAACGAACCTCGTAAAAGAACTCACTTGAGACAATAATGTTTCCGCATTTCCATCGTGTAGGTATATAAAACCAGATGGCTGTGGCGCGCATCTCTTCTATCTGCCTCTCACTTCTTCATTCTATCAACTCCCTTCTAATTTCCGCGTGGGCGCGATAGTGACCCAGTTGGTGCCAGTTGGCAGGCACGAGTGCCTTTCTTTTCTTCCCCCATCGTGCACTTTTAACGGCGTGAGCTCAGCCTTGGGGGTTGAGAACTGCTGAATCTGCTGCTGAAGCGTGGCGTCAGCTTCGCTTCAGCAGACGTAGTACCTGCTGCGACGTGCGTCTTTTCATCCGACACTTTCGCGGCTCATTCAACGCCATTCCCTACGCACTCAGCAGTGACTGTGACCCCGTTGGAGTCAGTGGACAGGCTCGTGCAATTTCCTCATATTTTTTATTCGTTCACAGCAGCAAAGAAGCGCAAGAAAAAAAAAACTGTCGCGGCCACCCTAAAAAGTAATTCACAAAGTTCCTACATCTTGCTTGCTATACAGTGCCCAGGAACACCAGAGCGGAAGGTCTTTGTTGAATTTGAAAACATTTAATGAATATTATTTTTTCACGAGAAAATTACCATGAAAAAAGTAAAAACTTGCTCCTCTCACTCATACATATGAAGTAATTGGTTGAGCACGCATGATATGTCTATTATATCTTCTTATTGGCTCATAGAGGGTCGCCTTATCTGCTGCTGCTTGCCCCGAAAGAGTCACGGAGATTCAGTATTTCAGTATAATACACTTTGTTTTGTGATCGGCCGGAAGAAGTCTGGATTTCTGTTGGTCGGTGCTTAATTCTGGCATTGGCGGCTTCAGTATAAACTGCGCTCTGCAAACTGGAAAGGGAGAGCAGCACACATGAAGACCAACTTGAAGTGAGACGGGGCAAAACGAAGGAAATAACTTCCGATGCTGACATGCCACCTGTCATTGTAAAGCATGCCGGAACGGCTTGTGTCCTATAATGCTCTGTATTGCACACTTGTTGCACCTCGCCGGCAGGATGTACGCTTTGCACTTGGAAGTACGCGTGTAAAGGGCTCTCTACAAACGCATTAAGGAAGGCTCCAAGAGCACAGTACATTACTTCTGATAAACTGCAGTGAGTGGATAATGGATGTCAGTCTGCTGTTGAAGTGCGAGACACCATAGAGCTAGCCGACATCACGCTATCAACAATATTTCCTAGAAGTCACGGTTTCTCGAGCAAAAAAGTTATTTGGCCGTCTACAGATATGGCGTAACGCGTCATCATTCTGTCTGCACGACATAAAGCTCGATTCCTCCTCGATCACTCCCTGTGAAATAAACTCAGCCCAAGATCTTGACAATTTAGGCACGTGGCTAGCCGCGCCTATGGCGCTAAAGGCATTGTTTTTAGAGCTCTCGTTTTATTGATGTGTCTACGTGTATTTATCGTCAATTTTCTTCACCGACAGGGACGCCGCAGATGACCCAGTGGGGCAGCGTTACTGAGGGCTGCTTAGATCCTCACTTGCTTTTAGGTTTCGCTATAAACCCGTACTTTTTTGTCAATTTGTGGCAACATCGAGTAAGCGAATAAGTATTCTTTCATTTCCCGGTGGTGTAAGGGAATAGACGACAGCCAAGAAGAAACCGCTGTCTGACTGTTTAAAACAACCGGCGTGAGAGCGGAATGGTAGACGAGTGGATCGCGCTTTGAAGGTAGCTTAAAACTCATGACATTGCCACCTTCGTGGCAAACAGTGAATGACTAACTAAAAGTTCAGTTTCATGGGGTAAACTCTTACAGGTAAGCAAAACGACTCAGAGACTGCCATACCGCTTGTGCAGGAAAGCAAGCTAAAGAACTCTGACATTCAATATCTCACTGGAGTTTGAAGTTTGATGGGGCTAAGAGATCGAACTGACGACGATGTGCCTTTTAGCGCTTATCCGTACTTATGGATTTTATTAACTACGTGATATATTAAATATGCATGGTTTGTGCACACGCGTGGAAAGCGCGAGGGCTGAGATCTTGCTCGTGCACTGCCTCATTTTTTTTTCACAGCATCCGCATGTAATTAGCTTATTTGCAATGACTCATGATTATTGCTTTAATATTAGCGATTAAAGTAAGGAGCCTGGTGAATCAGAGTGAATCAGTCGTGCGGGAACACTCGAACCCCGGCGGTGGCAAGTAGCGGACAGAATATATAAAATGAACGTAAAGCCGCTGCGATCCATCAATTCTTTCTGTGCGACTTCGTTCGATTCTTATCGTCTAGTTGCATGAGTTATAAGTCGCAGCGAGGGCTTTGAGCAGTGTGGAAGCACAAAAAACACAACAGCAATCAGAATGAAATGAAATTAGAATAAACTATTTACGTAATCCAAAACACAAGTTAGAAACATCATGTCGTCTTGCACGTATGCCGTAATATGGTCTCTAAAGACTGTTCGTGCTTAACATGCTCCCGGTATTCGTGTCTGCTCAGCGATGTCTTTTAAAAAGCAGTGCCCCGTGCTCATATAAACTGTCCTAAACCAGTCAAATCATCTTTCTAGAAATAAGTGCCGCTCTTCAGCTAAGGACTGCTGACATAGAGCTGGCATTACCACGCCAATGAGAAATTATTTTTTCATTCCTAAAAGCGGGCGCTGGCATATCGAAAACTGGGCTGTGCTCGTATCACATGGGAAAGCTGAGGATTTTCTCCCTCAAACCCGCCCCACAGAACCTGTTTGACCGAGGCTGGCGAAAAGGTCATATAGTCAGCTATGAGGATTCCGTAGTGACGCTGACAATCTCGAGCACTTGCACGTCTTTTTTCACATGCAGCGAAATAAATATTGCCGTGCATTGACAGGGCAATTTTTATGTATGCATATAATGCACTGTGGCCTCTGCGGTCATAATTGAACCCACGATGTCATGTTCTGTTCAGATTGTTTTATTTGCTAAGCCGCGCCACGGGTGGCCTGAGAAAAAAATAAATAACTCCGTTGTAAAGACAGTAAAGAGACGTGCGTCATGAACTTCTTCGGTTCTGCCCTGGCCGGCATCGCATCTTTCTGAAGTCGGGAGCATGGTGCAGTCGTAAGCCATGGGTGCTGTGTAGTACTAGTCACCCCACTTTTTATCACTCAAGCTTTCCCGGAAGTCTCAGTACTGTGTGCTTGCCCTTTTGGTCGTCCAAACTTGCCTCTCAACTGGGATATCGTTTCGAAGAGCGAAGATACTCCTGAATGTGGTACCTATAATGAAGCAAAAAAAATTGGAGGGGGGCATTAGAAACCTGAGTTGGTAGCTGTTTTCAATTTGGCCATGCCACGTGACCTCGTGACGTCACACAACCCGCCGACCAATCATTGTCCGACCCTGTCACCTGACAGAAATATACTCCCGATTTCTCGCTCACAGCGCCGGCGCTAGATTTTCTGGAGATCGGGGCCTTAAACGTGACCGCGTTCATATCTGATTATTAGACGGTGATTAGCCTCAAGGAATCATGGCGCCTGTTGAGGCGATCTCTGGTATACCGTGTCGCCTCGATAAGTAACTATGCAGCATGGAAAGTTCTTGCTTGCAAAGTTCTATGAAGCTAGCGCCAGAGAACTCGTGCAAAGACGCTTAACGGTTGTTATGCCTCGTTTTCGTACAGTTGTCTGAAATATATTTTTATAGTAGAAAAACTAAGTCAATAACCTCTTACGGAACGAGCAAACGGTGCGGCTCTGCGCACGCGCGATCATCCGTAGACCAGTTCGCAGCGAGATGGTGTAAATTACCAATAATAGCAATACATGCGCATGAATAGCACAGTGTTCTCGAGGAGGTTTGGCTTTTTTGCAAAGAAGCAATGATATTAAATTTTTCGCGTGCGTATCGAATATGGATAGTTATCTTCAAATATCGAATAATGAATCGTGGTCGAACTTATTCACGATATCATTCTTATTTTCAAACACTGCAGCATGTGCAACACTGCGAAAATCAACCAGTAATTGTTAGTGCTAACGGCATAGTTCAGAATACTAAATTTACAAGTTGAAATATAGAAACAATGAAGTAATCACGGCTTTCACAGAACCTTAGTCACCATTTTCTTTTTTCTTTTTTTTTTTTTCAGGTCAGGGGATCGAGCTTGAGATCCTTTCAGCCCGGGGCAGTAACTCTATAATTAGGTTAAACAAGACAAAGCGAATTGATAATTAACTCGAAGTGGGAACGGTGTTAGTCCACGGTCAGGGGAATCCCCCAAGAATGATTAGGTTTGTAATAACGGGAGTAATTACACATTAGCGTCCACTCATACGCAGCCATATGGCCGCAAGAAAAATTTATACAGCTCCCAAACAGAGATAGGAGAAATACCGGTCCCCCTTCGAGTATTTGATCGACTCGCGCCCACCCGACCATCTGCTAGCTATCCCGGCTTGTAGAGCGAATGCCCCGCTCTGGCGATGACTCCGGGTTTGAAACAAAACTACGAAGTTTCTATGGGCGCCGTATGAATTCATTTCCATTCTTTTAGACGTGGTGCTAACGAGTAATTAATTTCTGATTACGAATCTACTTCCCCTTGAGGGGTCCTTCCTTAACGTTATTTCATTGTCATGAAAACACAACTATCTTTCATGTTCGCAAAAAAAGCTTAACTCAATGCATGAAAAGTATTTTTACAGTGTTTACAATGATGACAAATTAATTCGTATTGATCTTTACTTTAAAATCAAAATTAAATTCCCCAAACAGACAGACTTCCGTCAAATGTTTTCTTTTGAGTCAATTCTTATTCCAAGTAGATAGGGCACAATGACATCACATTCAGCAGAAATGACGTGCAAATAAAAAACATTATGCGACAGAACTCAGTGAATGAATCCCGTTAGGCGAAAGAGCACAGGTAATGCTTTTGGACGCACTTCGGGATATTCTAAAACCCACACTCTATGCCCCCAAGTCTTCGCACCTTAAGTGTGGCGAATTATTGCCATCTGGAGTTCTCAGCAGATGCTCCACGGTAAATGGACTTGTCCCTGGATAAACACAAGGGGGTAAATAGTGCTATATACTCCAGTCGACAATCCAGGGCACATTTTCTCGCTCCGCGAAACAAAAAGCGTGTTTTAAAGGGATATAAATCCCGAACTCTTATTGGCCGAGGTAGATTTTGTGCTCTTTCACAAATTGAAGACTTCGCTCCGGATCGCTGACTGAACTACGCCAAAAGGTGCGTTTTTTTGCTTTTCATTTATTTCTGGCTGCTCCTGTGTTCGCGACTTTCACGCAACGAAGGTTACACTTCATCAGCGACTGAAATCACCCGAAGCAGCACCGGCACAACCAGTGTGCATTATCTGCTGCTTAACGTAACTGGATCACATGGCGTGCACTGTCGGCTTTGCTGTCTGTTTCGGCTGGGTGTCTGGAAAGGATGCGCGCTGTTTGGACTATGCGTTACTTCCGAAGCGGCTGGCCAGTTTGCGAGCACGTCATTAAAAGAAATTTATGGGAAAAAACGAAGGAAAAAGTTTGGCTTACGTTTCCGTGTGCGTATACTGTTCAACCACTGCCTTTATTCACTGCATACTGCCAACGTCGGCTTGTACCTTCGTGAACGGAAACAGGGCAGTCAGCTCTCCTGTCTTTCCGAACGCCGTTTATATGCTCAAATTTACCTAACTGCTAAGTCTGAGAGGTTGTTTTGGGCTATTAAAAGTATCATGGGTGAAATAAACAACAGAAAGTTTTTGTAATGTCGAACAGACTTTCTATGCTATATCTTTGGACACCATGATTTATAGTGACAGCGGAAAATATTGAATTAACAACAGAATTTTTTTGCGTAGTTACTGCATAAAGTGCTACCGAACTACAGTATTGAAGGAACTACAGTACTACAGAAAAATGTTACAGAGCATAAAAAAAAAAAACTGTATTTGAAACAAAACAATGAAACATTTTATCGTATCTTTAGCACAACTGCCGTGTTTTTTTGTTTTTTTTTTTCGACTAGATCATGTAGGCATTAGGAGTCACACTTCTGAGTATGGCGACATAGTAATCAACATACGCAGCGCCGCTATCTACGGGGCAGGAGCCATTTGGAATTGAGATGAAGCTTGGAAAGAAGGGGAATGTCCGTTACTGTTAGTCATCGCTATGCGTCACAACTGCATCCCAATCACTACGTTTCCTGCTCCTGTATGAAACCTTGATATTTCTGAGCTATGGGAGGAGGGTGACTCATGCACCTCGTAGCTGACTGCGTGAAGGTACGCAAATCCGTAAGCTTCTGTATTTAGTGATTCTGCTGTGCAGCGTGTAAAGTGGCAACGCTGAAGTGTACTTATCGTACCTAGGTCTGCACTGATATGCTACGAGCTCCTCGACATGCAGACGCGAACCGGATACTACACGGATCGCTCGCAGGCCTATATACGTAGGCTCTGTGGGCTCCTCAGTGATACAACCGGCCCAATGGCCTCTTTCTCCCGGAAGTGCCTGCATCCTTGCGGATAATACTGGGCGCACCTGAGGGAAAACCACACACTGCTTTTGGTTGCTTCCCACGAGCGGCCTGTTACCTCATATCATTCTTCCAGATTTACAGTCTACTCCGCCTTCCCCCTTCGCGTTCTTTTCGCTGGAGTCATTTATACCTTTTCGGGTTGTTAAACTTACAACGCTTGTGTCAAACAGTTTCTGCAATCATGAAAGTTTACCATGAGTTCCCCGCAGGAGTCTTGCTTTCTTATTCGTTTTTTGCACATAAATAAATGGACAGGATACTCGTGGCGAACAGTCCTAGTTAGGGGCTTTTTTTTTTTTTTATGCCCTAAATTCATGCGAAGACTTATGTAGTGTTGCCACATCAAATAGAATATTGAGATTAGTAGCCCGAGTGGATAAATATATTGTGTACCCCATCAGGATTTTAAAAAATCCCTATTCCATCTTCCTTTCACACGTTCCGATCCCGCCTATAAACCGATATTCTTCTTCAAACAAAGCCAATTACTTTGTCAAATAAATTTAGAGACGCGGAGGTGTTTAATTAAAACTGCATGTGATGTTTTAATCACTTTCATTATGACGTCTTGGATGAAGTGAGCTTGGAGATGTTTGAAATTTCCGCGCGAAGTCATGTGGTTGTGACGTCATGAGGTTTTCATTGCCACTTTTCCTAGATGACGTCAACGGGTTTCGTGGCCGATGAGACACTTAATGCTTTCGTGTTAAAAGTTGTTGATAGTGTCAACGTCGTCCCGCGTGCTTCAGGCATGTTTTCGTCTATTCTCGAGTTGACTACACGCTAACCTGTGGCTTAATTTTAGTATATTTGGTGTCCGTCGCTCCTTGCGGTCGCGTATATAGCGTTTACCATTCATCCACAGGTGCCATACTGAGCACCCTTATGCGCCATTAAACCCTACCCAACACAACAAAACAAAACCTATTCTGAGCACCACCCTGAATCAGTCTACTTGCCTGCATAAACTATAATGTATACGGGGGATATGAAGCGTCCACTCACACTGTTCAGCGGTGGGATGTGGAGCTGTTTCGGTGAAAAGGGACTTACCGCTTAGCGGGAGACGGTGGCTACGGCGTTCCATCATCGGCTGCCGAAGCGGTCACGTGAACACCACTGCGCGCTGCCTTCGTCGTCTTCGGCTGCGGTTTGCACGCACCTCACGCTGTCTTGGTTATAGTGTTCTATCTTGGTTGCCCCCGATGTCGCGCGTTCTGGCTCACGAACTTTAGTGAGTGAGCACTCGTGATTTTGCTAAGATATATGCGGCCGTAGCGCCGTACTTGTACTCTCACGGGGGTCTATCGATCCCGCTTCTTGAGCGCGTGATCCTGCAAGTTTGGCGGCTCGGCCACGTTCGTTACACACGAGGCGTGCATTTGCGGGCAGAAATCACTCCGTTCTTGCTTTACGCACTTTAATGCTAAAAAATTAACGGTCTCGCGTTCACGTCGTTCGGAAAAAGTGGCGCCGAAAATGTCATGACGTCACAGCCAGATGACTCCCGCACTGGAATTTCAAACAACCCACAACGCTCACGTTGAACGTGACGGCACGTGTGTAATGAAAGTTATTAAGACATTACCTAGAGCGCGAATTAATTCTGAAATTATTCAAGTTTACCAGACAATTTGTTTCCCTTAGGGAAATATTTTCACTCAAGGGCAAGGTTCGAAGCCTCGACTTTTTGGCTGCGCGTGAGGCATGCTACACGATTAGGCCACGGAACGCACGGTCGCAGCCACTGGAAACAAGCGGGCTTAATATGCACGTCGTGTGGTCAATGAACCTGGCAAGATAACTCATGATGAGGCGATGCTTTCGCTTTCACAGCGCGGAAGTAGTGTCCTCCGTAATTTTACCTTCCGATGTGTAGCGCGACATTAAAGTGTGCAACTGTTTGATGGGCCTTTCTGCGTTTAAATACGAATCGCGCTAAACGAGAGATTGTGTTCGGGTCACGAAATGTGTTCGTTTCATTCGTGCCTAACAGAACATGAACCGGACTCGCCGCGATGGCTTAGTGGACATGGTGTTCAGCCGCTGATCTAACAAGGTCGCGGGTTCGAATCACGGCGCCGGCAGCCGCATTTTGGTGCAAGTGAAATGCAAGAGACGCCGCGTGCCGTGCGATATCTGTGCATGTTAAAGAACCCTCGGTGGTCGAAATTATTCTGGACACCTGGCCTACGGCTTCTGTCATAACCCACGTGCTACTGTGCATACGTTAAACATCACTACCGTGAAAACATGAAGCTGAAGTGTTGCAACTAAAATGCGCGCAACGCTTCTCTCTGTCTGAACGAAGGAACGCGTGAAATCAATGCGTACTATGTTATGCTTCAGGTAGCAGGCATAGATTTCGCAATTCGCAGCAGGCCTTGGGCAAAAATGCGGTATAACAGCCAAAACAGCCACGCAAAAATGATAGGTCCCGTAGTCAACGAGAAGAAGCGAGTAACGTAGAAGCTGCAAACAATTTCTACACTTGAAGGTAAAGTGGGAACAAACTGCACCGCCTGATCCCCTCGACAAGCGGTAAGACTCACTGTAGTTGGTCATTGAAAGGGTGATGGTGGCTCTCTGAGTGGGCGCTTTACGAACCCAGATATGCATCTCCGAAGGACTAACCCCTTCAGAACATTTAGACCCCTTCGGCACCGAATATTACAGATTCATCCTGGTGTTTCAGTGAAGGTGAACTAGAATTCTTTAATAATTAGATTATTGAGATATCTTGGACTATTCGTATTGTAATACGAGTGTTATTTGACATCTGAAGAAATATGGATAAACTAAACTGTAATGAATTACTTTTTACCTATTATACTTAGGGAGTTTGCATGTAATGAGGCGTTTTTTGTTTCGCAAACACGAAGTTATATGGCTCCTACTAACGGCCAGCTGTATATTTTTCATTGCAACCTGGCGTCTCAGTACAGTGCGTAAAACGTTAACTCTTAGAAACTTCTTACTAGCTATCATAATTCACCAATTTTTGATCTCCTTAAATGCTGGTACTTCAACAGGGCAGCAGAAGCTATATATCTTGCCATTGTTAAAAGCCCACCTCTAAAAATTCTTGTTCGCCTTCGCAGAGACAGCCTGTACAATTTGGAGAAGATTCTCACACAATTAGAAATCCGTTTTTGCGCCGTTTTTTGCACAGAAGCTTTTACACGCACACACATGGTAGTTAAGTGGACATCTGTGAGATGCAAGCTGCGGGTCTTCGCTTCATGACCTACTCCTTACCGCGATGCAGAACAAATTATGATTCTTCCACACTAGAGTATACAGGCTCCCCAAATACGTGGATACACCAATTTATGACTGGTTGCGGAGTATGTCTGGCGCTTCTCTTCGGAATGCTTTCCTTGACTATATTCTACGTGTACAACTCTGTGTAGAATTATAAATGATATGTAACCGCTATGTTCTTTTTTTTTTCTTCTAAATATTACATGTATCCAGATAATTTTGAGTGTGTGCGTGTGAGTGTATTATCTTTTAGCTTTTTCGCGCACCACAAATGTACACTTATTTCGCCTTTCAGTTGCTACAAAACGGCCTCTTTGTATAGGGTGGCGAGGATTGACGAGTGGTCGTAATGACTATCTTTTTCTTGCCACCTTCAGTTTCTTTGTAAAGAAAACTGGAAAATAAATTTGATTTGATTTTTTAAATATACCCACAGTGGTTCTGCGCACCTTCAGAGTAATGTACTTCAGAGTACTTCAGAGTAATGTAATGTACTTCAGAGTAATGTAATGTTTCCCGCTTGACGAATGATGCATTTCCTTAACAAAAATTGTGGAGGTTTAAGCATGGCTTGAACCGAGTGACATAGTGCGAAAGCTGTGAGTGTTGCAGCGGTAGCCTCGATAGCACCATCTTTTCAATCCGCGTTCTTCTTTTTTTTTTTTCATACTTTTTCGTTAACTTAGGTTTTGGGGAAAGAACTAGCCTTATACCTTTGTGTGAACACCACGGATGGTCGACACCTACATATAACCAGGTCAAAGTCATGTTTTCATATTTTTTCTTGTAAATTGTAAATTGGATTACAAGAAAGGAAAGGTGCAGTATCTCAGACTTCTCGCGGACACCTGAACCGTGCCGTGAGAAAAGGGAGGAAGGTGAGATTGAAAGCGGAAAGAGTGAAAGAGATCCCGTAGTGGAGGGCTGCGGAGAAATTTCGGCCACCTAGGGGCCTTTAACGTGCGCCCACATCGCACAACACAGGGCTGTCTCTGCGTTTAAGTTAGGTTTTGGGGAAAGGAAGACGCAGTGTACTTTTACGTGGACAGCAGGGGATTGTGGGCACACACACTTAATTAGGTCAAGGTAACTTGAAGGTCAAATTTAGTGCCATGCGAAGACCGGCTCTACCTATAGCGTAATGAAACTTTCGCTTCAATTGTAAATTGTTTTATAAGAAAGGAAAGGCGCGGTATCTGTCAAGATCACTTGAAGGTCAAATATTGTGCCATGCGAAGACCGGCTCTACCTAGCGCACGGTTAAACTTTAACTTCAAAAGCAACTCCGAACACCGTCCGCGAGCAGCGTACGTTGCAAGATAGGCACATCCACAACAAAGGAGGCAACAATGGGCCACTGGCGACTTAATTTCATTAAAACCAAAGACACATTTATAACGGGTGTCCGGGGTAAAATCAACCAATTGTTTAAAAACACAAAACGCCCTATATACGCGGGTAAAACCAATATAATTTTATTGAGAGTCGCCTGGCGTAGTCGGCGTTGTTTGTTTAGTTTTTCTTCTTCATTCTGGAAACTTAGTAGATACCAATTAGCTACTTTTCAAATCTTTTTGTAACAAGAATGTGCCAGTGCGGGAGTTCTAAATCGCCATGAAAAACAGCCTTTCGATATCTTTGCGCAATGGTACCATTTAGGTAAAGTAGCTTTTCTTTACGGGCCCTACGCGGCAAAATACAAAAGATACCACGTGAGAACGGCGCTGCAGTTCGCTGTCCTAAGACATATCTAGGAGAACAAAATCTGCGCTTATAAGAGGCAATCTCCCCGACGGGGCACTGCGCATGCACTGGATGAGGGATATGCGCCACCAGCTGTCACATGGTATATCTTTTCTTTTCGAATCTAAAACTTACCACTATGGGCTGATAATGATAAGCAGGATAACAAATAAAAGAAGGGGGATCCAGGAACGAGACGCAATACGGATAGTGACAGCTCTCGTCATCCTACGCCTCACCTACAGTCTCCCATATCTTGAAACAACCAAGACGGAAAGGAACAAGATAAACGTGCTAATCAGGAAGGCACACAAACTGGCTCTGGGATTGCTACTATACGCCTCTAACAGCAAGTTGGCAATCTGGGCATGCACTGTACCTTCGGAGAACATAGCGAAATCAGAAGACTTAAACAGACCAAGACGCGCCGTTCTCTCCTTACGAAACTCGGATATACCCTTAAAGACGACAACAGCGCACAAACCACAAATATCGCACCAGACATCGGGGACACTTTCACGGCCAGACCACTGCCCAGAAATATGGGCCCTGTCAATCATAACGGCAGAAGGAATGCCAAAGCCAAAACCATTGACAAACACCTGAACACAAAACATTTTGTGATGTAATTGACTATCGAGGCAAGTTCGTATACGGAACAAGTATACGAACCAAATACATCCGCACAGCGGTAGAGGTGTCAATAGCCCTAGCAATCTCGGAAGTAAACCGAAGACAACACAGTTACTGGATAGTCTTGGACTCGCAAGCCGCCTATCGAGCCTTCCAAAACAACAGGATGCATCGCATAGCAAACACGTTCCTAGCCGGCCGGCCAGAAGGAACAGACCCATGTAGGCAACACACGATTGTTTGGGTCCCCGACGCTGGGATGGAGGGCAACGTTAGAGTAGATGCCGTCGTCCGAGGTTTCACTAGCCGGGCGGCGGAGCCATCGGTAGAGCATTTCACAAGACCAGGTTGGTTTGGTTTGGTTGGTTTGTGGGGTTTAACATCCCAAAGCGACTCAGGCTATGAGAGACGCCGTAGCGGAAGACTCCGGAAATTTCGACCACATGGGGTTCTTTAACGTGCACTGACATCGCACAATACACGCGGGCCTTGCTTTTCGCCTCCATCGAAAAGCGGCCGCCGAGGCCGGGATTCGATCCCGCTTCCTTGGGAACAGTAGTCGAGCGCCGTAACCACTGCGCCACCCCGGCGGGGAGCAACACCAGAAACATACGCTTTCAAAGTAAACAGCGGCGGTAGTCTCCATGGCAGCCGCGTTGGCATGACGCTAGACAAGGTGAACTAAGATACGTTTCTCACGTGCCCGGCGTAGCTGTCACGATGTATGACAGCTATAGTGGCCGGACGGACACCGGCAGTATCAGCCTTTAAAGGTTTTCGCCTTAAAATAGACTACATATAAACTGGGCAGCGCTGTTCCTAACAGCCTTCAGTTGGATTCACTGGGGCTCGAACACTGCGTTCTTTAAAAGCTTGTTTACTGTTGGCTGGGACACCTGCACTGGCACAGTCAGCGCATACGCAGAGAGTGATTACCGACTAGTCAAGCGACATGCGCCCTTAAAACGCCAAGTCTCTGAAGTTCATTTCTGGCCCAGAAATTCTAGATAAATGTATGCTGAAGAAAACCAGCAAACTGTTTGATGAAATTGTTTGGTGCGAACCGCCATTATGGCGCTTCAGAAGTAGGAAGCTTGACGCCCTCATTCTTATTTATGAAGAATTCAGGTAGGATTTCGAACGGAAAACTGCCGAAGCTAAGGGTTCTACTTTCTGTATTCCAGAAGGAAAGACTAACATAAAACTCAAAGTAAATAAAGATCATCGCGTTTTTCGAGCCCTTTTTTTTTATTTTTGCACTTTTACATTTGCTGTTCATGCCACTTGTCAAGCATCATTACCGTCGTTAATAAACTGCAGCAGGCAGAGTAACTTCCTTCGAGAACAAATCAGTCCAAAAATTTTACTTCATGTAAAGATTTCACCCTAAGGCTCAACTGCCCCAGAGATTTAGCAGTGGCTGGCTAAAATTCACTTCTTTCAACCTTTTTAGAGTATACTGTATATCTAAACCACGAAGAAACGCGAAATGGTTGTGATACTCGAAGCTTTCTCCCGGATATCTGAAGCGCAAGAACATGTCTTGCATTTCTAAATTTAAATTTACGATCTGCTAGGTCAACGTGGATGAGCCGGGCGTGCTTTTACATATCTTTGATTTTTCTTTGCTGATGCTAAAAGTATGTGTTATTTGTTTTCTAATTACTGCATAATGCAGACCACAACAGGATCCAAGCAGGACAGAAATAAAAATACAAAACAGAACAATTGCCCAGACATGAGAAAATGTTATAACTCATGTTAGTCAAGCTCTAACAAAACAGTAAGATTGCTCGAATCGGATCTCTTGCCCGAAAAAAACAAAGCAAAAAGATTTATACCAACCAATTTTCAGAAAACGTGTTAGTCGAAGCTTATGATCATGTCAGGTATATAGAATGATTAGCGGAGTTAACTAAGGTATGATTCAGAATCCGAAATTCTCACGGTGCCATCATATTTTAATTTGTTTACACGAGATAGCAAGCGCGGTGGTGGTGTGCCTGTTCTTGTGCGTCGCACCTACGAGTGTATATATTAAAGCGAAAGCCTTTTATGGCTCATGACTCGCCAGCCTGTCCGTCCGTTTATCGGCGGCACCTCTCAGTCATTAAGGCGAAAGCCTTTAACGGCTCATGACTCACCAGCGTGTCGGTCCGGGCGTGCGTCCGCGAGAAGCGTCCCACTTATTCGCGAGATTCCGCGGGATACCGCGAGACTGACGCAATCCCCTGGTAACGTAATCAGGACATCACATCCGTTCACGTATAATAACCAGAACTGACAATATCTGGACATCACGTCTGGTCATGACCGATGACATCACCATGCGATTCACGCATATACGAAGCTGACCACACCGGGCGTCCGATCCATGCGTCCGTGCTGCGCCTTTCATTTGGCGTTTCCTTGAACGCCGCACCGCTCAGCGTACAGATAAAGCGCAGTAAAGCAAGAATCTGCGGCGTTTCAAAGGCTTTCGCCTCATCGCCCTTTAGTGGTCCATCCAACGTGCCCCCTAGAATTTTTGAAAATGAATTTGCTCTTGTTACAGATGACTACAAAACGCTAGCACTTCGAAATGGTATGCATATGTTTGTGTGGTTGTACAGGTAGCCTAATGGCTGTTTAAGTTCATTGTGCGCACTTTTTGAACATGCCCCAGTCGAGAAAAACAACAACTACTGAACCGTGTTAAAAATATAAAATATTCTGTAGTTCCAGTCTAACGCCAGAATTTTGTATAGTTCTGGGGTATTTTCGTGTGGTCCGGTAATTTCTTTCTGTAGTACTTTTCTGTTGCAACTACAGAAAGTTTTGATGATACTAGAGAAATTTTTGTTGTCACAGCAGGTTCACTGTCAAACACCACCCACACATTCTACTGTGACAACGGAAAATTTTCTGTAGTTTTTTTTTTCGTATTGGGATGGGGGGGGGGGGGGGGGGGTATTTTTGGGACTGAAAACAATGTAAACCTTGTCATAGGGGACGATTTCGACGTCAACCTGCTCGGAATCAGTGCAAATGAATATCGCCTGTGTTCAGCTGTCAGCTTAAATGGGTTTGATACAATATCTGCTCGTGCAACAAGAGTCACTGAAACATCGGATACAATTTTAGGCTCTTTATATCGAACCATGATGCACTGGTACCTATTAAGACTGATGTAATAACAACAGATAGCAGCGACCACTTGCATGTCTACATGCTTGTAAGCGGATTGAATAAAAACAGAAAGGAAAAAAAAACATGTTTTTTGAGACATCGCTGAAAAACTTTTGTCGGTTTAGGGAAGCCATTGAGAACATTTCATGGGGCTATAATTTATGCCACCCGATTAAGCTCATGAAGAGTTCTTGGACCTAATTTTGCCCAATTATAGCTCATGTTTTCCCTCCACAACCATGCAGATGGCAACAAGGGTTAGCACTGAAATATTAGAAAAGATTACCATAAACAACTATATCAAAACTTCCTTGAAAGTAAGGACAGAAACTTCTGAGCCAATTGCAACATCTACTGAATAAACGTCTTATATTTAGCATGATTCATTTCTTCTAGATATAAACAGATCAGATTTGCTATGGAAAAACCTGAACGCTATACCATGCCACGGTTCTGTAAAAAGAGACACCAATCAATTTCTCACACTGGTGAAACGTTTTCTGGATCTCGACTAGCAAACCTTGCAAGCTATTTTACATAAATAAGTTCCGAATTGTACCGGAAAAGAATAATTAGAACAAATCGTGCATATTAACAATTGCGAGTTCTTTATTTTTATCTCCATCTAAGAACGCGAAATCGAGTTTACCCGTCTGAACTTGACCAATAATAGTGTTTGCGACGCAAAAAAATTTAGAAATTCAACCTAATGAAGTATGTAGCCGGCCTTGCCTTCTTCATATACAGTTGAAACTCGATTTAACGAAGTTGAGGGGAGCCGTGAATTATTTCATTGAATCGAAAATTTCGCTAAATCGAGTGATGCATTTCCCGGTCCTGTAATTTGGTACATTCGGTTGTAAGGTGCGGCCACACCCAAAAAACTACCGCGGCATAATACTTGTGAAGTCTTAATGCTCCCAAAATGAAATGCGGCACAAGAAACAAAACTGTTAGTCATCAAGAAGAGCCCGAGAGGACTACAAATTTATTTTCCGGCAAATAAGTCGGTGATTTTTGCCTTGGCGCTCTTTGAGCAATGACCGCACCGATTTCCGTAGGTCTGAAGTGCTACGTATAGCACTGTAGGCCTAACAACCTGAGCTTGAGAGAAGCATGCACTCAAAGGCACGGGGAAATATCCGCAGAAGCCCAATGGCGAACGAATCACACGAAGCACGCCACAAAAAAACACTCAACAGCAACACCGCCCCTTGGAAAGCGACACGAGACGTTTTTTTTTTTTTTTTTTTTTTTCTTTTTTTTACCGCTGCCACCACCTGGTAATTCAACGGAACACTACAACTCTTGTTTTGCGCCGCGCAGTTAGAAGAAAAAAAAAAGAAAAAAAGCGTTACGAAAGTGTAAAAATGCTCATATCGAAAACCCAGTGCGTGATGATGCTAATTATAATTAAAAGACTAACTGATCAATTGAATAATTATTAATTAAAATAAATAATGATTACAATTGCAAAAGGAGGAATCAAAGTTGTCAAAACTCTCAGAAGGAAAAGCGAATATTAATGATGCTGATTAAGAAAATTTAGAGCATAAGTCATCAAATAATTGAAGTAATTGAAAAAATGCAGCAGTGGGAAAAGGAGGGTACAAAGGTGCCAAAATGCTCGGAATGGAAGGCCAATGTATGATGACGCTAAGTATCGGTGTATAAAAAAAACAACAATTTTCACCATAAAAAAGTGAAGAAAAAAAAAAAATATTGTCCGTGAGGTGAAGCGCTCTTGCGTCACACCCTTAAATGTGGAATTCGCGGGCGTTGCATCGAACGCAAACTGCGCGTTCCACTGAACGCGCACTGGGGCGCGAATTTCAAGAAGCGGCGCCCATAGCTTATTGGTGACGCCATGGCTAGGCAGGTTATGAGAGAGAAAAATATGAAACAAATACAAAGTTTGAAAAAAAAAAAAACTAAAAAAAAAGTAAAAAACATCATCGGTGAGTGTTTCCCATTGCGTCATATCATTACGGCGGAGCTTAAGTGTCCCCGAATTTAAATTATTATCATATGGCCTCAAATGTTTCCGCTAAAGTCAGCTATAAATATAACGCATTCTCAGCTCTCGCTTTTATGCGTCTTGGTATTTGATGCATGCGTTTGACATATATAATCTTTGCCAGATATATACAGGTGTTTGTTGCAGCCTTGCAGAGCGGGCCTCGTAGGGTTCTTTTTTTTTTTTTTTTTTTTTTTTTTTTGTGGCGCTAATAGAACGGCTAAGTTTTCGAAGAGTCAGAACAATACTTCCCTTAATCCTCTAGAAATGTAGAGGGCTGGTGTTGGACAGGGCGAGCCACAGTGTACAACCTAGAAGAAAACTTAACGGTCTGTATAATTTTTGACAGAAGCCATTATACATATTTGGTCCTCTGCGTACTTTTCGTTAAAAAACTTGAAAGCTTTTCTTTTCTTTTTTTTTTTTTTTTTTTTTTTTTTGAGCTCATCCTCTGATGCATTTAGCTTTGGAAATGTCACTGGTTCTCCGCCAACCGCCGCTTTCCTCTCGGGTGAAGTGATGCGGAACGACTAAACGGAGTTCTCGAAGCACGTTTCGCTGGCAGTGAGACAAAACGCTCGACTTTCGGTCGCGATCGAGGCGAGGCGGCTTAAAAACAAGAACTGCCCATCTAGAACCGAGTCCCATTACACGCATAGCGTACACGAAGCAGACTGTTGTTTGGCTGTTGTTTAATGGCGGCCCAGTCCGAGTAACTCGAGATTTCAACGCGGCGTGACTGGCGCGCGTCGGATGCCTGTGTCGCGTGGCCGAGTTTGGCGTGGCGAGAGCCGCGAGCCTGAAACTTGTTGCCGTGACGGAAATTCTTTGCGCGTGATCTCGGCACAGGTAGCGCGGTTTGGTATGCAGGAACTAGATGCTGTTCTGGCATCTAATTTATATATATATTTTTCTTTTGGTTTCTCGATGGCTTCTTCAGTGTCTTATGTACGAGTATGTCGGTAACTAAACGTGATGGCGCAAACATCGTCGCAATGCAAGCCTCTCTTTCTTTCCTCTCCTTTGAATCAGTCACGATCATCAGTAAAGGTGACCTAGTGGAAAAATACGCCAAATTACACGCAGGCGAGAAGAGTGCAGCTGAATAGAAAGAAAGAGAGAAGGAAATTTTGTTCAGGAGGAAAAGCTGATCTTTCTCAAACGAACACGACTCTTGCTGACGGCAACGTTCACTAGTAAAAAAGGAAATAAAAAGAATTGAGGCGATCAGTTAGGTTAGGACTGAGGAAATGGGATAATTTTATATTTCACTCGCCATCCTATTCAAATTCTGTTCCTTTTCTTATTCCATTTAAAGTGGTAATCGCTTCTTTTACTAATTTTTGCCGAGTCAGTCCTAGTCCGACCACTCCTTCCTCTCCTCTGCCAAAAACACCACCTGCCAGGATTGGCTGGTGGAGGCTTCGGTCAGATGCTGACGCCTCCGACGCTGGCCCCTCCTAATGCTTATCGCATCAAAAACCCGAAAGAAGCGACGTTTGAGTGGCCTATATTCATGACCAATATCTTGGCTAATTCTGCAATAAAACTAGCAGAGATAACCTCCTGAAAGCCAGTGCAGAGCTCCTCTTCGCTTGAGCGACTCTGGAGAGCATGTTCTGGGGGGGAATTCTGCAACGCTTTCAATACAAAAACAGCCTCAAACCACTCAACTTGCCCCGCTGCTATTGGCCGGCAGACATATTGAATTTTTGCGTGATCACTGATCTCACCGATGACTGCGGTTTACGTCATGAATAAGATAAGACTAAAGTGGTGACGTTGCCTATGCGCTGAATAGTGACTGAAATTGTGAGCGAAACAAGGGAACCCCCAAAATCAGTCAACTTGAGTAGAGCGTTAATGGCGGCTGTTGTTTCTTGCGATACGTTGGCTGTGAGACAGTTGTGTCAGTGCGGTCCACGGCGAAGGAGGGAGCACGAAGACGCGTTTGACGTGCCGGACTAGTTGTTCCGACTCAGCTCAACTTGGAAACCAGCAGAAAGTGCAGTGGCTGTGCGACGATTGCCGACGAACATCGATGAACGGAGGCCCACGGGAGAGTGCGCAGTAACTGAGGCTGCATGCGCACCGCATTTTTTTTTTTTTTTTTGCTTGCTATCAGGGGCTTCCAATTTGCGTCGGGAAAGTACGGTCGTTTGCATCACACAGGCGTCGATCAGCAAGTGCGTTCGCCGGTAGCTGCAGCCATCGGGCGGAACGCTGACTGCCGTCATGGCGCCGTGGAGAGATACGGAAACAAGTCGGGGTTCTACGTTGTGAACATCACAATAGTGAGTAGATTTTGTTTTTGACTGCATGCGTTTGGCTATGATTTCGGAAGGCCATAGTAAACTTGTGCATGTTTTATCTGAGATCTGCGACGCGGACATGCGCATTCGTGACCCTCGTTGTCCCACCGGATCAACGCCTCCTCCACGACGCGTTCGTCTAGCGCGGCACTCTTGTGCGCCGAAAGGTGAACGAAGGCCTACTGAACGCCTGCGACTTTTTACTGGGTAAGGTCTAAAAAACCCGTGTCAGTAACATCAAACGATCTTGATTATATGCATTGATGTGTGCAATGGACCACTTGCTGTAAGTCCGCTTTTCTGCAAGGCTTGTTTTCCAACCAAAAGGTCTCGTTCCCACTCGCACATTGTTTCAAGAAGCGAAAAGAGGGAAGTTCTCTTTTCTTTCCAGCAGTTGTCTTCGAGATGACCCAGCGAGAGCTGTCGAAAGGGTTCAATAGCTGTATACCTCCCCTTTAAATGAAGGGACTAGGGATTGTCCAGCGCCTTGATCCTGGAGCATGTCTGGTTTCGACCCATTCGTCACGCTCCCTACGTGCGACACATTCACGACCCGAAAGTGTGAATACGCTGTAAAAAGCGCCTGCTTCTTTTCGTTTCAGCAAAGACTCGGGGAGTGTTGTCTGGTGATGAGACCTTTTGGTTGGAACACGGGCCTTGCAGAGAAGCTGACTTGGATTTCAGCAAGTGATCGATTGTCATAATTCACTGAAGCTGCATGAATGAGACGGGCTAGTTATGCATAAGAATGCATGTTACAGTACAATTTATTGTTATGGCAGCGGCAACAAAATATTCAATGTTTAAATCTCTTTCCTGCCCAAGAAACCATGGCGCTTGTGTTATGCAGGTAATCTTAGCACATTTTTTTATATCAGTATGAAGCTACAAGGCTATCCTTACAATGACGCTCGCTTGAACACGCTTTCACACGTTGCCAGCATTCCTGTGAATGTTTACCATCTCGCTGTGGGCTAGTTGGTATGGATCAATTGTATACTAGAACATGCAAAAGGCGAACTTAAGTGGATGTAATTGTTTGGTTATGCAGGAGACAATGGCTATACCACTGGAGTCATGGCTGCTTACACCAGTGCCAAGCCATCCCAGACCCAACTTGCTGTCCCTTCTCTGCTATCACCTTACAGCCTGGTACAGTTGGCTGAGGTCGCTAGCTGTGTGGTAAATATGCTTAAACCGAAAAGAGCCGCATTACAGCAAGAAAGTAAATGTCCATAATGCTGATTCGAATAAAAAAAATGCCACCAAAGATTTGTTACTGCCACATATATTCAGCAAAGACACTTTTATTTCTTGGCCGCTGCCTTTCACTTTACTGTTTTTATACAAGAAGAGGCAGCATGCAGACCAGCACACTTACCTTGATGTGCAATGACCCTACACCATTGACATGTGTATTGCAGAATAATTATTGAGCTCAAAAAAGCCGTTCCCTGTCATCATATGGAAGCTACCTATACAAATAGGTACTGCATGGACGGTGCAATGTACAAAATGCTTACATATCGGAAATAAAAATGCCAGCCTGGTGGTATATGATCACGAATGGAAAGAAACAGCGCTACTAAGACAGGACAGGAGAGCAGACAGACACATGATCTCCTGTCCCGTCTCAGTAGCGCTGTTCTTTCCATTCGTGATCATGTACCAACCAGCCCGTGTTGGTCCTCTTATGGTATATGAGATCTTGCTAAGTGCTAAATGCTGTAACAGCTGCTAGGAGAATGGTGTACAAATACTAGGCTGTAGTGCCCAGAATGATTGCTGAATGATTACAAAATTTTAGTGACAATAATATAACTAAGCATCTGTCACATATGCATTGTTAAGGCGATGTGGGAATAGAGGTTATGTGCACTAATAAAACGTGCAACACTGCAAGAGGAATGCTAAACAGCTTGAAGACTGCAGAGGCATCTACACAATAAGCATCCTCCAAAAATGATTTGCGCCATAAGCATGGTCGAAGGAGAGAAGGAAGATGACTACACAGTATTAAATAGCACTGAACAAAGCTTGAGGGGGAGCCTCAGTTCCCAAGCCGAACCAACGTTCCGACAAGTGGACTTGCCCAGATGAAGACAAGACCATTTGTCGAAATATTTTCTCAGCTTGCGAACTGAAGCTCTTCCTCAAGCCTTGTTCAGGGCTCTTTCATACACCGTAAGCATGTATGTGTGATAAGTACAGCTTTACATATTTTTTAACTACTTTTGTCCTTTTCATTTAATTTCTAAGTCATTTTCAACAAATAATCAGAAAAGTTGTCCTATGTGCAAACTGGCCTTTCAATTGAAAAGGCTTGTACATAATGCAAACAACATAGAAAGGTAAGACAATGAGGATTGTGTGTAAAATGAACCTTTTTTTTTTTTCAAACACTGTACACAGACTCCCTAATTACCATAAGGGCACTTCAAAACTAGAACCCATTCTCCAACTCCCTCATCATAATGGGATTACGGAAATTGAGCATACTCACTAGCTCGCCCGCGGCATCGCGCACAGGGCTTACGTAATCCGTTTGCCTTTCCCGTCGACAGAGAGAGATGCCCTTCAACAGGAACAGTCACTATGACAACGTCAGAGAGATCTTCCAACAATGTGCCACCAAGACACTGCCTGCTGCGCGAAATGCAACATACTACACATCCCTGCCCAGACCTGGTGGAACAAGCTCGTTCTCGCATCGGAGCCTAAAACAAATTTCTAAGAAATAAAATGTTTTATTTCTCTGTGAACGAACCAAACGGAGCATAAACACCACAGTTTCTGTACCTTACACTGACTAAACAAGCAACTGAACATGAACGGAGGGGAGCAGCAGCAAACCCCAATGCATTATCAGGGACGGAGCTCGATGTGGCCAGAGTGGACTGCGTGTGGAGCCCAGGAATGACTGTCACCGGGGCTTGCACGAGGAGTCCGTGATGGAGGGTCGTGTATCGGACCTCGTTTCCCGCACTGCAGTCGCGAGCTCTTGCATAGCAGCTGCCACCTGCTTTACTGATACTGCCAGCTTCCATCTGTCGGCAAATGTAATAGTGTAGCCTTCATGGTCGTCTTGTACTTTTTTAGGCAAACAGAACAGCCGATCACATACTTCCCACACGTCGCTTTTGTCATCGCTAGTTAAGCACCGATGGACAACGCGACACTCTTCAGCAAGTTGACTTAGTCGATTTTCGTGACAAACGCTTTCACCACGCTGATCACTGCAGGTTCGTAGCCTTCATTGCTTTCAATCAGGTTTTGCCAGCTACTAACGACATCCGCACAGGGCCTCGATTTTCGATTACGCGTTACTCGGCCACGATTTTGGCAACCGTGTAGCAACAGCCTGAACCGCATGACGGAGACTTCAGGGGCGGAGCCATGCTACAAGTCACTGGTAATTGGTCGATTTTGTCATCCGTCACGACTGACGTCTCAAGGTCACGTCAAAACCCCGCCAATTTGACGTCATGCTCTAATACTTGAGAGCGAAATTGAGAGCATTACAGAATCCCCCCCCCCCCCCCCCCCCCGCTTGTTGCGTCTTCCTAAGGTAACTGATACACGCAAACACTAGTTGAAGGACAGGCGCTACTGTGCATCGACTATTGTAGGCATTGGTTACTTTAGGAAAATCATGAATTAACTAGCGCCAACCAAAATTTTATTGAAGTTTCTTTCTGGTTGCATCACGTTCAGAGCGACGTGCGCCTTGGTTTATTATGTTCGCACTTCAGCTGTGGGCTATTGTTGCACTCGAAGTCGCACGGATAATTACAAAAAAAAAAAAAAAAAAAAAAAAACACTTTTTCGAGTTTCTGGTCTTACATTCCTTTAACCTGGAAACAGCACAAATCTGCTTGCCGGCACCCTACGGACAGTCCACTGAGGTCTATAAGCAGCCATTGCCACCGGTGTGGAAAGAGTACGCGCCTAGGACCTTATCTCTAAGGAGGTTGCGCGGCGTCTTCTGGGGCGCTATCTAGCATTCTTGCCATGCCTGAGGCAATGAGGGGCTGTGCGGTGCGCCTGATAAAGATAGCAGGACTCTTCTTAAAGAGAGACACACAAAATGATCACAAATATTTAAAAAAAAAACAACGATATGTAGCAAATGCTTCGCGATGATACGTGGCCAGGTTCACCTGAGGTGAAAGTGGGTGTTAGGTGTGCGACTCAGGCGGCACGGCATGCCGACAGGAGGCATGACAGCGTAAAATAAATAAGCGTACAGGGAAGCAGGGAGCGTTCAATTGTTTTAATCATCAGTACCCCATTGCAATTTGGAGACCTGTAAGGCAACGGCAACGACACCAGAACAAGTCGGTCGACTTTCACGAAGCAAAGGTCAACTCCAACAAGCTTGGACGAAGGATGCAAGGAAACACACAGGTCGGCACTGTCTCCTCCATGTGTGCCGATCGTTTCTTGCTAGTCTCGGTTTGTATACGGTTTCTGTCAGCCCTGAAAAGCGCCCAGTCACACCTTCCTTCGATAGACGACCGCGAAATAGGGTGACGCATTGCCCCCGGTCTCGCTCTGCCGAGATCAACTGGTTTGGGAGTACTCAACGAGCGCGTGCTGTGTAGCAGCGGCGCCTGACCGACTCCTGGGAGCTATCAGCACTATCAGCTCCAGAGCGATCACCCCGACGACTCTCGCTTGCTGATGTGATCCCGTACTATCACGTCACTCTTTGATGGCGAGGAGTGCTACAACGTTTCGTCATCTCGGGTTTTCCTAGTGCTGACTTGAGTGTTTGTCACGCTGCGTTATAAGGCAATTGTGCAGAACTGGCTAAGAGGAGTAGTCCTTTCTATGTTTCCGGGAGTCTATTATAATCACAAATATCAATTACAGATGGTTTAATAAATTTCAGTATGGCCTACTGATAATGCTATCAGAGGGACAGCCTGTGCAGAACATACAAAAAGGTATCCACATTAGCTCTGCGCTGAAAACCAATTCACGACAGCCACTTAACTAGAGAGTGGAAAAAAAGTGGGGTTGGAGATAAGCATGGCTTGACCCTAGTGACATGAACGAAAAGAAAACTCCCTTTTGTGCGGTTTAGCAAGGTTGTACAAAGTTTGACGGTTTGATTTATGGGGACGCTCAGAAGTTTCGCCATAAGAGTAAACGCGATAGGGCCTTTAACACCGCCTTTTGATACCGTGATTTTTTATTTTTCGCTTAAGTTGCTTTTTGGGGACAGGAGGGCGGAGTTGTCTCACGTTTCGGTGGACACCTGCACTTAATTAGGTCAAGTTCATTCTGACCCAGCGTGGCGAAATTCGAAGTTGGAACCCGAGGAATAGAGTTTAAGCTCTAAAGCATTTATTGATGTACTGTGAGCCGGGTCGTCGCCAATGAGTTGGGGCCTGTATTACCCAACACGTGGGCGATATGGGCAAAAGGCCTTGACCACGGGATTAGACGGAGTGCAGCAAGAGAATCTGTCTAGCTCTTCCAAAATAGGGTACGTGGCTTGGTAGGGGCCTGTGGTGCCGCTTGTGGTGTGGCACGAGCAGGGCTTAGTCAGTGTATCTCCGGGTATCTGAGACCCCCCCCCCCCCCCACCAGTATTTAAGAGGGGTCTCCGACCCCGCCCCCCCCCCCTTTCCCTGAAACCCCCCTGACTAAGCCCTGGATGCGCCAGATGATCGACCAGTATTTAAGAGGGGTCTGAGACCCCCCGCGCTCGAAGGTACATGGACTGCATGAATACGAAGCAGGCTGTCATATTTTAATTATGTCATTGTTTGTTACCGCATTTCTCTGTTGTTCAGCAATTTGGCAGCGAGTTTTAATACGAACCATTAATGTATCTTCTATAGCCCGCGATGGAGGAAAATAATTTCTCCCATTTGTATAAAACGATGAGCGAAGCGGGCCACCAGCTGCTTTTTCTCTCTCCCTTTATTTCCGTTTCCACCTGTGCTGCAATCAGTGGAGCCCTCCCTCCGATGGAGCCAGAGTTTAAGCACTGGACACGAGAAAAAGGAACAACAATCACCGCAGGAAACGACAGTTGTATAGAAACTCGCAGCGGGCTGTAATTATCTATTCCGGGACACAATCATACTTGAATGACATTTGTAAATAAAGGCAGCCTGCCATGCTGTGTACAGCAGGCACGTGCCGTCTTCATCAAAATTTCTCAGGCCATCTGTGACGTCACAGTGAGTGCACTGTCACGCTCAGTTTGAGCTACACAACGCGAGCGCGTGCCCAAACGCTCCTCCAGGTTGCAGAGTGGCGTCAATCGTAGCATGTTTCCGAATTATGGGGAAAAAGTTTGCATTTTGCTGCGAACGCACATCGCATTCGCTTGCCGGGCCTCACCCTCGGCCTCATTTTTATTTTTCTCAAGGTGATATCAGTATCGAATATGATCGCGACAGCCAAGACCTGACGCCAAAAGTATGTGTACTAACTACTCCTGCATCTCGAAATCTGCCGATTTCTATAGTACGGCATAGCTTAAAGAAAAGGCCACTGTTAACAATGGGCTACGCCTGTATCACGGCTCTGACCATTCGTGACAGCAAATGAAATCAGGGCATAGATATTTTTATCAACCAAGCGCAAGACATCATAATATTTAAGCTTATAATTTCGTAGCGCCCCTCCTGCGGCACGCTTGTCGCAAGCCACGGCACGGCGTCGGACAACAAAGTTGACACGCCGCAGCGCGAGGACAGCAAATAATAATAATGAAAATAAAAACTAGTTCGAACCGTCCGCAACGCTGTCTGAGCTGCTTGTTCCTAGCCTTAGCTCCGACAATTTCGCCTGAAGGTCGGCTTCTTGTTTCGGTAACAAGAAATAATATAACACTGGGGTACCTTTTTTTTTTTTTTTGCAATTTGTGGATCGTCCTCATTAAAGACAAGGAAGCAGTAAAAGGCTGGCGAAAACTGCAGCAAACACTCGGGGGTGAGGATGAGGGCAAGCAAGCCGGGCGATCTGCGCCTCAGGAGCTGCCTCACACTCGCCTAGTAACTCGGATATGCGTACTATGCGATTGGTGCCGCTGTATAACCAGGTAGTTGCTTCGGTACGCTGCCGTGCGGTTTAGATCAAACTAGCTGGACGATTGTATATGGATTGCAGCTCGTAGTCTATCCTTAGTGCTCCAGATTGCTAGAATTTGAGCGGAACTATCGACTGGCGCTCGTTGATAAGGGGACGCAACGCTGTCAAGCGTCGTTGTGACATTCAAGAGTGTAAGATAAATTAATTGTCGTAAGGTTCGATTCTCTCTTTCTTTTTTCTTTGTGTTCTTTTTTCATTCACAACGGTATTTCCTTTCAATTGCAACGGCGCCTTACACGAAATTACTATTTCCTAAGTAGCATGCCCTAAATTAAAGTTAGCATCCAGTCTCTGTCTTCAAGACACGCCACTAAGTCAAAGACCACAACGCATTCATAGATTTCCTTCTAACACGCCTGAAGCAACGAGGTTTTGTGGCTTATAACGTGACGAGAGCATCGTGCAGTCACTTCGGATATGTTACTTTTAGTAAGGATGAAATAGGCAATTTTTCTCTGCAGGGTCAAAAGTTTCCGGGCCGGGATGGCCAAAGTAGAGAGTTCTATAAAACGTCTATGCGGTGCTCAGAACCTGCCCTGTTCAATGTTTTCAGTTCTGTTTGAGACGGGCTTTTTGCCTCCCATGTTCTACACTGGTCACACCGTACTAATCCTGAAAAGCATATACAGATTGATTGAAAACTGTTGAAGGGTTTCGCCCGATATTTTTATGCGACGTGGATTACAAGGTATTTGCGAAGGTTCTTTTTTTCTCGTCCGCAGCTTGTGACATTATTTATTAGGGCCGCACCAAGCATGTAGGATAAAAGGACGTATATAGTATCCAAAAGCATGTCCATATGGCACGCTCCGTGTCGGGTACAGCGTCAGCTGCAGAGGGCTAGTCAAGTGCCTCTTATTCAGATTGATCTAGCAAAAGCTTTTGATAAGGTGCGTTATGATCTTTAGTTTGCCGTCTTGGAGAGCGCGAACATTGGGGAGGTTTTACTTAAAGGCATAGAACTGTGCTTAAAGCGTCCTCTACCTAACTGATTGTTAACCAAAAGTTAGCCGAATTTATTTCGCTTGAATTACTTGTTCAACTGGGTTGCCTGCTATCGTTTTTGTTATGCGCTTTATATCTTGAGCGCTAACGTGTTATTAACGTCAAATGCTGAGCAATTCGTGGCTTCTCACTATCGCAATGTGAAATTGAGGCTTTGGCTTGAGCTGCGGACGTTGCCTCTTTTTGTTATAATAAAAAGTGTGTGCTCAAGGTTTTTCGTGTAGCTGAGCAGTTTTGTGAATTCGGAGGCGGCTCTTAACCTTGGTAAATCAGAGTGGCTTTGGTTAGAGCACTACAGTGCAAAACTAACCTTTTTTTTTTTCGAGGCATCTGGTTGAGCTTTGAAGGTTTACAGATTTCAGGATCTATTGCATTAATATCGCAATATTGGGCCTTACTGAGCAAGCCAAATCTCGTCGCGTAGGCGACAAACCCAGGCTAGGATGGGCGGAGAGCTGTCTGAGCAAACGTTTGCAACATATCCTTGCCACGCAGGTTTTGCACTGTGCAAGAAAAAAAATATGTAGGAAATGTATAAACATTTCCTGACGTTTGTGTGGTTCTCTCAATGGGAGCCTACGCATAAAGGCAATATATTTCTCCCTCTGGATTCTGGTGCTTTTTTTCTATTTTAAAACGACAAACTATCTCTCCCTCGTAGTTGTGCTTAAAAGACGATTAATTCCCATATATGCTGAGCAGAATTGATCACTTGTCTGGCTGCCTTTTTTGATGTGCGTGCAAAGAGAGCAAGATGCGGTTGTGACTACTTATGACAGGCTGCGCGGGATGCGACCTGGTCAAACAAGGCTTGAAGCCAATCACTGCTCTTGTACTGCTTCCATGCATTAAAGAGGGGGAAAAAAAAAAAAAAACTGCCTTCCTGATCAATGTTGTGATCACGTCACGTGTTGGTCTTGCAAGTGAAGAGCCTGGGTTCGACTTGTAATACCTGGCTTAATTATGCTCAATATACTTTTCAATATTCTTGCTTGTCTATGTTGCAGGAACTTCTTCGCCACTTTTAGTCTCATTTTGGTCCTTCCCTGAATAGTTCTAACTGCTGTTTAAGATTCCTCGAATTATTAGGCCACGAAGGACACCGCGTACGCTGGCGACGTTGACGAAACCGGGTTTTCTGTAACATGGTGCCCTGACGCTAACGCGTAAAAGTTGGAAGCAGTCGTCGACGTCAGCATCCAGCGGAAGCTGTGAGGTCTGGAAGGCGCGGAGGCCGCGTACCTTCGTTTTAACACGTACCGCTGTGAAAAAAAAAAAAAAAAAAAAAAAAAAAAAAAAAAAAAAAAAAAAAAAAAAAAAAACTTCCATAGGCCGAACACCGTCCTCCTCCTAGAGAAACTATGTCCAGCTCGTATAAGCGTCCAGGGGCCGAGGTTCCCCAATCTCCAAACGACTACGTCTCTTCTGCTAAAGCTACGCGCTTTCGAGCCTGTGTTCACTTTCAACGACGTACGAGGATGACTGCAGTTCTCTTTTTGCCGATACAATACTTGCGCGCGCCACGCGCTCAAATTTTTAATGGACTGTAATGCAAATGATTCGTTTTAAATTTTCATCTGACTTTGCAACAGTTCCGCATGACTTGATACCAGAAAAATGCAAAATGGTCCAAGGTACGAGAGACGCTCTCGTCTAAGCCTCGCGCCGTTGCGCTGCACCTTCCTGACCAGCTAGCCCTCCAGTTCATGTCGAATACAGAGCATAATGCAACAATTGGTTGTCTCCTATGGTCGAAATGTGCTAACATCATCTTTCTTTTAAACATGGGTTCGCTTCCAACACAACTGTGAAATGTATTTTCATATATATTCTGGTATGATTGATCTATTTTATTATATTTTGCTACGCAATGGGGACCAAGGGCTGAGAAAAGTAAATATTTCTAGGCGTCTCTTCTAATTAATACGTCTTCGCAGCTACCAAATAGGTCTGCAGACATTGGCGACAGTGAAATTGTGTAGAATTTCAAGATAATAATGTCGCGATGGAAGCCTAGTATTGTTTCGTTTTAGTTGGATTGATTGGGAGCATGATTTAATGATGTATGCTGAACTGCGGTTGATTGGTGTTAGCTATATATATATAATGCATATACCGGGTGTCCCAGCTAACTTGAACCAAGGGTTACAAAATAATGTATTTGAGGTAGGTCAGTGAAACCAATTGCATACAACTGCCAGCCTGTTTGCGCACTACAGGTAATTTTTTGTATTGCAATTACTTAATTAGCTATGTTAATTTTTCTAATTTATTAAATATTGATCTTAGACCAGAAATGTGAATTGGAAAGTTGTAGAGCACCTTCAGAAACCCCCATTTCATTAATTGCGATAAAGAAACTCTCACGTGTATCTTTTTTTCCGGGCTCAGAAGAAAGCCCGCGAAATACAAATAATACCACGTGACTAGCGCATTTGTGCGCCGCGATTGTGGTGCTCTCAGTCGTGGTTTGAGCGAACGAAATTAGCTGCGGCCGTGTCTTCTTGGCCCCGTTAAAGCGGCAGGCCGATATGCCTGGGAAGGCTTCTTCGCCCGCGTCAGACAGCCGGCCCACGTGACGGTGCAGTAGCAGCGAGAGCGGCGAGCCGACACCACCGACATTCTAACAAGGCCTTTGCATCACCTTCTCTCTCATCAGCGAACGTAACGACAAACGGATGAACGATAAGGTATCAGCCACTGAATCTGCGCATACAGGTAAAGGGGCGAGATGACATCATGTGACTCGACTAAAATTAGCGCTGCACCTTCATTTGCCGGTTCTTTATCGCCATCCGCCTGTCGTGATGTAGGCTGCTGCAGTGCGCAGGCCTGGCCAAAATCGCGGTGGCGACGGGCGAGCTCGAGCTCGCTCGAACCATCGTCAACATTTCTGCCTGCCGCTGCAACGGGACCATCGGGTCACGGCCGCAGCTGATTTCGTTCGCTCAAACCACGACTGAGAGCACCACAATCGCGGCGCACAAATGCGTTAGTCACGTGGTACTATTTGTATTTTGCGGGCTTTCTTTTGAGCCCGGAAAAAAAGATACACGTGAGACTTTCTTTATCGCAATTAATGGAATGGGGGTTTCTGAAGGTGCTCTACAAGTTTCCAATTCACATGTTTGGTCTAAAGTCGATATTTATTAAATTAGAAAAATTAACATAATTAGCCAATTAATTAATTGCGAAACAAAAAATTGCCTGCAGTGCGCAAGCAGGCTGGTAGTTGTATGCAACTGATTTCACTGACCTACCTCAAATGTATTATTTTGTAACCCTTGGTTCAAGTTAGCTGGGACACCCGGTATATAATATAAGTTTACATTCCCATTCCAAAGAAAGGCAGTGCCAAATTGTTCCAACTACCGCACGATCGCGCTTATTTCGCATGCTAGCAAGGTGATGTTGAAAATCCTCCAAGGTAGGCTGCAGCAGTATATGGATCGGGAGCTTCCGGAAGTGCAAGCTGGGTTTCGCAAGGGCAGAGGAACTAGAGACCAAATTGCCAACCTTCGCTGGGTCATGGAAAAAGCAAGCGAGTTACAGAAACCCATCTACTTCTGCTTTATTGATTATGCGAAAGCGTTTGACTGCGTAGATCACAGCAGATTGTGGCATGCTCTCCAAGAGATGGGAGTTCCAATTCACCTCATCTGTCTCCTCAGGAACCTGTATGAAGGGCAAGAGGCCACAGTCAGAACTGGGCATGGTCTTACTGATTGGTTTACGATTGAGAAAGGAGTGAGACAAGGCTGCATACTGTCGCCCTGCCTATTTAACCTATATGCTGAGTGCATCATGAGGAAGGCCGGTCTGGACGTGTCTTCAGCTGGAGTGAAGATTGCTGGAAAACGTATCAACAACCTAAGATATGCGGATAATACCACTTTAATGGCAGAAAGTGAAGTGGAACTCAAGAGACTTCTGATGCGCGTACAAGAAGAGAGTGAGAAGTTTGGGCTTAAACTGAACATTAATAAGACAAAGATCATGACGTCTTTCCCTATCAAGTCGTGGAGCACCAATGGACAAGAAGTGGAAGCTGTGACAGATTTTCTCTTCTTGGGCTCCAATATTACCTCGGAAGGAGATTGCAGCCATGAAATTAAGAGACGCCTGCTTCTGGGAAAGAGAGCCATGGTTAGCCTTGACCGCCTAGTAAGGAGCAGAGACATTACACTGCCAACCAAGATCCGTATAACTCGTGCTATTGTCTTTCCACTTATGATGTATGAATGCGAGAGTTGGACTGTGAAGAAGGCTGACCGTCGAAGAATTGACGCTTTTGAATTGTGGTGGTGGCGGAGACTCTTGAGGGTTCCTTGGGCGGCCAGAAGATCAAATCAGTCGATATTGTCGACCATAAACCCTGACTGCTCATTGGAGGGTCAAATTCTAACGTTAAAGCTCAGCTACTTTGGTCATCTGATGAGAAGAGAGGAGTCGCTGGAGAAAGATTTGATGTCGGGTGAGGGTCACCGGAGAAGGGGTAGACAGCGAACGCGATGATTAGATGACATCCTCTAGGCGCTGCAGATGAAGTTATGTGATGTTAGGAGGATAGTGAGAGACCGGAAAGCGTGGCGTGATATGGTCCATAGTGTCACGAAGAGTCGGACACGACTGAACGACTGAACGGAACTGAATGCATATAATTGAGACATTGTTTTGTTTTTCAGGTCACATGTTTCATAAATTAGGAGCCAGGGGCGATAGTAGTGTCTTAATTAAAAAAAGAAGTTTTAATATACAAAGTAAAAAAAAAGCTGACTCTATCTCGCTGCTTAGATTTTAAATTAACTCAGCTTGGTGGTTAGTGTCAATAGGAAGTTCGAAGCGTTGGACAAGATGATGGCTTGAAAAAAATTTTAACCAAAGAAAACTTATTTTCTAAATCCGTCAGGGCGAGAAAATCTGGCAATATTTTTCTTCTTTTTTTTTTTCATGAAGTCGGAACTTAGCGCATTTGACGCACAGGAAGCTCTATTCCGCTGTGGAAACGCAATGTACAATGATTACGTGTTGCAGCAACTATGCGCCAAATTTTAGCTGCCTGCCCTATTTTACCGTTCTGTGCACTTCACTAATGCGAAAGCATTAAATGTCTCATTGTCAGAAAAATGCTGCTTTGGCATCCAGAAAAAATGGCTTCTAAAATTATGAGACTGGCCAACCAGGGCTGCAACGCGTTCACCCCGAAGACGAATCAGAAGCCACCGCCAAATTTGAACTTTTGGGGCCCTGCCGTGCCAGCCGATGGTTTAACCGCGGTTTTGGAGATCTACCTCAGATATTTCAGGTTGTATCCAGCCAGCCCCGCCTGAACATGGCACCCCGTGATTCCCACAGAGTTTACACGAGAAGCTCCAAGTTAACCTTGCCCCACCTCCCAAATTTGTTGGGCCACTTCCGAAGTGATGGATTGGACCGCAACATTCCTCCAATGCATTCGCCTTAACCGCTCGTAAGCAACTTAAGTGTCCCCATTTTTTTTTTTTTTCTGTTTGTTCCTCGCAAGACCTTGAAAACAGGGCTTTAATCTCTGTCAAGGACTTTTTGATTTGCTCAGACGTAGTCTCGAAGTATTGCGTATGTGAGCATGGAACCCTAATTTTTTGTTTCTTATTTTTTTCCAGTTCTTTTGTAGCTCAACGTGGAGCCTTCTTAGTTTTTGATCGCATAACTTCGATCCCTTTTATTTTTTTTCCTGGCACTTTCAGCTAGAGAAATGCAGAGCGTGAATTCATACTCAGTTACGTTGTTATTTTCTCACTCTCACCGACATCAAGCAGCGAAGGCAAAATTGGTTCCTACCAGGATCCTACTGTTAATGCCTTGTTGAACATTGCCTGAAAAGGCAATGCTTTTAATTTATGCCTTCGGATAACAGTACACAAGACATCCTCAACTACATTAACAAGACAAAAGATAATCGCTACCACCTCTCCAAGCCAAATTTCAAGTATTTGAGTGATGAACTGCCTTGGAGTCGAAAGAATACGGACAGTATAGTCGACGCTACAGGAAGCGCTCAAGAAGAGTGTTCAAATGTGACTTACCTTTGATGTGTGTCATTCGGATAAAGTAGTACTACAGATCATAAAATTGTTTCGCAACCCTCCGCGGTGTTGCAGTGGTTAGGGGGCTCGACTGCTGTGCCCAAGGATGCGGGATCGAATTCCAGCTCCGGCGGCCGCTTTTCGATGGAGGCGAAAAGGCAAGGCGCCCGTGTGCTTTGCTATATCAGTGCACGTTATAGAACCCAAGGTGGTCAAAATTTCCGGAGCCCTCCACTACGGCGTTTCTCGTAGCCTGAGTTGCTTTGATACGTTAAACAACATAAACCAAACTAAACTGTTTCGCAGCGTCCGTCACTGAATGGGAAATGCGCACATAGCTGTCGTCTTCGCTAGAAATTCAAATAACTACTTCACCATGACCGCTGTTATAATGCATCAGTGGCCTCGTAACACTTAACATGGACTTACCGCCACGGAGAGGCAACGTATGCGAACATTCCAGCATGCAAGAAACCACGCCAAGAAGACACTTGGTGCTTACACTCGCGCCGCATAGTGTCACGCTAGTTTGTTCTGCCGGAATAAATAACCAGCAATATCATTCACCCCTTTTTATCATTTGCGGAGCCACCATTCTAGAAGTGGAATTTTTTTAACTTTTAAACGAAGTAAGGGGGGCTTAGGTGAACTCCAGATATGCTAAGTGCGCGCGGTACACTGGCAAAGCGCCTGGCAGGAGGTGACGTGCAACTTTGTTGGCCACTGCTATAAGTATAATTTTTTTTAAATCTGCTATGAAGTCCTCATCACTCTTCATTCTTTTAATCGATGAAGTGAAAAAAACTTTCCATAGCCATCCCGTCCTGTGCGATTTTCTCTTGGACATGGCAATTTATATTTATATATCGTTTTCAAGGGAATGAAAAGTAGAAATCGTCAACGGTCGCCAACTTTCCTGAACTACTACTATTGTATATTTCATCGTTGGACCGGCGGTTGTTAGTTATCACAGGAAATCTCGAAGGCCGCCGCCTTACGCAGCAGGCAGAAAACCCTTTGCGTGGAAAAAAAAAATTATTTTATTTATTTATTACATACTGCAGAACCTTGGATCCAAGCAGGGGACATAGGTGCATCCAAACAAGAGCAAACAACAACAACAAAAACGATACAATTTTATACAGTTTAATACAATTTTAGTCACACTGTGTAGCCATCTGTAAAATATTGTTCCAGTCTGATATTGTCCCAGGGAAAAAGGAAAACTTAAACGTGTCAGTTCGAGCATAATAGTGTGTCACTGATTCAGGATGATGTCTTGTGTGGCTTGTTATCGCCGGAAATGTATGAGGGGACTGGTTTATTGCAAGCTTGTTAATAATCGGTGATATATAATGTATATGTACCCCGCCGGGGTGGCGCAGTGGTTACGGCGCTCGACTACTGTGCCCAAGGATGCAGGATCGAATCCCGGCCTCGGCGGCAGCTTTTCGATGGAGGCGAAAGACAAGGCGCCCGTGTGCTGTGCGATGTCAGTGCACGTTAAAGAACCCCAGATGGTCGAAATTACCGGAGTCCTCCACTACGGCGTCTCTCATAGCCTGAGTTAACTTTGGGACGTTAAACCCCACAAACCAAACCAAACCATAATATATATGTAATATATGGTAGCAAAAAGCAAAGTTTGCTCAACGATGCATAGAAATAATGGCTCACCGAGAGATTGAAACAGTCGAGCTGGCTTACTTTTTCGCCTGTCCACGTCATAGACATTCCTTTCGACGAGGCGACAGGCATTAGCGTTTTAGAAGGGGTCTTGATCGAATTGTCCGTGCTCTGCTTTTTTCACGCTGTAAAAAGGCTCAAACGCTGTAGAAATGACCAAAGAAAATGCCGGCTTATTTCATTGCCATTCTGGTTTCTATAATATTGTGGATAATAAGGAAATGTCTATTGGAAACGTCTGTTCGTGCTGACTGCACGAAAAGAAGATATAGAGAAGCCACCGTTGTGGTATCAAAAATAGCGCTGCCAGAAACGTCAGTACATGCATTTCATGCATGCCGCGCCGTATCTGCGGAATGGGTGATAACATGAACCACGCCGTAAGGAAACCAATGTGCTGCTGCGCGAGTATGTATGCACATTTATAGATATTGCCTTCTAATCTGTCCAGATGATGGTATCAAGTTTTCTCAGAATAGGCCGACGCTGCTATACAAAAACAAGAATGGCAAAGAAGTAAATTTAACCTTTAAACCCCCTTTAGCGCCCCCCCCCCCCCCTCAATGAGAAATGCTACAAATAAACACTAGACGATCGGCCTTTCTTTTTTTTTTTTTTTGAAAAAAAAGAAACGCACAGATATTTTGGAGGAAACTACAAGGATTGGCTTTTACACCATTTCTCTGTATTTCATGAAGGTAATTTTTAAATCAAATATAATATTTTATCAAATAGATTTAACAACGTCAGCGTTATGGGCAACGTAAAGCTAAGCATTTTAAATTTCACGGAAACAAGATTTCAGACCGCGCCTTCGACTCATGCATGCACCGTTTACAAAACACGCGTTAAACATTCTTAAGCAACTAATGGTATGTTATGAGGACCTAAATTACAATTTTTCAGGTTGCATTTGAGGTATTTAGCATGATGCATTTTTCGTGGTACAGCCGAAAATTTTTATCAGTGTATACGCAGTCTGAGTGATTGCAGTCGTAGAGCAATAATAATAATAATAATAATAATAATAATAATAATAATAATAATAATAATAATAATAATAATAATAATAATAATAATAATAATAATAATAATAATAATAATAATAATAATGATGATGATGATGATGATGATGATGATGATGATGATGATGATGATGATCAATCTTTATTTAATGTGCGCAGGAACAACCATATGATCTTCGTGCTGCAGCACAAATAAAAAAAGAAAAAAAATGAAAATTCACAAACAAGTTTACAAACTCAGAGAGAACACAAAATAAGAAATTAACAACACATAAAATGAAGCTGAGACGAAAAGTGTCACGGAAAGAAAGCAATCAATGAGTAGCATCACTTATATACACAGTGAGGGAATTGTTGAGCACATCACGAAAGAAAAAAGAAAGAAAAAGAATGGTAGATAGAGAGAAAAAAACAACAAATAACTGACATTGATTATAGTACGTAATATAGAAATATACATACAATAAACAACCATTCCGGGCGCAACAAGTGCATGGTACTCAAAACACAAGCTAGAAATACAGGAAAATACAATAAAGAAATAGAATTGAACGCGGGACAGTAAGATTCGAATATAAAGTTTAAAGTTAAAATATAAGTAAGAAACGGATAAAAAGCAGTTCAAGATACAGACAGCATTAAACAGGAGAAAAAGCAAAAAGTAAAGTAAATACAATATTTTAGGCTAGAAAGTGAGAGTTATATGTGATAAAGTACTATTTAGAATACAGCGCTACGAACATCCAATATAAATAAACAGAGCGAGTTTTGGAAGATGTCAAGGTGAGGACAAAAAGAAAACCACTGCATTCTGTCTAGAGGGGAATGGGAATGAAGAGACGGAGAAACTTGAAATGGTCTGAATTCCCTCATGCTCTTTCTCGGAACGCGCATCTAAGAGCTGAGGGCACATAATGTGTCCATGAAGGAGTTTGTACAGAAAATTGATATCAACTCTGACACGACGGCAGTGAAGAGAAGGAAGACTCAATTGGGTGCTCCTGGTGGAGTGAGAGGAGGAAGTTGCGCAAGGAAAGCGATAACGAAATATCCGTAAAAAATGTTTTTGTACTCTGTCAACCTTATCGAAGTTCGATACAACCGACGCGTACTCCAAGAACGGCAAGCATATCGACAGGTACAGTTTTAAGAACGGAAGTGGAGTACGGAACTCTCTCGAAAGTCTGCAAACGAATCCGAGTGTGCGCATAGCCCGCTGAGCAATGCGCTTAGTGTGAGAGGAGAAGCTGAGGGTGCGGTCAAAAAGTACACCAAGGTCATTAATTTCATCAACCCTGTCCAACAGCACAGAATTCACAGAATAATGGTAGCGAAAGCTGTGCGTTTTACGAGTGAATGAGACAACCGTAGTTTTGGAAGAATTGAGGGTAAGTCGATTCTTCGCACATCAATCAGAAAAAAGCAGATATCTCCGATTGCAACAACAAGCAATCATGAAAAGAATGTATTACCTTGAATATTTTTATATCATCAGCATAAAGAAGAAACGAGAAGTTCTTGATCGCCGAGGAAACATCAATAAAAACGGAGAAGAGAAGCGGTCCTAATACAGAACCTTGGGGAACTCAACTGGTTGCAGGGTAAACGAAGGAGGTCTGTGCATTGACACTGACAAAGCAGGAGCGATCAAGGAGATAGTTGCATAGGAGGGCTACGAGTGAGACTTCGACGCCAGAGAGTAGAAGCTTTTCAAGAAGTAGTGAGTGAGTAACAACGTCGAAAGCTTTGCTCATATCACAGTACAGGGCCAACCTGACCTCTCTGAAGGACTGCTGCAGAGGCATACGTCATAAACGTGACTAGGTTGGTAGAAGTAGAGCGACCCGACATGAAGCCATGTTGATTCGGTACTATGATATGTTTGAGATGGAAGGAAAGTACGTTGTGCAAAGCTAATTCGAAAAGCTTAGAGGTTGCACATAGAAGAGAAATTGGAAGCATCAGATTTTTTTCCTGACTTGAAGACAGGAAACACGCATGCCATTTTCCACACGTGAGGAAAGGCAGCATTTTTTAAACAGTTAAATGAATATGGCAGTCAATACTGGTACAAAAATACAAGTGAAGGCTTTTATTATGGCGGCTGGAATGCCATCAGGTCCAGGAGACAAAGATGGTCTCAGACGCTTAAGACTCTCAGTTATCAACTCCTCGTCAAAGAGAACGGAATCAGATAGTGCACCAGGTGGGAGGCAAACGGAATCACAATGTGGATGTTTGTAAACGGAGGAAAAATGTTGAGCAAAACTGTCGGCAACATCCCGAATTTCCGACCCTTGAGGGTCAACTAAGCTGATACTCAAATCTGATTTAATGGAACGCTTGCGAACGTATCGCCAGAACTGACTAGGACGATTTGACGCACTCCTCTCTAAAGACTCAAGATAAGAGTCGTGGTCCTGCTTGTATAGGCGTTTGCAAAGAGAACGCGAGCAACAAAACTCATCTGCCCACTTGTCAAACCCAGGGCGTTTCGCTTTACGATGGACCCGTTCCTCATGCTTTAACGCCCTAATCAGTTCCCTTGAAAAGCAGGAAGGAAACTTCCTGCGCGTAGGAGTATGCAGAGGTATGTACCGACGCATACCATCAAGAACTATTTCAGTGAGGCGACTGACTTTTCCGTCGGAATCATTAATGTCATTTAAAAGGGACCAGTCGACGGAAGAGAAGAAATAATAATAATAATAATAATAATAATAATAATAATAATAATAATAATAATAATAATAATAATAATAATAATAATAATAATAATAATAATAATAATAATAATAATAATAATAATAATAATAATAATAATAAATCTACTGTTAGCTCTCCCTAGAAGTGATCCTATTGTTTGATTTTTTTTTTTTTTTTGCACCAAAGGAAAACTTGCATGTGTGTCCGATTACCCGTTTACCCTATCGCACGCGTGCGTCAATGCGAGGCGCGCTTTTGGAGCAACACAATCGCCGCCTCGAGCAGCGAAAAGAACGGCACGCGCTGACGTACCAAGCAGCCGCCAACATAAAAAAAAAAAAAAAGAAATGACCTGCAGAGAACACGCGAGGAAACTTTTGAGACACATGCAGCGCTTTTGCACGACGCGGTGGTCCCCTTCCTAAAACCTACAGTCGCAGGACGAAGCTTTGATAGATCTAGCCGGTAAGCAGATAATCGGCCTGTTAATAATGAACTGTCTACATTTTTTTTTTCTACGTTTAAGGTCCGGCGGGGAAAAACAAAAGCGTCGTAGTTAAAACAACCGATGTTCTCATTTCTTGTCTGTTTCTTTTTTTTTTTTGTTTCTTTTACGCAAGCTTGGTTCAAGGCATATTATTAAGGCATATGTTACCTGTGGATTTTTAAAGACCGCTTATAGAGAATAAATATCTCATTTTTAATTCCTGCAGTTTATATTAGATACAACTGTAGAAATTATTTTCATAAATCTAGGTTTATTAATGGTTGCATCCTAATGCATTTTTTGTTTGTCTTCATCTTGAACGCTGTTTTGTCCCAACCCTGCAATGGAAGTTAAGTAAAACAGCACCCGGGTACTAGCGTCCGTTTTCTTACAGCGCGTAGTGAGTCCGGGTCCAGGCAGTCTTGCACGGGAAAAAAAGAAAAAGTGCGAAACGATTGGACGTTATCGTTCCACATCCTTGAAATGCGTCAGCTGATGGGAGCGGAGCGGCTCTTGAATGACGCTCACCCTCTCCAGTGACCTGCCGAGACTGCGCATTAGTGGCATTAAAGGAGTCGTAATCTCGATTCAGCGGCGGATCCTGCTCTATATCGATCGTGGGCTCAATTTCAGACCGCAACAATCACATTCAGCTAGTGGCTTTCTATAACGCAGAACCCATATACGCTAGAGTGCGCTTGCACTGAAATCTAGCTGTAGTGATCGAATTCTCGAAAAAGAAAATAATAAAATCAGGTAGGATTAGAATGGTTTGGTTTGGTCTTAGGGTTTAAACTCCCACAACAACTCAGGCTATGAGAGACGCCGTTGTGGAGGGCTCTGGAAATTTCGACCCCCCCGGGTTCTTTAACGTGCACTCACATCGCACGGCACGCGGGGGCCTAGCTTTTAGCCTCCATCGAAAAGCGGCCGCGGGATTCGATCCCGCGTACTTGGGCACAGTGTCAAGTGCCCTAACCACTGCGCCACCCCGGCGGGGCAGAATTGGAATGAGAGTGGGTGTCACAGGCTAATCTAAAGTTATGCCCTATGCTGTCCGCCATTACCTCTGCGATGATTTAGACGTGCAGCAAACGTTTAACTATCAGAATTAACGCTATCGTGAACAGTAGTTCCCTCTTAGCATAGACGCCCAAGGTCTCAAGCTTGCATACAACACGCCACATAGAACCGCCAGTGAAGCAATTTACCCCATCTCGCGGCCCTCTTGAAAGCCAGCGCTAAGGTATACTTGCGCCGTGAGTGCTCGCAACTAGATTTTGCTCGCTGTGCTGACATGCCGTCATTGCTTTTTTTTTTTTTTTTTTCTGGTCCCTTTTGCTCATCAGAAGGGCACTGACCGCCGGCTAACTCCACACGTCTTCGTACATAGCTGTCCCCCGGAGTGGCTATGTACGAAAGCGTGCTTGAGAATTTTGCACAATATGCAAATAGAAAATTAGCGCCTGGCACTAATCACCTAATTGTTACCAGACTGTAGACGTGGCTATTTCATGATACGTTTTTTTATTGTACGAAACAGTCATCAAAGGTGAGCCTCTAGTTTGGGTATGAGAAGCTAGCGCTGTATAATTATATTCGTCACGCGTCCCCCAACGTTTGCGAAATTAAAATTTAAACACCGGTTTCTTGCCTCCGTGAAAGTTAGTGCTCGCTGGAACCGTGACGCCACCGGAATGGCTAGGCGTAGGGCACGTTTCGCTCGCGTCAGTGCGTTGTCGTATTCCACGCTGCAGCATCGTAGGCGCGTGGGAGGCAGTCGGATGTCCGTTTTGCCTGTGCCCTCATCGTCGTGTCACAATCTCGGCAGCCTCTGTGCGGCCTGCCCACGTCTCACCCCTCTCGTGCACGCGCATACACTACGCTGAGGTAAACAGACGTCGCGAGAGCAAGCATCCTGCCTGTTTTTGGCCGGCGACACGGGCTTTTACGTTTATCCTTGTTGGAAAGACGCTACTCCCACGTTTGGCTCTCCCCTGAGCTTTTCACAAAGTACAACCTGTGCAGACATCTGTGACCTGTGAAGATCGATGGAGCTCGGCTATTGTGCAGCGATGGTGTGCTGCTTTTTCGGCAGGTATTAATTACGCTTTGGAACTACCGTTGTCTCCCCCATGTCTCTAAGTTTATTATATATATATATATATATATATATATATATATATATATATATATATATATATATAGAAACGACGTTGGAATTCTTTAATATCTTTGAGCAAGGGGGACAAAGGATTTTTTTTTCTTTTTACCTAGCTGCTGCCTCGTAGAATTAAAGAAACTAGACAAAGCGAGTGAGCTGAAACCCTTTAGAGTGTCCCATTCGATAACAACGACGGAAGCTGGGCGTGGAAGCGGACTGGTCGACGCCCGGCGTGTTTCTTATCGACGTTCACCGTGAAAAAAAAAAAAAAAAAAAAAAAAAAAAACAATAAACTTTTCTTCGTGTGGAAGCATTTCCTTTTTGCACGAGGCTTGAAAACATCCCCACTATTTGCATTACGCTCCACGTAAGGTGATAGGCGACAGCTAGCACATTTCTTAGTGTCATGCTGTTCTGCAGACGCCCTGAGAGTTACATGTACCCTAATAGGTGCGGCAAGCATGCAAGGGTCGCAATGTGAAGGTTCTATAGCCGCAACAGACTTGTTCCGCGGTGCCTGGCGTTCCTCCGGGACCAGATGCGCTAAACCGAGACACTTTAGCGGTGTTCCGGCTATTGGTCAACATTGCGTCACTTATTCCATTGAATGCAGGCCTCAAATCATCCCCCTTTTTATTCAAATTGCTTCCTCGTGTATTCTACCTGCGCTTGCCCTCGTCACCGCTTTTCCTGGATCGGTGCCTATAACTGCGCTCCCTACCGTTTCTCCTTCTACTGTTGGCCGACGTGTGCGTAACGTCACAGTTTACAACATGGCATCGGCACAGATCTGCTGCTGCAGGTGGTCCTACATAGGCACTGTGGGATCGTTACACGGTGCCGCCTGCTTTGTTACGGCAGACCTTATGAGGAATACTTTGACATCAAGATGTTGACCACAATAAGCCACGCCTGTCTCTCCTTTTAAGAAGGAAGTAAGCACGAAATTGATAGGCGAATTATTTAATTATTTCAGTGCCTGTTTCTAATGGCTGATTGCACAAAAGCTGATCCTATTGGTCAGAAAGACTCTCTTAATTGGCAGCCGTCATTACATTAACCTCTTAGTACAAGTGTAAGAGTTGTCACACAACTGCATTTGAAAATTAACTTTCCAACGACGTTGTGACTTAACCTAATTTGTTAATAAGCAGCCAAACTGCTCAGGTTGGTCCGACGCGTCAGCGCTCGCTAATCGCCACAGTGAGGACATCGCTGCTTCGGGTTGGTCGCGGAGTATACTTTCGCAATAAAAAAGAATCATAACAGCGCGGCGACGCTTGCGTGCTTTTTTACCTTTGTACCAAATAAAAAAAAAAAAAGATACTAGAGTCGTCACTTATTCTATCGTGGACCACTCTCGCGTATATTTATTACCCCCGAGGTAAAAGCGCGATGCAAATAAAAGCGAACAGCGGAGCTCGTTGTCACCGCGCTGTTCGCCGTCATTTTTACAGCCCTCCTACGCAAAGCACTGACGTTTCATTCATAGAATATTTTTTCCTTTTTCAGAAAATTTCAGGATCAAAACTTGGCAAAAATGTATTCTTGACGGATTCTTATGAAATTTTAGGAGCCAAAAAACTTTCTCGTTTTTATTTTTTTCCAAATTGCTCTAAATTTCAAACAGCCATATGAAAATGGTCAAAAAATATATATATATATATATATATATATATATATATATATATATAGGGTCTACATAAAGGAATTTGCGGTTACAGCCGGCGCACCACTGACTCGAAGCAGACATAGTCTATAGTGCACCCCGCTATCGCGTTCCATTAGTTCACTTCCCTCATGACAAAATATTAATTGAGTGCAAGAACAGCTGGCGCTGATGAGTGATCTCGAGTCTAAACTGTCTGGTGACAAGGGAGGCTGCAACGATAGCTGCGAGATAAAGCCTTGGGAAGTTCCCCATCAGGTATGCCCCATTTCTGAAGAGTCCAACAGCAGCAAAACATGTAGATGATGTGCAGCAAAGTGTCTATTTGTTGTTGTTGTTGTTGTTGTTTTCTTCAGGAAACAAGCAGCGTCGAAACAAGCTATGAAGGTCTGATTTAATTATTCGCACGCGTTCTTGTTATGCGGGGAATTTCTACCGCTTTGCTTTAAAAACGAGGTAAAAAGCGGTGCAAGCGGTTTGTCGTGGGAGCTGCCTGACGACTGGAAAACAGCTATGAGGTAAGGTACATGTGACGCCTGATGGCGGCGGGATGACTACCTTTATACCTTCAGAAGGCCTCAGCAGCACTCTTCATCACTGGTAAAAGACATGGAGGTTCCAAGTACAGGCTGAGATGTTGAATAATGCCCTCCGAAGCCGCTGCTGGTTGTTGTGGTGTGAACATGACGAGATCCAGATGTAGATGTATACCTGCATAAAGCCTGGTCTGAACTGCCTGCGGTTGGTTCTTTTTCAGGTGAGCATATATGGACGGATGTTCGCTAGTACTTGTTGTAAGTGCGGTCTCATATTACAAGTTCCTCGCCACTGTAGCCAACAGATCTCTATTTGTCACCTCAAATTAAGAGACTCTGCGTGAAAAAAAAAAATGCAGCATCACAAGCGTTCGCGCAAATGGCAGGTCACAACGAGGAAGCTACTGCCACCAAGGCGCTCTTTTGATGAAGTTAGTGCAAAAGGAGAACTGTGTTATTCATTGCCTGTTTCCAACTACTCTCTTACGAGAAGTCACTACAAGCAGCGCAAATTGAGTTCGCGTCTGTCTAGGTATTCCAAAAGAGTCATCTTGCTTCTTAACCACTGGACCTGAACAGCATCCAGTAGGCAATGGGCATGCATCTGCAGTTATGTAGTTCAACTCAAGGAGCACTTCCTTCGCAGCAGTGACATGGTCCGAAGGCTATAGGGTCACGTTTCCGCTGCCGACCCTCTGCGGCTTTCCTGCTATTAAACTTTTTTTCTTAATATCTCTCTGTGTTCAGCAGCCGTGGTCTTCGCCAAGCTAAACAGCGCCTGGGTCGTGCGTTCTTACCCTGTCACCACAGCTTCTTCGTTCGTATCTTCAAATAAAAATAATCGCATGTTCGACTGGGATACCAGAAAACTGATCTTAGCTATAGTCGAAACGCACTCAGAAGAGGCGCAAATATTCCCTGACAGCTCCATTTGCAAGGCGACGTCATCTTGGGGATTTCATGTACCCTCTACACATAAATACTATCATACAGGCTTGAGAGAGTAGTTTCTTCTGCATTGGCTGAGATGCCCGATATAAAAAAAAACAACCCTATATATTCTGTGGCAGACAGCTCGACGATAGGTTGTCTCTACCCGCTAATAAATGGCTCTACAAACCCTGCTAGAATTTCAGGAAAACTATTCAACGGTCAACCTCCACAGAAATTGGATACTTCGTCACTTGACGATCGTCGGAGGCCCCCATGTACTTTGCCAGAGTACACCGGCACGTTGTAGCACTTTGGGAAAGGAATAGGTATAGATAACGCGGACTACAGATACCTGCAGTATCACATTATTACTTTTTTTTTTTTTTTGCGAAATTTGATGCGTTAATAACAGCAAAGATATATGCTTAAGAGCGAAGGGGATCGCCTTTGTAACTTGCACGACCCATAATTGCGCCATTCCAACATTCCATTGGCCCACTACTAAAATCTTGACTCCCGCACCGTCTCTCTTTTCGTCTGTAATCTCTCTAGATATTGACTCCGTTCGAATTCCGCGTTCGCGAACAGCTGTCGGTTCCGCCTAGGACTCGCCATCAGTCAGCAAAGGAACAACTGTGGCTCGTGCAGCTGAAACCGTGCAGCACATTTTACCAGAATATTCAGCTTGGATAAGCGAGACCTTTAAAGACTTCCAAATGGATTCCTGAAGACCGCAATAGTTACTGTAGTGCAAGGAAATATGTCCGTGGTTGGTGATAGCAAAAGTGTTTAGTCATATCCTGCCGAAAACACTGGCCCCTGAGTTCAGTCCACAAGATCACCTTCGAGAAGTCTCGCATGTTTCTCGTTTAGCCAAACTTGCTTGAGAAGTTTCAACAGCGATCAGGCATTCTAGGAAATGAATGAGCGGCATCTTACTAAACATGATATTTCCTATCACGCGCTTCCATTACGAGTCGATATTTCTGCAAGGAGTGCCATATTAATTATGTCAGCGCGAGAACACGATAGGCACCATAGAACCACATGCAATACGACGCTTCCGATCCACTCTCTCTGGTGTATTTTTAAAGCAAGAACATGGCAGAAATTAGAGCTTCTATACTCGAAAGCTAGCGGCGGTCACTGACCTGCATGGATCACTAGATTTCTTTGCGTCATGAAACTGAGGCAAAACAGAATCAACGGTCACAAAAACTGAGAAAAGGCAGAAAGCAACGAAGGCCGATCCTTCCTTCAGTACTCTACTTCGAAAGTGAAAATACCAAAGATTGCAGTGTTAACGCGTATTTGCACTCGACACTCACATAGAGAACATGTTGTCGATCAACTGGTCGTACCACTCGTCCAGGACTAAAATGGACCGACCGCCTTGACTGACTTAGACTACATTGCTGCCAAAGAGTGATTTCTCGCGTCAAGTAAATTTTTTTCGACTTGGACGTTGAATTATTCATTACGATCCCGACGGAATTTCTGCCTTCGTCCCCTGCAAACAGAGCGCCACCGAAACAGGAGAAAAATTAAAAGCGCAAAAGGAACCGTGACCTTCGACCCCCGTCGTCCTGGCGCCGCTCAGCGACCGCGCGTATATAAGAGACGCCAGCCTCCTCGTCCTCCGGTCTTTTCTATATGGATGTTCTCGGAGTAGTCTTCCATGAAAAAGTGCGCGCCAGATTAACTGTTTGCTTCGTACTCGGGCGATGTTTACTTGCCTACCCAGTGCGTGCTAAAATAGAACTTCTTTTTTTGTTTAGATTAGTATTTGATACGAAGAATGCTTAGTCGAAAAGCGGAGCTCATGGCACCGAATTCGGTGGACCGCGAGTCATATGCTCGCTCTTATTTCCGGCTTTCAAAACGTCAAGCCAGGGTTGAATAAATTTCATGTGGACGGCGAATAGCATTCCACACTGCGGAAGAGGATGTAGAAGTGTTCGTCATTGCGACGCTCCGGAATTTCGGAACGGTGTCGAAAGCCCTGAAGTCGAATTGCTGTTGGTTGAACCTGCCAAGTGCTTACTCTTGCGTTGTGGAAGAATAGGACAAGGTAGGGGGATGTGCCTGCGGTTCAATCGACTTGTGCTGTAATGATCGCCAGGGACTATCGGGATCAATTCCTCTGTCGGCCTCTTCCTCGTGTTTGGCGTTACGACCGAAACTATATATCCGCGATGCGACAACTGAAAAATGTCGCCACCCCGAGTCATGACCTTTAATCACTCCTTCGGCTCACGCTGGTTTCAATTCGTGCCTGTTTACGTGGCAAGACCTATCAACAGGTCAAACGAGGCCCGTAGCAACGGAGGCACCATCAGCAGCAACCCATAGCTTCTGCGGCTGAGAGGCGACAGCACGAGACACGAGACTATGGCGGTGTCTCGTGTCGTGGCCAAGACTGCCAATGCTCGCTTAGGCGAAATGGCTCATGCCGGGCCTGCGTTGCTCGACAGGAGATTTTTCAGTGCCGAGAAGCATTGCCGTTTAGCGCGTTAAGCAGCAGAGCTTAAACACTTCGCAGTTTTTTAATTTTCTTGACTTAATTAAAATTCAAACAAGTCAGGTTTTCTCGCCTAGCTGCGTTTCAACTCATGATAGGCAAGCGGAAGAATACCACAGGTCTACCCGGCGAACAATGCCACACGCCCATCCAAACTCATCCAACGAGAACTCCGACGCCAGCGGCCTCTAGCTTTCTTCTTAGAACAATATCGGACTGGAACTTGCCGCCACTAGCAGGCTTCAAAAACTTAATTCTATCAAGTTATTTTTCAGCACTGTTTCGCCTAGAATTCAACGCTTTCAGCTGCCAATATATTATAACTGATATTTCCCCTAATCTTCACTGCTGCCCTTTTGTTACTCTCGTTTGGACGCGTAAAATCGGCGATATTCTATGCTTCAGGTCGTATGCATCTTTGTGCATGCTGTTTTGGCTGACTAGAACCTTTCGGCAGGGGCTTGGCCTTACGGGGAGCCAGCAGCCGGAATTGTGGCTATATGATCCAGAACTTGTATAACAGTGTCCGGATTGATTACGTTTGCGGAGGAGTTCCGGCAGATGTTGTTCCGGTTGTTCTTTATTTTGCTGTTGTTGTTGTTGTTGTTGTTGTTGTTGTTTCACACCATTTGCTGCAAGTTTACCAAAATGATGCAAGAATGACATCGGACTGGAAGCATCTTTCACTGGGACCATGAAGTGTCATTTTCACGCTCCTCAGGGGGCTTCCAGAAACCCAGAAACCATTATAAGCGTCCACCTTTGGCGGCAGCGATACCGAAGACATGTTCACTCGCCTATTCGCCCTGCAATATGCGCTATGAAATGGACGAAATCACGCAGGGTAGGCAAAACAGAGAATAAGCGATACCAGCAGAGAAGATTCAATTCTGAATCGTCAGCGATGGTAGCCCCGAGAGAGCTCAGGAACTTTGCGACACTGTCGCGCTTTCATGTGACACATGTGTTATTTGCTAATAACTTGTTTACAGCGACGCTGCATTGTGACTGCTTGAGCATAATTGATAGGGTGAAAATAAAATGAAGTCGATTTCTGCATTCAGTGGCGAGAGGGGGGGGGGGGGGGGGGGCAAAGCATCAGTGTCGAGGCTTCCGTCATGCCATCGTCAGGCGTGAGTTTCAGAATAACAATGAAAATAAAGACGACAGCAGCGACAACGGTTAGCCGGAGATAATCAAAACAAGCCAGCCAGATGCGCTCGGTACTCTTGACGTCATACATTTCATACATTTCTTGGCAATCTCGGCGCCGATGCTGCCGCGGAAAGCTTTAAGATATGTTCAAAGCTGAGCTTTCGCATTGCTGTTGACCCATACTCAAGAAAAATGCGAAATGTCGACATTATAGTTTCGCCTCCACGAGGCTGCGTAGGTAAGTGTCCGCAATGCATGCCCTCCCGGTTCTCTTATCTCGGGGTACAACTGCATGTTAGTGAGGAAACGCTTCGACTCTTATTTTGTTGACTTTTGAAACCATGCCTACGGAATCACACACTTCTCCCAGCCAAGGAATTTGGTTGATGAGCTCGCAACTATAAATAAATGTGTTGGCAGACTAGTGCGGATACACACCGTCGAAGAAGTTTGTCATCTTGTCACCGCTTTGGTGGGTTCAAATCATAGGAGACCCTCAAATGGGCACGTCGCCGATTGCCAAGCACCGTGACCAAGACAAATAAATTGTGCCTAACGGTATAATGACAGCAGCAACAACTCTGTGGAAGCTCCGAGCATCAATTGTCGTCGAGCGCCAAAGCTTAATGCAGCTCCATGCGAGAATCGTCGCTAATGGAGGCTCACCCGCATCGGAAATAAAAACTTGAGGGGTTCAACTATGCTGAACCGAATGTCTGGCGATAGCTGTGTTGATATAAGACATAAGACTAGTTTCAATGTTTATTTCATTGATTTCTTTCACGCTGTAACGATTATTAACAGAACCTTGTTATCACTTTAGTAAACTGCCGCGGGTTCTATGGTTACTAGTAAAATTGTGAATTGGTCTTGAAGGAAGGAAAGGTACGTATCTGTCACACTTCTGGGTGGACTATGCCATAAATGAAGGGAGGAAGGATAGATTGAAAAAAAGGAAGAAAGGAAGAGCTTCCATATCTCTAAACCAAAACAGTGTTTACCTTGTATTCCAGTCCAGGCCCCAGTGGCATTGCTACTAAAATTGCCGAGATAATGCAACATTATACAGCTAACTAATATTTTTACACACTTTTTTAACGGCCTCTTGACAATACTGATATCCGTGATGATTGGAAACTTGCGAATGTGGTGCCAATATTCAAATCAGGTGAGGTGATAAAACAAACTCAGTAACTATAGACCTATCTCTAATATTAATTGTTTGAAAACTCTTGACACGTATATTTTTACCTCACAGATCAGGAGATATCGTTCAAAAAAGATCATTTCACCGAGCCACGATGGATTGCATCGCTCTTGTGAGACTCAGAATAACAGCTCGTGGGGCGAGTAGGTGCATAATACCGAGAACTGCGGGGCAACGTAGACAAACACAACACAGTCGCCTGTGTTGTGTTTTCCTCTTCGTGTTTGTCTACGTTGCCCCGCAGTTCTCGGTATTGTGAGACTCGGCTATCTTCTAACCACCGACTTGCTCCACCAGCTTACACAAACTTCAACAAACCAATGCTGTCTTCAGATATTTCGCTCACGCGATATCTATTTCATCATTGGTTTCGATCAAGTTCCTCATATGCAGTAAGTTAAAAAATAGAAAGACATTATTTGCTGATTGGAAGGGACTTTTCGGAGTCTTCATTGGTTCACGTCAAGTCAGGACTCCCCCAGAGATCCGGTTTAGGCCATGCTCTATTCTTAATATTTACAAATATTGTTTCCACTAATATAACGGTCACTGTAAGGCTGATTGTTGATGGTCTAGTTATCTGTCGCTCCTTGCGTTATTTACGTATTTCTAATTACCTTATCGAGTTGCAAGTCTGATATACATGAACTGGCAGAGCGGTGCCGAGCTTGGCAGATGACTCTTTACGCACGAAGGAAAAAAACAATCCGAAACAGATAAGATTTGCTGAACTCATTGAAGTTTTGCTCTTTAACAAGACAATTAAACACGAAATGATCAAATCTGTAGGCTCCTACAACGACTTGGATGTCTACCTCGCTGCCGACTTGTCACTGGCCGTTCACAAACATAGCCATGCAGCACCTACAAAAAACTAGGATTTATTCGCCGCACACTTCGTCAAGCAAACAGGGTCACAAAGCTTCTTGCTTTTACTTTATTAGATCGCTCTGAAAGAGGCTATGCATTACTCATTTAAAGCCCCCATCAAGAACGTCTAATTAACTGGCCAGAATCTCTGCAAAATAAGGCTACTCAGTTTGTCTCGACGCAATATTTACCTAGCTACTGCATCTCTGAAGTTAAAAGTATCTTTAACCTCATTTCTTTAAAAACCAGGAGTAAAATATCTCATCTTGTGTTATTTCACAATATTTAACTTAAACCAACAGCCTGCGCTGCGGAACTTACCCCATCAGCTTTGTGTATTTTCTCTCGTATATTGGCCCCAGCCTTAAAGTTGGACCATCGTTCTCAAGTACTGATGTCAATTGCTTTTCATTTTTTCGCCAAGTCAGCCAGGAATGAAACCAGCTACCCAGCTACAAGTTGAGGATTTGGCAGCAGCTAGTACAAAAAAAAAATTAAAAAAAGGCGAATAAGTTGATTTCGATTTTGAATGTTGTACTACTCGATTTTACCAAGCGTTTGGTGCTCGTCAGCATATATGCGGTGCTTGGTTTAGTTTTACTTTTTTCCTCTGAATTTATACGCCTACTCAAAAGTATGGTGGCTCTTGTACTTATAATCATGCTTGTAATTGTGTTTTTTTATGTCTCCACCCCTCCACCCATACGGCCTCATGCAATGTTTTTTGTAGGCCTTTAGGGTAAATAAGTGTAGAAAAAAAAATTAAAATATGTGCAAAGGGTACACACGTCTCTAAATTACTGATTGTGTTCCACTACCAGGTCAGAATGAAGCACCCACAGCGCCTATGAACGAAACAGAACGTGTCTATCTTGCGCTTTCAGCTGTAGTACATAACTAGTTTAATTCAGGCATCGAATCCCGGCCGCTTTTCGATAGAGGCGAAAGGCAAGGCGTCCGTGCGCTGTGCGATGTCAGTACACGTTAAAGCACCTCAGTTGGTCGAAATTTCAGGAGCCCACCACTATGGCGTCTCACATAGCCTGAGTCGCTTTGGAAAGTTAAAGCCCAGAAAACAATCCAAACCAGTTGAATTCATGCTCTCGTGCAGAAGAGCCAGAGAAGGTTACACATTTTTAAAGACAGTTGCGAAGGCATGACTCGCTACGTAGTAGAAAAATGCGGCACCGGCATGCTCGCGTGACAACACATGAGCGATACGAAATTACGAGTGCACGTCCAAGTTAGGCTGACGTACTCACTATGCTGATAAGACAACGTCATTGCATCGGCGGTTGCAATACAGCGCTGAACGTATCCGCATTCCGGCAAATAGTCTGCTTATATGAAAGTAATCGCTTTTAGTACGAATGCACTCATATCGACGTCAGAGGTCAGCAAGGATCTCGTCCCCCGTCGTGGTGCCTCAGCCTTGTTTCCACAGCAACGCTGATGCGAGCGGTAAAAACAGAAAAGAGAGAGAGAGAGAGAGTGGCAGATAGAGAGGTAGAGAGAGAAAGAAGCCGTCGAAGCAGAGCTGATTCGAAGCCACGAACTCATCGTGGGAGGCGAGTACAGAATATCATAACTATTGCCGCTTTTTTTTTTTTTTTATTGCTGGCTCAATTACGCAGCCGAAAAGAAAAGCATAAACAGATATCTTAAACACAACCACCACACTTTGGCTGTTGTTACATTACTAGTAATGTCATAACTATCGCCGCAGCCGATTGCCTCGCGTGCTAAAGCAGAACAGTCTCGCACTGTGCATTACACGTCTCTGTCTCCACCAATTTCCTTCTGTGCGCAAAAGATTTCGCGCGTCCTACTCGGTTTCAATACGTTAAATCCCTATCATTTCTGTCTGGGCCGAAAAGAAGTCAGTACACTTATCCTGATGCAATGACCACGTACTTGGAATAAAAAGGTGGCGCAAAAGGATGAGGACGGAGGAAGGGACGCAAACACGAACGTATACTAACTGGTTTTATTTCCCGCAGCAGTTTACAATATATAGGGCTACACATCGCATGCACACATGACACTAGGGCAACCGCAGCCTTCTTAACCGAAAAGGAAATCTCATGACATATCTGACAATCGCTGAAAGAATCGGTAGGAAGATAATCAGCCGAGAAAGGGCATCAAAAACAAACCCCGAGTAAACCTAAAGAAAAAACGCGCACGTGCGTAAAAGACGATACACATCTTACAGATAGCTCTCCAGGAAGGTGCGCTCGGAGGAAAGTGTTCGTGTACGTGCTAGGCCTTCTTCTTCATAGATCTGGAACTGGAACACTTTGGCTAAACGCTACCCGTAAATCGGCGGACGATACACTTCGTGTGAATCGTCACATAGCTATGCGCTCAGGCGGAGCGGGTTCTGATACTGCTCGTCAGCTCGTGGGCTCCATCCTTCAGCCGCAGATAGTGTACCAGGCATAATTTCAGCGCCTCAACCGTCGTCAACGGGACTCCCTTAAAGCCATCAATCGTGAGGCTATGTACGTCATAACCTATCTCCCTCGTCTTACACCCATACCCGTTCTGCAAGAGTACGCTCAACTTAATACATTAGCTAAACTAATCGACCAGCGTGAGACAAACAGAGCACGGAAAATGTCGCTCAAGCTGTATCGCTTACAGACCCTTCCTCCTTGGTCATACTGTCAACTCAGACAATCGCTCCACTGCTTCGCCGCCGATATCAACCGTGTATTTGCCTCCAGGGTGCATAATATACACTGATGCATCACTCACAGCTCTGCAGGGAGTTACCGCCGTGTACAGTCCCTCCCATCCTCATCTTAACTCTCACACAACGTAAAGCGTGGATGCATGCACCCCCTTGCATTGGAGCTTCAGGCGATACACAACGCAATTAGTTCCCTCCCCCTCAAACCCACATTTGATACTGTTCATATTTACACTGATTCCCTAGCCGCCCTTAAGCAGCTTAAGGCTGCTCGGCGCACATTCAAAATTACACAATCCATTCACCAGTTCCGCAAAAAACACCCCTGTCCTGTGCGTATAGGGTGGATTCGCGGCCATGCTCACGATCTACATGATATCTATGTGGACAAAATGACACACCTTGACACATCAGACATCCCGCCACCTACCCCTTTTCCCCCAGATCCGTTCCTGCCCCATGTTTCCGGAAAATAATCTTTGCGCCAGCGAACACGCGCTCTAATTCCTCCGTGTTCGTATCTCTCTCCCCTAATCTCATTCGGGGGAAAGAGGTATCTGTGCGCAGGATTCGGGCAGAAGCGGCTCTGACCTCTTCTGTGCGTCATCGGTGGCGTGACGAACGCTTTCAAGTGACTGAAAAATGCCCGCATTGTGGTGCTTCACCGGAACTGTGCGATGTGAAGCATCTATTGTAGACCTGCCCAGCTACGGCATCCGTGAGACAGTGCTACCTACGGAAGGTAGGCCTGTGGGGGAACCTTGACTGTGACTACAGGAAGTGGACGCTAAACAATCAGTTTATCGGCAACTTATGCAATTATTTGAGAGAGACCTGCTTACACTCCTTCTTTCTCTTATTCCCCGCTCACTTTTCACTATACCTGATGGCAAACTTCTCGAATAAAAAAAAAAAGTACAAATTTATTGAAGCATCGCTAACGCAGTGATTCGTTTGTGTGAAAAGCCTCCAACAAAATTCTGGCTTATGTGCGCACAGAATAAAATAAACCCTCAGCATCAACGGTGAACGCGCATCCGGCCAGTCGGTCTTTCTGGAGAAACTGTGTCACTTCCTTGGACTTCTTAGTTAGGAAAGGATGTTCAACATTAATCAACGTAAGGTTTTTCAACACGTTTTTTTTTTCAACGATTTATGCGTTTTTGCCTTGAAGACATTCAGATAGTTTCCTCTACAACCGGAAATATCGTTAGCTAACTTAGTAAAGTTGAGCTCTTTGCAGAAGTTCATCAACTTAGTTTTTACACGAACATCGCCTTTCCTCACGCGCACAAACTTCTTCTCAACGGCTTCCTGGGCTTTTTCCTTGTAAGGACTCTGCTGCATAACGAAAAAAACCACCTTCTTTGTTTTCCTGCAGCCGAAGAAGTTCGTGATCTTTGAAGTACTTCACTATGCTATATAAAACACGGTTCGAACAATGTCTGGAAGCTTTTGAAGCGCACTTCGTGAGGCAGTCCACACCTTCAAGAACGCACCTTTCACATTCTTCCCCATTGACCTTCTGTGCAATATTCCTGTTGGTGGTGAGCAGGTCGTGAGCAGGCACATACCACTCAAGAACGTATTTAGGCCGTTTTTATAACACTTTCTGGACGTTCTCGAGAATAGTAACGTTCCCCACGACCAAAACTGGCTTGCGTGCATGGTTCTTGTTCATTTCTTCCTACCCTTTTGAGAAGATACTTAAGTTAAAAAGCCCAATTCACCTCTGTACCTGGGACTTGAGGGAACAGTACATCCGTTGAGCGAGCCACTCTGGGTACTGGCTGTCAAGCGTAACCAGTCCTGAAAAAGTCTACCTCGACGCCATAACTAAGCTCTAAGAATCTTAGTCTCCTTGCGTGGCGCCAGGAAGACTTGACTGGTCCGAAGAGTGCGATGACGTCATCCGCAATCCATCCTTTTCTTAGACAAAAGGCAAGGCGCCTAGCTCGACGTGTGGAATGGTCGATGCGACACAGAAGAAGAATGTGCCACAAACTAATCAACTATCAATCGCCAACTAACTAGCCCAGCAACAAGTTTTATTGACCACGTATAGCCGCCAACGAAAATGGCGGTGCAGAGTAGTGGAAACAATCACGGCCAGCTTTTGCATTTAGTTCAGCCTTCTTGAGCGCTTTTTCCCGAATAGGCTACCCTTAAGACGCGCTTTGTACACAGCAGTGTAGAAAGTACAGAGGTAGCTTTTTCTCATAACGCACTGCACTTACCTATGGTTTCCTTGTTTATAGTAGAACGTAGAATGCTTCAGGTCACACATGAGGTGTTTTTATGGCATATAGGGAGAATGGCTCGGCACACATATGCTAAAAACCATGAAAAAAAAAAATGCTTTATTCACTGAGAGCCGCAATTGAAAGGGCGTGCGTAATTTTGCAAAGCTCGAGGTCACAGTACACGTCACTCATGCTCACTCCTTTCTTGAGGCAATCACCTTGCCTCTTGTCTGAATGACATGGCTGCAGTTCGGAGCAGCTCAGTTAGATGTTCGTCCGTAAAGTACGAACCAGACACGCAGCAAAATATTTTTTTTTTCTTGGAGGAGCAGCCGAAAATAATATCTTGGGTAATTTCAAGGGAATAGCGGGATCTACGACTCCGGAGCTCCTCATCCATCTTCGGTGTGCTTGACTATGAGATCATTGGCGCCTTGTGAGAAATGCCAACTCATCACCAGCTGTTCTCGAGTGGCTAATAATCCACCGAAAAGTTGCAGCCTGTGATTGGACTTGCATGTGTATATCGGCATAAGGTCGAGAGGATATCTAACAGAAAGATTTTACGGCGGAAACTCCGGGGACCTCCAGAGAGCCCGCGTAGACTATATAGGCCAAGAAATGGGGATGTAACGATAATGAGGAGGGAGGCTTAATTAAGCTCCGCCTTTAAGCGTATGAAGCGATAGCGCTAATGACTCCCTCGTACGGCTCCCGTTGCGGTTCATTTTTCCTTGTACATGGAATTTTTGACTTTAAAATAATATAATTCAGCGCAAAACTCACACTAGACAAAAAAAAAAAAAGAAACACAGGACGAAACGCGGATGCTTCTAAAGTTTTTTCATATGTAACTCCGATGTAGACACTTCGGGTGCAGTTTATGCTAACTTAATGAGCAATTCCTTTCTTATTTGTGCCTCTAAAATCTCATACATTCTTATCAGCATAAAGTTAAAGACCACCATGTTATCCAACTATACCAGTCGTAAGCGACCACCCAGCATGTGGATATAAAGCCCCGTTTTACCCAAGCCATTACGAACGCGCCTGCGTGGCCTATAGGGATAGCGTGTCTCACTCGCCATCCAAGAGCTTCATTCCTATTCCACACTTTCTCCTCAAAAGAGCAACCCGAGTTGGCACCCAGCATTGTGTGGTAGCATGTGGTCTCATTACGCCGCACAACCCATCGACGATCAGCGTTCGGGACCTGCCAACTACCACCTGCCAGAGCAGTGCCCGAGATTCTTTGTTCACAACGTCTACGCCGACAACACCGGGTTTTCTGCAGAGCAGGGCTGTTAACGCTACCGCGTTAAACATTGGACAGCACGAGATATGCCGACGAGTTTCAGCTGGAGAATATCAAGGAGTTCAGAGAACGGGCCACTATGGTGTAGCTGAGAGGATCGGGTGATGACGGACGGTACAAGACTGCTGCCAGAGATCCGCTGGTGATTGTCTTAAAGGCATCGGTGCAGGCCGCCGACGCAATGAAGGCAGAACTAGGCCCACATCTGATGGCTAAAAAAAGAAAGAAAGAAAGAAAGAAAGAAAGAAAGAAAGAAAGAAAGAAAGAAAGAAAGAAAGAAAGAAAGAAAGAAAGAAAGAAAGAAAGAAAGAAAGAAAGAGATACGTTGGCGCACTTAAACTTGTTTTCGTGCAGAAATGCGAAATCATTGCGAGTTTCGTGCCTTGTTCCGTTATGAGTTCTGTGTTTCGCTGCTCTGTACCGTTACTTAGTTGCCACTTTTAATAGTCGAACTTGAACGAAGTAAAATTTGGAGAATCCTAATGGAACTGACATTCTAATGGAACTCAAGAAGAAGTGGGAATGGGCAGAACATCTAGTGCGAAGAGAGGATAACCGATGGTCTCTAAGAGTAGCCAACTGGAATCCAAGGGAAGGAAAGCGTAGCAAGGGGCGGCAGAAAATTAAATGGGCGGCCGAGGTTAACAAGTTTTCAGGGATCAAATGGATGCAGCTTGTACAGGACTGGGTTGATTGGAGGAAAGTGGGAGAGGCCTTCGCCCTGCAGTGGGTATAGTCCGGATGACGACGACGACGACGACGATGATGATGATGATGATAAAAATATTTTAGGAGTCAAGGAGTCGAATTTTGGAAGTGGCCCACAGAAATTTGGAAGACCCCATTGAGTTGACCGTACTCATTTCGGTTATACAGTAATTTTTGGTCAAATTTGGACGAAGGATAAATTTTGGGGGTCCAGGGGGGCCAAATTATTGTGGTAGCCCACTAAAATTCGCACCTCATCACTGAGTTTGCCATACTGAAATTTAGTGAGACCCCAGTTTTGGCCATATTCGGACGAAGTCAAATTTCAGATATCCATGACGGGGCCAAACTTTAGGGTTGGCCCACCTAAATTTGCAGTCACCACTGAGTTGGTAATACTCTGAATTACGTTAGACACCAATTTTGGTCAGATTCGGTAGTCAAGAAGTCAAATTTCGGGGGTCGATGGAACCAAATTTTGAGTGTGGCCCATCCCAATTTGGAGATCACCACTGAATTGGCTATACTGAAATTAGGCTAGACATCAGTTTTGGCCAAATTCTGACGAGATCAACATTTGGGGGCCCGGGGGACCAAATCATCACCACCGAATTCGTCATACTCTAATTACGTTAGACATCAATTTCAGTCGAATTTTGACGTGGTCAAATTTTGTGTGTAACCCAAGCAAATGTATTAAATTTGGTAGAATTATATTATTTACTGATACAATGGATTATTGACAGTTCATGCGAACCCGCTCTGATGGCAGGCTCTGACCACACACTCTGCCGACCCTGCCCCAGTGTCCCGACGATTGCGACACTTCCATGAATCGCGTAGTCCTAAAGCTGCAGTGCTTTCCCAGAACGTCTAGTGGCAACGTTCTCTCTTTTGAGAACGCTCATTGGTTCGTTGGCTTTGGAGCATTCTAACCTTCGTTCACTCGTGATTAATATCATTTTTTCAGGCCGGAAAAAGAATATGTCATATTTTCAAGCACGTGCATTGTTTGCTGATGGCATGCGTGTTCCATGGCACGATGATTTGACCGTCATGACTGGGCAGAGCTGGGCAGTATTTATGCAGGCGGTAATGAGTACACATCGCATTATTTTTTTTTTTATATATATTCTTTCGGGCGAAAAGAAAACGAAGTTTCAAATAATCTGATTTTCTTGAGAATATTTCTTTTTCGAGAAATACAAATAATGCTGTTCTATTGACTCAAGCAAAAGAAAGACTCGAGATCTTGGAATTTCTGGCCATATTGCATGCGATACAACGGGCGGAAGTAAAAGAAAAAAAAAGGATATGAAAACAGCCTTACTCTCGTGACCCGCGCAGTGGCGCCCTTGGCTTTCCCCGTTCGGCAGTGGTCGCCCCGGGCTTTGCCGGTCGTGTCCGGCGGCCTGCTTTCATATCGTATGGGTGCGTGGCTTCAACATCGACCGCCAGAATCGCTGAACTAGGAAGAACATTTACCACGGAAGCTGACATCAGCATATCATGGAGAGCGACGGGTCGAAGATACCTAGGAAACCCGTCAAGCCAAAGTCAACCTTCGAGGAAAGTGATCCAGACAAACCGAAGGGGCGACGAGCAAGAAAGGACGAAGATCAAGGAGTGCCGAAGCCCAGAAGGCCCCGTAAGAACGCAACGGTGGTCAAGGACGATGTAGACCCGGCGCCTGGAAAGTCGACAAGCGGCCAAAAGTATAATCTCCCTGCACCGAAGATAGCGCCCACTGACAACGTAGGGAAAGTCTCAGGTCGATTGCCAGGCAAGTCAGCATTGCAAAGCGAAAGTTCAGCTACTAAGCGCCCCTCTCGGAAAAAGGCATCTGAAGACCCTGGACGCGAGGCGACTGTAGATCAAGGAGTGCCGAAGCCCAGAAGGCCCCGTAAGAACGCAACGGTGGTTAAGGACGATGTAGACCCGGCGCCTGGAAAGTCGACCAACCACGGCAAGGAGACCATGATACGGCGCTCCCAATCTCCTGGCACGTCTACAGATCGGTCGTCGGCCAACATTGACGGGGATTCACGCAGGCGACGTGTCCACCAGCCGTCAGCGAGCAAACGTCGCACTAACGCAGGCGAAAAGCGCGACCGAAACAGGCATTCCCGGTCGCGAAGCAGCGATAGCGAACAGCGTCGCAACCGATCCAGTCGTCGGGCTCGGACTGTGTCTTCAGGCCCCAGTGCCCCAGGCAAGCAAGTGTCGAAAAAGCGGCGCCACTCTTGCTCCAGCTCTTAAAACGCAGTGCCGGTCGTTCCATGACGTAGAGATGCGGAAATCCCTCGCTATCGGAGAAAATTGTGCAGCCGCATGGGAACTCCTGTAGTGCTGTCGAAACAAAATCAAAACTTTTTTCGTGAAAATACAGATATGTTTTTTAATTGCGTGGACTTGCACTTACTGTTTTATTTTTTTTTTTTTTCATATTTATGTTTCTTTGTTGTCGGCATAAGGATTTTCGTATAATTTCTTTGGAGAAATAGGTGCGAGAACACCGATCTCATTCGTATTCTCTTGCAGTCTCGAATTTATGCTTACAGACATTTCTGCTGGTAATTCTAATAACACTACATGTACATGGACGTGTACATTTGACCATGACGATGAATGTGATTTGCCGCTTTATGCCTCACGCCACCATGCAAAATTTCCCTATTTTTTTGTGCAGCGTAGCCTGTTTAGTGCTCAGGGAAGCAATCGCAGCATGAACCAGAAGGGAAATGAGATGGCGGCGGCTGGGTGTCAAAGGTGCCGTTAAGGCTCATCCAACGTACCTTTTCTCACAGACTTCGCAATGGGAGTACGTTCTGTCAACGCTTCCTGCAATTTTAAAGTGGGTATTAGCCAGTGTCGTGCACTGTGACTGTGTATGCGCTACCGCATGCAATTATAGCGATGCGCGTTCAATAAAAAGAAGATAAGACCTACTGTATCAGGAAGAAGCTTGAATCCATCTCAATGCCACCGTGCATTCTCTCTATCTGCTGGCAGGGTTTGAGAATAAAAGTGAATTGCGGCGTAACAATTTACACACCTTAACCATGTAGTGCCAGCGTCGAATGAAACCCAACCGATATAGTTGCAATGGCTGCCGAAGAAGAAGGTTCTTCTCATGACGGGCCAGTTATTAGTTCCTTTGATTTTCTATATTAGTATTTCGCGAAGGATTATCCGCGAAAGTGTTAATAGTGCGTGGGTGTATTTCTTCTCCTGCGGCTGATCTGTTAGGGCGGACACAATAAAGCGTTCCTTCTTGCGTTTTCGCTTGACGCCGACGGTTTGACTGAAACCGCGTTTATATCATTTTGTTACCTCTTGAGACGCAACACAATTTCATTTAATCATTCTCTTTCTTTCTGTAGAAATTTATTGGAAGAGAAAACCAAAAACAATAGGGTTGCGTCGAAACAACTATGCCATCAGAGTGTGAAAAGCAGCTTTTCCGAGGAGCTCCCGAGGAGACTTCGCAATTGTAGCCTGTTTTAATAATGACAACATCAGTTCCCGCAACCAGCTTACTTCGGTCTTTCCGTAACAGCAACTGAAAACGTCCTCAAAATCTTCCAAGAAAACCTGCCTGCCTCGTGGGTATCTGGTGGATGGGAGCGCCGGTGTGCTGTCATATGGGCAGGTGAATGCAGTCTGCTTCGATATTGTGATGGCGTCTTAAACTGCGCTCAGTTTTGACAGTAGGCTCATTAAGACTAATCTGAATAGACCGGGAGTCATTATGACGTTTTACCGTTCAGAAGCGCCTGGGATGTTTTTACGCAATACGCTTTCGTTCGCTCATACATGTGCTATTCGATCGGTCTCATAGAAGGGCATTGCATTATGTATAAGGATTACAAATTCAGATATCCAGTCTAATGGGGCTTTAGTTCAATTATTGTGTGATTCGACGCTTTGTTGTCAGCACACTACTAGTGGACGCTGGTTTAGAGCGTGATTGTGTATAATATTAGTGTATTGGCGCACACCTCCATATATGCGAATCATTGCATCGTTTGTGCTAACAAGCAGCTTGAAGCGCTCTATGGCGTCGATCACGGAGCCCAGGTTCTCCAGTCTGCAGCCAGATACAGCTCAAGAAGGGAGCAGCAAATAGTCCTTAAATGAGTCTCTTTGGCCAGCAACGTCGACTAATTGTCATGACGCACCAATTAGTAGGCGAATATGTCTACTTAGGACAGGTAGTAACCGCAGATCCGGACCATGAGAGGGAAATAACATGAAGAATAAGACTGGGATGGAGCGCATTTCGCAAGCCTCCCAGATTATGACTAGCAGCTTACCGGTATCGCTCAAGAGGAAAGTATACAACAGTTGCATCTTACCTGTACTCACCTATGGGGCTGAAACGTGGAGGATAACAAAGAGGGTTCTACTTATGTTGAGAACAACGCAGAGGGCTATGGAACGAAAAATGGTAGGGGTAACATTAAGAGATAGGAAGCGTGCAGAGTGGGTCAGAGAAATAACTCAAGTCACTGACGTTCTGATGGAAATCAAGAAGAAGGAATGGGCCTGGGCAGGACATGTAGCGCGAAGAAAGGATAACCGATGGTACCTTAGGGCGACAAACTGGATTCCAAGGGAAGGAAAATGTAGCAGGGGACGGCAGAAAGTTAGGTGGGCGGATGAGGTAAAGAAGTTCGCAAGGGTTAAGTGGATGCAGCTAGCACAGGACCGGGTTAATTGGAAGAATATGGGAAAAGCCTTCGCCCTGCAGTGGGCATAGTCAGGCTGAGGATGATGGTGATGATGATAATGATGATGATTATCAGCCGTGACGTCATGACAGCTGGTCGATGCCATTGGCAGAAGGCCTCATATGAGGGGCGTTCGCCGCGGCATTTTTGAGTTGTGTTCGACTATACAAACCCTTTGAACTGAAGGAGTGCTGAATCTCCTTTCGATGGAGTACCTGCTTGTCCTTAATCCTTTCTTCGTTTCTTTCTTTCATAATCGCGGCTTTCTTGCTAAGCCAGAGTCCATGAGCACACTCTCTGCACTCGATCCCACTTAAAACGAAGTTGACGGTTACCCGAATTCAGTTACCTGCAATTTTAGTTCGTAGCAAGTTGAATACCTTACACCCTCACTAAGTTGGACAAAAGCGGTATTTATTTGATTAAAAAATTTACTGTGGATGTCTGTTTCTTGAGTGCAGACACTAACAAGCGTCTTCTAAGGCTAGAAGCGTCTTCTAAGTTGCCCAAAGCGGTCGTGTGCTCCCGGCTCAGACTGTTGCAGGGAGCCATTCCCTTTAGGGATGCGGTAATAGTAACAGAGCTTTAGGCGTTCGCGTTATCTGGTGCTGCATCGGATCCTCATTATCGAATCTCGACAAGGAAGGAGCGACGAAGCTACCACAGCACATGTGCGCGCACGACTTACTATATATATCAGCTGTTTGGGCAGCGGAGATCCGACTGGGGCAGGCGACGCATGCCACTCACAGGTTGGCCAGCAAAGTATACGGCATTATCATCATCAACATTGTTATCAGCCTGACTGCACCCACTGCAAAACAAATGCCTCTCCCATATCCCTACAATAACCTGGTCTTGTGCCACCTGCATCCACCTGATCCTACAAACTTCCTAATCTCATCCGCCCACCTCACTTTCAGTCGCCCCCTGCTACGCTAGCCTTTCCTTGGAATCCAGTCTGTCACGAAAAATGCGCAACTTAAGTTGAGAACAAAGCAGCGATCTATCTATAGGAAGATGACCAGTGCAACGATAAGGGACTGGAAAAAATCCGAGTGTCGAGGGAACAAACGCGTATTACCGACATTTAGTGGGAATCAAGAAGAAGAAATGGGCATGGCATGTAATGCGAAGGCTACTGCCTTCGCATTACGTGCCATGCCCATTTCTTCTTCTTGATTCACACTAAATGTCGGTAATACGCGTTATTACGTGCCGTGCCCATTTCTTCTTCTTGATTCCCACTGAATGTCGGTAATACGCGTTTGTTCCCTCGACACTCGGCTTTTTTCCAGTCCCTTGTCGTTACACTGGTCATCTTCCTATAGATAGATCGCTACTTTGTTGTCAATTTAAGTTGCACATTTTTCGTTAGCCTCCCATTTTCTTTCCCATAGGTTAGTACTAGTAATATACAGCATTTACATACATTTCACTTCATTTTTGAAAAGTTCCGGAGCCCTCCAATACGCCGTCTCTCACAGCCTGACTCGCTTTGCGACATCAAACCCCATAAACCATAAAGTTTTCACTTTTCAGACACTGGTAAACTGTCATTCATGATCTGAGAGTAGGCTGCAAAATTCGCTCCGTCCTGACCCGATTCTTTTACTTATATCGTTTTCGTGCTCCGGATCTGCGGCGATTAACTGTAGTACTTCTTAACACATTTCGTAACAAAGTTGCAAACCGACGTTTAAACGAACCTTGTCGTGATTTCCCTGACTTTCACGTCAGCAAGAACGTCTCCTGGAGGTCATGCATTGATGCGTGAAAGTAAATCACAACATCGCAGTGACATTATCTGATGATTTGAGGCCCAGATAGAGACGAGAAGGGTGCCCATTTTGGCGAAACAGACAATGTATAGACCTCCTCCATGTTTACAAACAAACAAGGCAATCCAGGTGGCGCTGCAGTCGTCTGCTATCCCATGGTAGGCAAAAAGCACGGGAGCGGCACTGTGGCCAAGCTTGTCAATGCGTGTTTTGGGAGGTGCAGGCTCCCAAAATTTTGGCAGGAGAAATTAGATAATTTCTTGAGCCTCAGCGGTGCAGACAAAAGCGATACAATATACATATATATCACGTACACGGCACGCGGCGCCCGGCCCCGTACGCCGTACAAGACGGAGCGTGGGTTCAAGACGCACAAGCGAAGCTTTGCTGCCGGCCAGGGAAAATGAGCAACGTTATTATATATTTGCTGTTTTCGCCCATGCAAACAACCGCGGAACGCGTCGAGAATTTCAAAACCTTGAGTTCTTACAACTGCTTTCAGTCGAGTCAGTAGACAGTGATTTTTCTCGCTCGTAAACAGCGAGCGCAAACCACGTACGAAATATTCCGCTCGGAACATATTATTGCACTCTCTGATGAATCTTCCCATCGAGCGGCAAATGACGTTGTTGCTAAGCACGAAGCCCCTCGCTAGCTTCGAGCAGCTTTTAGTTAAGCATGGCAACAGTAGCAAAGGTATTGCGCCAATTGGCACCGCACGGATTTTCTTATCCGTGCGTTATTCGTTGAAATCGCCACGCCGCACGTCTGTTGTATCTGTTCTCTTCGTGGGTGACTGTCAGCGTTAACTTTCGCAATTTCATCCCAGGTATTCACGTTTTTAGCTTGCATTACAATTACCAGCTGCAGCGGTCGTGGTGGTTCCGTAGCTAGGGCGACTCAGTTCAGTCCCGGCTACCATGGCCGCGTGAACATGCATGATAAGCTCAGAATGCCACAACGTGCCATGCACCACGATGCAGTACGTATAAAAATCCTCAGAGAGTTTGAATCACGAGCCCATATATCACTCGGCCATGCTGAACCCCCCAACTCGCAATCACAATCAACCGCATTGAATACAACTAAAACCGCTGGGTACAAAAAAAAAGAATGCAGCTCCAATCGAGAAAATCAGCGGCTGTCAACGCGCGGTGGCGATCTTCATCACTGGTGAGACTAAAATAATCTGAGGTGAACACGGCGAAGGCTAACCATGCAGCATAACCAAGAAGGAGTTCAACACTGATCACTCGCGCAGCAGCTCACTATCGCATACGTACAATTACCAATGTTAAAAAAAAAAACGTAATTGAGGAATTGTTTACGTATTGGTAAGCACAACTATGCATACTCTAACAAAGAAACAGGCCTACGCATTGCAATATACTGGCCTTTAAGCAGCTGTACAGCTCTGGCGTAAAAGTGAATAAGCTCTAGCTTAACCATGGCAAAGTGTTTGCCGCCTATCCGATAAGCCGGCGTCGGTATCCAGCCTTGGCGCTTCACCGCGGCGACCCACTGTTTACGGCTACCTTCGTCGCCAAGAAATCTGTGCAAGCTCATTAAACTTCTCTTTCTGTGCCTTTCGGCACATGCCACGGTGACGCAAATAGTCGACATGGGGCTATTTTATTTCCGGCAGCAGCAACCCATTCCGCATTCACGGTAGGCGAAAGCGACTGAAATGTTTTGCCTACCACGCGAAAGTCACTGACGACGACAGCGCCACCGCACCTTCGTGACGTAGTTGGAGTGAAGGAGGTCTATAGAGCAAGAACCTCGACGTTTGGACAGCATGCTAAGGCATTTGTGATGGCCTACTGAGTCCTCGTTTCGCAGGGACCAAAGAAGATGAACGCACATCTATTGACTGTAAACGTCGGATAACGGGCAGATAGATCATTCAGCACGCTTCCAGGCACCCTGTTACCGCCATACAAGGATTCTATCGCAGCCGCCTTTTGCAAGTTTGCCGAAACGTCGCGTTTGCGTAACGTCACGGTTATACAACTTGATGATGGAAGCGACTGGGAGCGGGAACAAAGGCCCAGAGGACGAAAAAAAAAGAAAGAGAAAGGAGTGGGGGAGATGGGGCGGGTGCAGAGACCGGAGCTGGCGGTGACGCGTCATCACCCGAACCGAGTCTTTGTCGTCCCTGGCCCGCGCTCCATTGGCTACGGCGGGCGTCCAGAGCAGAGAAGCAAGATAGGAAGACATCCCTGGCGGGTGGCTCCTTCGAGGCGGCCTTTCAACGCGGCGATGATCTCGCCGCCACCAACGACGAACGCAACAGGTTAGGAGAGTCCGGAAAAGATGCGAAGGTTCCTTTGGCGGCGCTGTGCAGACGACTGCGTGCGACGGCGGTAATCCGTAACCTGCGGCCTCGCCTGTTTGCTCTCGGGAGAGCGCCCACGCCCAGCCGAAAGTGCCACTCCCTGCTTTGGCCTCGGCCCGCGTTTCACGGAAGCTGACCGCTCAGCGGCGCACCGTCTCAATCCACGATGGCTGGCGCCGCCGGGCGATATATCATGCTAAAGCAGGTGTCTCGCGATTGGTTACAAGGGCCGTCCTCCGGGTCTCGGCTCTGCTGCCACGTAGCACGCTCCGTTGAGCGCGCGCGCATCCACGTCTGGCGATGTGGCCGGCGACAACCCGGCCGCACGTGAGCCGCCACGGCGCCCCTCGCGCGCCATCGGACGAGCCGCTGCGATGTGAATGATGAAGTCCTCTCTGCTCGGAGCCACCAAATAGATTGCACTGCAGCTTCATGCGGGAACAAGATAGAGAAGGGGCTCGCCTCAATTAGCTCGCCGCCGTGATCGAGGATCGCCTACACGTGCGAGCATCACACCGTTCCGGACCGCGCTCGCTTTGCGGCCTGTGCAATCTTCGGCTTTAATTACTCGCCTAGTTGATTATACACCACGCGTGGGTGTGTCCTCGCCGAGTGGTAATCGCTTGTTTCAGGTGTGTGTGTGTGCGCGCGCGCGAGCTCTCTCGCAAATGCATTGCGTCGGCGCGCCGTCAGCAGAACGTGCGCGCTGCGGCGTTGCCATAGATGCGGCTTCCCCACTGGCGTCGCGTCAGGGACCGCTTTGCGCAACTCGAACCTACGCCGTCCTAGAAAGACAGGGAAAAAGAGAGAACAGCTTATCCGGGAGAAGTCTGCGCACAACAGATGTGAAGAGTTGCGAAAAGACCGACACTTTCTTTGCTTCCAAACTGGTGCCTGGGAATGTTCGCGGCTAAAAATAATCAGCCGGCCGGCCTACCCGCTTTGTAGGGCTTAGTCGGAAAGGTGTGAGGTCGCGTATCACGTTCTGTGCGCGCTTTAATTGCACGTGGAACTGACCTTTGCATGCCGCTTCGTGCAAGTATAATTATCATTTCGCTGAGCGTAAAATCAGGATGAAGTTTTCCTGTGAGTTCCTTTGAATAACTAAACAAAATAGATGATCTCGTGAAAAAGTGGCCTTTCCTGGCGCCATAATTTATGGCAGGAGAGGATGAGAACGGGGACGCCGCCAGTTTTGTCTGAGCATACGCAAGGCTGCGCCCATTTTGAATACTTAGTCAACAACCCACAATATGCCAGGATCCCCGTTGCTCTGGGAGACGTAACGAATGCAAATGCCCCAACTGCCTCCCCCCCCCCCCCCATCCCCCCTTTTACAGTAGACGTTTAGAAAGGAACAAAGCAAACTTTGCTTTTCTAAAAACAAAATATACACCGGGCGCGGAGCTTTTCAGAAGCTATAGTTGACTAGAAACACGTGAGCTCTTAAATTTATTCAAAGGCATTTAGGCATTTGGGCATTTAGCAGGCTGCATGGTTGATCGAGAACGAGCCACAAGCTCTCACCACAAGAAACGCGAACAAGGGCAATGAACTTGCCCAACCGAAGCCGTGGTTGTGGCATCCCCGGTTAGATCGGGATGGAGAGCAGGAATCACACATGAAATTGGGCTAGTAACAAATTTATTCAGAACTGGATGTCCCCGCTCATCCGACGGTATTGAGGCGGCGTCTGGACGCCACTGCGGTGATCAGGTGCTTGAGGTGGGAGATGATGACCTTAGCACTGGAAATGCGGCGCCGGCGGGACTAGTGAGCCATCTTCATGTTCGCGGAAGTCGTCCCTAGTGAGGCGAGGTTGGGTCGACCTCATCTAGCGCGTCTCTCGCTCCTGTTAGGCCCACCGTCCTTCCGCGGCTTTCCATGTCACATTGGGGTACTTTTTTCTCGTTCTCAGAACCGTCACAGTTCTCGCAACAGCGTCGGTGCAGCCATCGTCAGCAGGTCATCCTCGCATTTCAGCGCGTCGTTTGTCGACCCTTCTTCGTCGCCAATTTCCGGTCGAAAGCGGTATGAACTGCCAAAATTACGCATATCTCGTGGCCCCCGACCGGGCGCGCTACCCGCACCTGCAGTTCCGACACAGCAGTTAGCCGTCCCATGGAAAGGGCCGGTCAAGTTTATTAAACCAGCTTTTTCCTAAGGTTCTCTCCGCTTATTGTCACGCTTCTTGTGTTGAAAGCGTGGAAAGAAGGTATTTGAACATTCGATCAGAGAGCAAGAGAGAAAAAAGGGAGGCTGAGTAGTTAAGTCAGAATTACGCCAGAGTGCCGTTGATATAATATGAAGCACATCACTATCAGAAAATGTTTAAACGAAATTGCCCGCGCATTGCTACACGGTTAGCAAATATTTGCAGCAAACAAACCGCAGCTGTAAACGAAAACTGTTTCAAAGTAAACGTTTTAAATCGCAAAATAAAAGAGAAAGTGTAGCCAGCGAGAAAAGTTATCTATTTCCGAGGATGCCAATGACGAGATATATTTGTCTTTGCACAGAAAATAAAACAGCAACCCACGCTCTTTGCAAAGTCAAATATTTTTTTCTCCTCCAGGCGGTTGTAGTTTTCGAGCCTTGGTATTAGATTCAAACACCGTTGACGCTATTAGGCCGCTGTTTTCACATCAAGCGTCCTCTTTTTGGAGCCTTTATCGTGGACACACAATTCCTGCATCTTCGATATCCGTCTCTTTGTCTTGGTACTGTAGACGTCAATTTCGTATCCGGCCCAAGAGGCTATGTTGGGCACCTTTTGATAAAAAAAAACGAAAAAAAAAAGAAGAAGATCGCCAGGAAGCGGATTCCGGACATATGCTAGGGAGGAACGATCGTACGGTGCGGAACTACGCAAGTGAACCGTCGTGATCGCGTCCTGTTCACTGTGTGGCTGCGGTTATTTCGTCTATTAGTAGCACGCAGTTGCCGCAAAGTTGAAGATGGGGAGGTAGTTGAAGCGGAGAACAACAAGAGTGAGGACACGAACCTAGCCTGGGCAATATGGAGTTAGTGTGCTATCTTCTTTTAGCCCATGGTTTCCGTCCACATGGGTGATTACGTTAGCGGCGAGACAGAACGTGGGGCAGACGGGACACAAGCACACAGCTTGAGTTGGAGGAAGGAACTCGTGGGGTGCTTCTCGCCTTCCTCTTCGTTCTCGTTATTTTGATATCGCGGTCGGAAACGCGTCCTTGGAAGACGCTGATGCACCAAGCATCCGCTCTGTCGCTGACCGCCTACGTCGCTTTCGTCGTTCCCAGAAGAAAATAGCTACTTTTTTTTTTTTTTCCCCGCGATTTGTGGTGTCTCACTTGTTTTGTCGCATCAACTAAACCTATGAACCCACGGTGTGGCATTCTTAAGATCCCTGTGGCCTCAACTTGCCACTCATTGTGGTGTCATAATGAACGGGCTTCCTTGACCTCATCACGAATGCATGCATAAAGCACGCAGTTTATTCACTGCGTATGTGGTCCCTTGGTATTTTAACCCTCCCATGAGCTCAGCTTCTTGGATGCTCCCCTCAAGAAGCGAAATCAAATGTTTCTGCTTGGCGTTCTTCAAGCTGTGGGCTTCACGAAAAGTATTATGCGAGAAGTTATCGCTGACCACCTCATGCAGATCTTAGCTTCAACAGACACGCTGAGATGACGAACTGTCGACCACCGTGCGGAAAGCACCGTGCGTCACACATTAGACTCTGCTGATCCCGTTTGTCTTGACTAATCGGCTAGTTTTCGTACTGCGACATGCATATATGAGAACAACGGAAACATTTCAAAGCGTGTTTTTAGGTTTTGAAACTCTAAACTAGATCTCGCTGAATTTGCAGCGTTAGGGGGTTACAAATGCAGGGTGCTTTTAATCCCTTGAAACGGCCACATTACGCTTACGGCCGTGGAAGCAAGCTGCTTTCCCTTTTGCCGCACTTAAGAGCGGCTTTTATGTTTTTGAATAGAGCGCTTGCTCCAATCCTATACGGGTGCACGTAAGCCCGCTCTCATTCAATGTCCACGGATTGCCATGTCAGGATTCGTTACATACGTTCCTTGCGACGACCGGCACACATAAACACAGAACTGCAGCTCCGGAACTCTGGGGAAATGCTAATGGTGATGCAAGCTCCCAGCTAAACGCTAAAAACTGGCAGGGGCAGCTAATTATACCATGTGTTAATAATGCGATAACATTAGGTGTTGTTCATGCCTTTGTGTCGACTTTTGTCATAATTTAATGGTTGTGTTTTGCGGACCTCTTCAGGTCTGCCTGTACACAACGGCTCATTAAGCTGGTGGTTAGATGTCTTCCCAAAGGTGTCTGCAGGGAAGATACATTGAAACGTGATGTGCTGATGTCACGTCCGGTCTGGTGACGTCGATAACTTGCTGCTAATGACAGAATTTTATGAAAGACGAAGCAATTTTTTTTCTTCGGCGAAGCATCTAATGCTATGAGAGTAAAAAGAAAAAAAAATAAAGTTAATATTATAGCGCGTTAACTGGCGCTTCCATTTTACAAAGACACCGATGTTAGCGTGAGTGCCGCCGCTCTACGCTGGAGCAGCTCGCCACACAGTGATTCCGCCTACGACTGGTTCGTGGGCCCGTTTTATGTTTAGCGAACGCGCTGAAGCAGACCGCTTTTCGTGCCAGTGTGCATGCTACTGTGTTGATTTTGTTTTCTTATCCTCTGCACCGTGACAAAACGCTTAAGCAGAGCAGCAGACCATTGAAATGACGTCTCGGCTGGCCTTAACAGGCTTGCGAAGGTGGAAATGCGACCGGCGATGCTACACTAATAAAAACGAGCAAAAAATAAAATCCCCTCCTGATGTCGCTTGCACGGCAAGGCCCGGTTTCAAACAAATATCAGCATCGAAATATAAGAATGTGCGAAAATGTGGTTGCAAAAGCCATAGCCAACTGGTATATTTGTTTCTGTCCTTTATTTGAATTCTTTATTTTGAACCTTCTCACTGGCGCGAAGTGAGCTCCTCCTCAAACGCACTCGAATGGCGTAGAGCCATTCTTTTTTCTTTCTCTCTGGGCGCACGTTTGTTTTGAGAAAGCAGCAATGAAATGCAAAACAAGCTTAACGGTAGTTCTCCACGCATGTCAACGCGTCCAAGACAACGCCCGCAAGCAACCAACAAAGCGCATGCAGCTGCTAAAGGGATGCGCATGTTTCCGTTGTAAACACGACGGGGCGTGACACAACGTGACTAAATCTTCCGCTCCTGCGGCAGGAATATGCGGCGAAAAACAAATGGGAAAGCGAGAAATGGGAAGCTCACGAAGAAAGGGCGAACGAAAGAGAAATAAAAGAAACAGGGGAAGAAGTGAAAGGACGCCCTGGGTCGCTTTAGGCGTGCTTCCCTGAAGCGAGCTGAATGCGAGCGACGCTGGGCGTCGCGTTGAGAGAGGAGGATGGAAGCGGGAGGCAAATTTTAACTTTTCTCCGAAGCGGCTCTTTATTCGCGCGCTGTTCTCGAGACGACGGCACAGTATTTCACTCCGCTTGATTTTGATGAAGAGGCAGACGTTCTGAGGAGCATACGCGAGCGCGGAGATGCATTTTTCTTCATTCACCGGCCCACCGAGGAAAACGCCCGAGCTGATGTCGTCGTTGCAAGCGGAGATTCAATATGGGTCGCCCGCTAGCAACTTCAGTCGGGCTGGAAACACGGCGAGCGCTCTGTGACCACATTTTTTTTTTTTTTTATTGTGAGTATGTGTGCCGTACGCTTAATGAAAAAGATGGCTCCGCGAGAAAATAAAAATAAAAGCTGCTCAAGCTAGCTGCCAGCAGAATGGAAAAAGGAGAAACAGCATCGCATTTTTAAGCGAACCCACATTGTTGCTGAGGATGATTAGTAACATTGCAGGACGACAGCAATGCGTCAAAGCGTATTGCATAATATCTGTGCAAACGTTTACGAGCTCGCGTGTATGAGTGACGTAAAGATTTTACGTATGCACGTTCCGTACGATCATTGCCTTCCGGCACCGTTGCTCGAGTTCAGCTTAGCGTGCCTACGTCGAGGATGAATGACGCGTGTGTTTTGGTTTCTTCTGCATTGCGGCAATGTAAGGCCGTCGGAGATAAGCACTGCGACGCCTAGTCACGATGAACATCCGGAGCCCTTTTCGGACACAGTGAAACCTCCCGTTCCTGAGATCAAGTGCCGAAAGGCATTTGAAAGTTATACAAATGGCGTTTGACAGTACCACGGAACGTCAACATGCTTTTTCTCCCCTGTGCACACGCCTCCGCAGCAAAGAGATGGCAGATGTTTATGCTAGTTTAATGTCCTCAGCGTAGCGAACGATAGCTGCCAATATAGTAGCTGTTAGGCAGAATAAAAAACTGTAGACTGGGAATCCTGGTAAGTCGCGCGTCTAATTTCACAGTAATTGGATAGGATGCCCTCCGAAAAACAAACACTATATAAAGCTGTCAATGGGGGAGCATAGCGAGCACCTGACATACAAAAACGTATTAAATTGGCCATTTTGTTCTATGCAGTGGAACGAATTCGGCGTAAATTAATGGGACATGATGAACACATACTCACAGAGCACTAAACTAACGTACGTCAGATATAGGTTCGCCCTTCGTGCGAATAATATAGACGCGTGGATACCGGAAAAAGGAAAGAAAGTGACGCATACGTACGAGCTATCACCCATACACTATACCGCTCTCCATGAGTAAACAAACAGGAAGGCCACTAGCGCTTACGTTACTTATTGCTGAGTATTATAGGTAGAGCCATAGAGGATGCGGCCCTTTGGTTTTTAGTTTTATATTTATAGTAATATGGTGAGCAAAATCGTATGATATCTTTTAACCTAAAATTTGATTACAAATCGAGCTTTTAACACAAAAAAAATATTATTCGGCTGTTATCGGGTCATTTATTTACAGCATACAACAATTTATTGTAAACGCTCGTTTTTGTATGGGACAAGAAATTACCTTTTTTTTTTTTCTCTCGCTTTTTTTTTTTTTTTTTTTAGAAGCAATATGGAGATGGTACAATATACTGAAAATGACTTTTGCCGAAAACATATACTTTGTTTTATCATTTATCACAATCATTTCGCTACTACCTTATCGTATCTGTACAACATTGCAGCGTTCGTCCAAGACCCTGCCTTTGTACACTCCGGAATCGTTCATTCAACATGGCAGCAATAATTTCAAACTCATAGGAGTCTTAAAGTAAGACAGCGTCAACGGGGGTATAGCACTTGATATAATTATGCCAAAAGTACTTCTGTACTTCCTGTTTAAGCCCATGGCTCGTGAAAAGCGCTTTTCGACCTTCTACTCAAATTAAATAGCGCGTCACAAGTAATAAGCGTCAAAGCAGTTTCAGAATCATCAGGGAACTAAAGCACCCCTTTGTAATAAAAAAGCTCAATATATTCGCCAATTTTCATGAGATGTCGTCAGCTTTGCCTAGTGGAAATCTATACATTTTCCGCGAGGCTTATTTTCGAAATCGCGTTTAGCTCGATTTTCAAGAAACCTGTTCATGGAGTAAGAGTGGGGTGACAGCCGGTTCCACTCGAAGGGCCGCGAATATGAAAGAATCGAAGGTTTCCCACGCTTCTGCCCTTAAGCATCTCCTAAGAACAATTCATTGGTGTAAATTTCATTCTCACGTGTGTTTTAGAACCATATTTTACTGATACCTCGTACATTCATGAACAAATTTTGCGGGATGCAGAGTCTCAGAGAAAGGAAAAAAAGTTCTAGGGGCAATTTGGGCCACTAAAGTACGATGAGGCGAAAGCTTCTGTTGCGAAGCGGTCCGAAGCCTTCAAATACTGCACATTTTTCTATTTTCACTGCACCCTCCTTTTCTTTTCTTTACAGCTCGGCTAAGGTGTCCGCGGGGAATTGTGACAGATACTGTGCCTTTTATTTGCTGTCAACCAATTTAAAACGCCGCTGATGCCTGCTGTACGCCGTCTATTTCTATATACTCTGGGGTACGGCGTTCGAGGAAGCGACAAATGGAAGGCACCGCACGGACGCCTGGATCGAACGCCCGGCAGGGTCAGCTTCGTATATGTGTGAATCGCCTGATAATGTCATCACTAGTACTGACTTTATGACCGAATGTGACGTCATTTTAACTTCCGGTTATTAGACATGGTCGGATGTGACGTCATGATCCGATCACGATGTCACGGCCAATGATGTCATGGCGTAGCCAGCAGTCATTGCTCATGACTATTTAGTCATAACTAATGACTAATTAGAACTTACTAATGACTAGTTAATCATTTGTACTGATTAGTGACTAGTTGGTCATTAGTTAGTACTAGTTAGTGACTAGTTAAGCGAAGGCGACTACAACTATGAGGCAAGCTGTGTGTCGTCATACCAAATGGCGGCGGCTCCGCGCCGAGCGCGCTGCGTCCGCCAGCTACGCCGGTTGCTAGGCAACGGCTCAAGGTCATTCTGTGCCTCCTCAAAGCACCGCCACGGCGAAATCGCAAGTTCTTTCGCTACAAAATTTTCAGCTGAAAAACTTTCCAGAGTATGGAGCAGGCATGTCCCACTGCATTCTAGTGGCCTGCTCAACCCAACCACAACAAAAAATAATTTTTTTGACTCGGACCCGCATGTGGATTGTTGCGCTTTCGTTCCCTTCGTCGATCTTAGTAACTGGACCGTAAACTCCAGCATACAATAGATAGGTTATACATTCTTAGAGAGAGCAATTTGCACTGCTTAGAGGGATGTAGGGCGAGCGGAAATGCACGACGTTCTAGCGGGCTGGTTGTGCTAGATCCAGGAATGTTAAGACTGCGCAAATAGGACGTGAACAAGAGAGCGAATAAACGAAAGCGAAAACTTCTATGACGTATTCATAGAAGCTAAAAACTCTGTCTGTATAAGCGGAGAGCCGAAAACGCGCAAGCATCTTCGTCACTCACACATGGAGAGCTTAGAAGTATGTTGCGTAGACTTCGGAGGAAAAATTCAAACAAGCTATGTACTAGACGTAAACAATGTAAGTAATAAAATCACACTTACCACCCAGAAACAATCTCCGCAGACCATATGCAGGATGACGGCTGTAGAGCGGAAATTGCGGTATATATTCAGAATGCAGATGGGACATTGTGCTGTTTTATTGTTTTTTTTTTTTTTTTTTTTTTTTTACGGTTGTTAAGCGCTCTGCCCATTTGTGGTTCTTCCCGTATCCTCGAATTAGTTCTTTGCTCATTGCCTCGAACGACGGCAAGAGCATGTAGGCCTCAGAGCGGTAGATATGACGAGAGCGCTGAGAAGCGCTCAGAGTCAAAGGCTGAGAGGCATGATGTGATGCAGATGCCTCCGAAAATTGTTGTCGCAAGTTATTCCATAAGTGGTGGCCCTTGATGCTGCACATATGGTGCAGTTACAAGTTGCCCGCCAAGGGACTCGAACCCGCACAGCGCATGGCCGATTCTTTTAAGGTGGAGGAAGAGGATACAAATAAAGAGAAAGCGAGACCATTGCTTTATTCTAGGTGGGCATCTGAACCACGTCGCAAGCAATGGGTCAAAAAAAGTAAGAAAAAAAGGCGGACTGCTTAATAAGGAGGAGGGGGGAGCAGTTCATCTACACGCCACGTTTGGTTAGGTCGTTACAAGACTCCTGAAACAGATTCGCATTCTCTTTGATCTTCCTTTCCTCACTTTCAGGACCATTGTTAAAACTGCATCATATTAAGAGATATAGCTCGAAATATACTTGACGAGCCACGTCACTTTGACAGCCCAAGCAGCATTTCGCACATTCACCATACTTACAAATCATAAAAAGAAACAGCAATTGTCAAAACAACGTGATTGCAATATAGGCAGTGCTTTCTATCCATATATTCCCGTACTTTCCGACATGAAAAAAAAAAAAAAAATATTGGTGTTCTCTACCTGTAACTAAAATATTTCTCACAAAACACAAAATAGCAGAAAGCCAAACTGAATGTTTACGACAAATTAAGCAGTAATAATTAAGATGCTAAACAGATACCGATTCTCCTTTACAGCTTTATAATACAGCCAAAAAAACATTTGCGAACCACGTCTAGATTGTCAGCTAAGCGATCATAACGCCGAATGCGTTTCATGTACAATTGCGACATGCAGATTCTCGTTAGCATCCGGAGTTCGAGGTCATCCCTTGTCTCTTGGCAATCAGGCTAGCATAAGACTTCATGTGTCACTGCGTGAGAAGATCGCCTGACCCGCATGGGATCGTTTTGCCGTGCCTCTTCTATGCTATGCATCTTCCTTACCATCATTTGCCGCCAGGTTATCGATCTCGCAGTAACTTAATTCGATCTTAGTGTATCTTTTAAGAGATACCGTGCGCATGTTGGATATCTCCTACCACTCAGCTAGCCCTCCTGCTGCAGCCACTGCCAGTAGTTCGGAGAGGAACTGCTGGCCTAACGGGCCTATATTTCTCATCCTTTTTATTACTCCCCATTTTGTTTTTGTTTTTTGTTTTTTAGCTCTCCAAGCGACTCTCAAACTCTCAAAGTGCTCACCTCGATCACTTCCAGTCCGTGCCGTTTCTCGATTTTTTCTTTATTTTTGAGAGAGGGGAGATTTAACAGGGAACGAGTCATCCGCGGCGCTCTGCTCTGAATTTCTGATCGCATTTATTTTCCCCGTTTGCGAGAACGTGACGAGAGTCGAGTAGACGGCACTGTGCCCCCAGAAGGAAGGGGGGCAGACAGTGGCTGCCCTCGGCGCCCTCCTCCTCCGCCGACGCGCAGACTTGTCGCTCGTCACGTTCATGTAAATGGGCCTATTGTTCGCGTGTCACCTTATAATCCCCGCCGCGCACGAACGCTTTATTTTCCCATCGGCGCAGCTCTGTAGCAGACACACTTTTCTTCCGCAATTGATCCGCTTAAGTGAGTTCTGTGACAAGAAATAAGAAAATAGTTCGGAGAAGCATTCGCTGCTTGAGAGATCTGCTACGGGAGACTGAGTCTGCCGACGTAATAAACCGTAACGAAGCGTGTGTAATCCGCATGATACGGTGTAAGAGAAACCGTAGGAATTAAGGCACTCGTGTCACGGTGGGAAGTGGAATTAAGCCTGTATTTTACCGTTAGAGGACCAAAAATATGCACATGAACGTCCCTACGACGATCATGAAAACGTTTATTAGCACAAAGGAAGGTGCTTGCTCTGTGTGGGCAGGGGCCATCAGTCCAGGGAAAGCCCTAAAAACAAGATGTATGCTGACATACTCTCGAAGATACTTTTGGGGTGTGCATGTTTGACGCTCGTTTGCGATGCTGGTATCGTTTTTGGTGGTTCCCAAACGTGACCACATTTGAATGTATTTCGGCTTTTCAGATATAGCGGCCTCGCTAGAATAAATGCCGCGCTCTTTGCCCGCATTTGGTATGACGAGCTGAAAGTCTGCCGCTTAACACCACTCGCTGAACAAACGTACAGCCCTCGAAACCAAACACGGAACATCCAAGCGTGATCTTTGCCTTGCTACCATAGCTACACGATCAGCACGTCGTCGCACTATCAGCTGACCTCAAAGCACAAAGGACTATCGTAGAACATGGCGTCGCATTGCACTACGAAAGCATTATCACGGGATTCTTTCGTGGCACATCAGTGTCATTTACTTCCTAACACTTCTCTTTCTTTAGTAACACTGTGGAAGCTAACTTTGCCACATTGTCGCGTTAAAAGTATATAAGCGAAAAAACTGTTATTGAAAAATTTAACTGAAAATTTGGGGAGAGTAACTAGGCACAGGAGGAGCATTCGTGCCGCGCGCGTAGTTTTGCGCGCCGACCCAGACCCACTTTTTACACTTGTGATGCTTTGAAAGAGGGTGCCGACGCAGTAAGGCACGTTTAAGGATTAACAAGTGCAAGGACGTTGCAGCTCCAAGGGGGGGCATGAAGCTAGGAGCATAGGCGCTCTTAATCTCTGTAAAGAAAAACGCAACTGCCTACCAAGCGTGCATCTAATAGCGTTTAGCTTTATCATAAATCCATAGCGAATAGCGTTTCACGACTCCTTCTAGTGATACCTGTCTGGGTGTGGTCGTCTGATTTATGTGGAGCATGCCAGCACCGTGTTGCTATGTGCACGGATCCGCTGATGCAGTCCAGGGTTTGACGGAATGCCGTCTGGCCAAGTAGTGGCTTAGTAGAAGGAAACATGAATAACTGGCCACGCAAAAAAAAAAAAAAAAAAAGTTAAGCTTATAATTAGGCTTTCAGTTTAGTGTGTATAGCAAGCCCGCTCACTCCAGAAACTACCCCGACTTCCATTCCGTGCATGCAGTCGCCTACAGACGCTCAACCATGAAGCCACTTGTGAATCTGGCAGTTTTCACGTGTTACAACAAGCAAAGCGTCAAGCGGGAACTCGGCACGATAAAACGGGACTTGAGAAAGAACGGGTACCCGAGAAAATTTATTTGAAATGTGTGCAGAGGCCAATCCGATAAGCATTCGCCGCCACCTCGTCTCAAACGAGCGGCGGTTCTGTACATCACATGCGTAAGCGAAGCCCTGGCACAATTAAGTCTTCGAAAAGCGCAAGGTGCAGACTGCCCACGTGCCAACTAGTAAATTGCGCGGGGATCTTGTGAAAACTGTCTGTATCGTCCGAAATTCCACGGTATAGCTTACGAGTACAAGGCGTCCGAAGAATAACGCCGCATTGATACCGGCACGAACCGAACAGCCTCAAGTGCCGCGGCAGTATTCGCACAAACATGACATGAAATCTCTTGGAATAAGGTTCATATCTTTGACACTGAGAGAAATCGATCTGTAAGCACGACTTCACTTGCAAGCCCTGATAATAATTTAAAAAAAAATCAATCAAAGTTGTCTTTATTTATAAACACAGAAATACATAACGAATATCTGGACCGATAGCCTAGGTCTTGTAGACTGTCCAGTACAGAACAACTTGATCAGGCAGACGGAACGAGCAGCAAAATAAATAAATAAATAAATAAATAAATAAATAAATAAATAAATAAATAAATAAATAAATAAATAAATAAATAAATAAATATATAAATAAATAAATAAATAAAAAGGACGAAAAAGAAAAAAAAAGAAGTGAGCAGGAACGAGCACCTTCAGGAAAAATTTGCATGCGAGTTTAAACAGTTCGCGGCTTAGTAATAAAAAACAGAAGCAGAGAGTCTAAAAGTTCAAAACAAAAAGCGGGGGAATGGGGGTGGGGGGTCAAGGTTCTTCCTGGCTGTTAATGAATAACAGTTTGCAACTTATCCTAAAGTTATGTGCAAGCTTCACATAGATATAGGCACTAGATTCCCAAATTTTGCCCTGGAAAACTGAACCAAGCATTCTTATACCACAAGATAGTAGGTTGAATAGCGTGGTTTTTTGGGCTTGTTGGTACATTATTCCAATACACTATAGCGCAGCAAAAGACGAGGACACAAGAGACGAGAGACGAACACCACGAGCGCTAACTTCCAACAAATTTTATTCTCCTGAAGCATCATATTTATACGCCAGAAAAACAGGAATCACGTGTGCCAGCAGTATCAATTCCTTAGAAAGACGAGCTCTTTATCTGAGAGGAGAATGGAAGCTGTGCTTACACACGCGCATCCTGAGCTATTTATCTTTTCGGCTTCAATGATTTCGCGCGTTACCCTTTCTCTGCTTTTTCCTATTACCACACATTTATCAAAGAAAGGCTTACAGGTTTTTCACTTGCATTAGAGAATCCTTGCCGGCCGTTTCTGACGTTGCGAGCGTGTTCCATTAGGCGCTCGTTCAGACATCTCCCCGTCTGGGCGATATAGTGTTTCCCGCATGACAAGGGAATTTTATATACAACACCTTCATCGCAGTAGGTTGAAGTTGCCATTTAATGCAAGTCTTGTTTTGAGGCATGTAATACATGTCGGAACACGGATACAGACGACACCGAATATGATCAACAGAGCCAAGATAAATCTTCAACTAGCTATACGCGAAATCATTACGGCAACATAAGCCGTTTCCTTCACGGCTGCTTTTCTTTGTGGACAAGCAACCTGTACGAGTTTCGAAACGTCAGCTGACGTTTTTGACAGGGTCGGTGACCGAAGTTTCGTCCACTATATGTGTTTGCTGATGATTGGCCGCATTGTATAGCTTTGGTTTTCATTTGAATATGCTTTTAAATATCATGCTATCAACATCTTGTGGGCATATAAAATCCTATTTATTCAGACAGAGCAGAGGCGTAGGCAGCTTTCCATAGAGAGTGACCACCTTCTGGAGTGTCCGCATTGCAACAATGACGAGCGTGTTTCAAAATGTACCATACTTCTGCAATTGTATAACAATTGACTTAAGGGTGCTACTGTAGCTATCATACCCTACATTTCTTGAGGAAGAGTAGGGAGGTGTTAAACACACATCTGTACTCAAGAGGGCAAATTTGTATAAAGTGCACTTCGCGTGATTTAGTCGCTTTTTGCATGATGTCAGTCTTTGTGACAGGGTTGCAGCAGCGCTTCTAATAGCCCAAAGGGCCCAATGCCCCATTCTGCATTTCCATGATGCTCATGAAAAATGCAGTCGTAGCGAAACAGCCAATAGCGATATCATCTGGGCCGATATCGGACAACAAAATGTTTGCTGAATGTATTAGTAAATTTGGGTAGGGATGCAAGCACAAAATGCAAAGTACTGCTCGACAAATGAAAATCACTGCTATGGTAGCTGCCCATATCGATGTCCGAGCGAGGGGTCGTTTCTGCCGCTTGACGGCGACAGTTTCTACAGTCAATGGCTCATGCTGTCGTCGACAAAAGCTGTACGCGCGAGCGGCGCACCTGATTGGTCGACACAGAAGAGACGTCACCAGCCGCCAAATTCGAAGCGACCAACCAGAAGTCTCATCTTGTCTAGCGTCCCTGCCATCTGCCCACACTTGAACGCGCTCCAAGGAACGCCATGCGACAGGAGCGATGGTATACCGTCCAAACGCACACTTGTCGGAGCCTAGTGTGACAGATACTGCGCCTTTCCTTTCCTGTAAACCAATTATAATTATATGTATCACTGCAATGAACGCCGTTAAAAGGCAAACATGAGAGGCAAATGATAGAAGAGGAAAGGTAGGCTTTCGTCATTCTCCTCTTAAGAGACATCTAAGAGACCGTCTAATTTTTCCTGTATCCTGCTATCCTTCTCTCTGATCCGGTGCAACAAAGCTTTCTTTTTCTATTTTTTGCACTTCGCCGATGAGCTTTTAAGTTGAAGTTTTCTTTTTGATTGGCTGAATAGTTTATTTTTGGTTTTGCTTTCGACTGATACTGCGTGTTAAGCTCGGCTTCCTTCATAAACATTCACAATTAAGGGCTTCCCTGTCCTGTTGTAGTTAAGTACAGCTCATCGGTGTCTAATACATATTTCGCGGAGAGTGGACAAACTCGCCTAAGGCCAGAATTTTTCACGATTTCTGCATTCCATCCTTTTTTTTTTTTTTTTTGCGTTCAGTGTTTTTCCTTGGCGTCTTTTCTTTTCTTTCTTTCTTTTTTTTGTTTGCTCGCGTTCCGCTGAGTATCCTTTTTTCTGCGAATTCAATTACTTAATTTGATTTCGACTGGATGCACTTAAGAACCTCTGCAAATCGACCACTTTAGGAAACATTTCACGCTTGTTGATTCTGGTCACGTAACCTACATGTAATAAAACTTCGTTAGGCATGTTACTGGCGCAAAACACACACACAAAAAAAAATGAAAACGCCGCCCGCAAACTGTTTTTGTTTCTTGTGGACAAGTACGTGCAGTGGTAAAGCTTGCAAAAATGGGGGAAGGTGAAATTACGGCAAAATGATTTCCAGCAAGAGTGACCATATTTCTTACAGGTTGCCGCGCGCAAAGTGCACGCTTGCTTATGTTCACTTAAAGTAGGCAGCCTGGCAACTGGAGCAGGTTGTTATTTGCTTGTATTTCTTACGCACTTAGCGAATAGTGAGTTCGTCTAAGTAACCCGATACCTGCTTACCGGGCGGACTCAAACAAAAAAGTTTCCCCGGTGAAAGCAGAATGCGAACAAAGTGCAGAGACCCAGACGGCTATAAAACAGGTGCTGACTACAAGCTAGTACTGCCATTATTGCATGCAAGGCCTTTCTGACCGGTCGGATCGCGTGAAGGAATCCTTTGGGACTATAGGGTGCTGCATCAAGAGGATACCAGTCCTTCGTCAAAAACTCTGTTGTAGAATATTCACAGATGGTTTCTGTCGGCTCCCACACAAGAGCTTTCGAAGGCTGTAAAATTATTTTAAACGACATCAGAGTATGCTTCGGCTGTCAAAATACATGTCTTTTTAATCATAAATGCATGAATCCTTGGTAGCTTCCGGATCTCTGCTGATGCCTTAGCGCAAAAGCATGGTACCAACCTTGAGAGCGACACCGTGAAGGAATGTGGGGCGATTTTTGCTCCTACTCCGACATAAGACGTTCAGCATTCTGAGACGCCACTTTATTTAATTTTGACGCAACAGGGGATATTGTGAGACACTCTTATGCGCACGTTGACGCAAATGGTCCAAGCTACCGATGCAATTTTTCTTTAACTACGAATTTTCTGAGAAAGCTGTATAGCTTTCCTTTGTAGCCGTATGGCAGCGCTTGGATGCATGTCTATGAGCCATTACCCCCTTATTACAAATATACTTCACCTTGGGAGATTCCCCTAAATATTTGACCAACACCATTCACACTTCGAGTTATAGATCAATTCGCTCTCGCCCTACCGTCTGTTCTGCTGACCGTCCTGGTTAGCTCACTCGGTAGAGCGACTGCCCCGGAAAGGCGGTGGTGGCGGGTTCGATCCCTGCATCAGGACGAATTTTTCTTTAACTGCGAAGTTTCTGAGAAAGCTGTATAGCTTTCCTTTGTAGCCGTATGGCTGCGCTTGAGTGGATGCAATGAATAATTACTCTCTTATGGGAACAAAAAAGTGTTTTCCTGAACTTGTACTGAGTAGTTAAAACTGCTATAGAAAACGAAGGGGCATAGGTTTTGAAAATAATTGTGGCGTAACTGCGGAGCACCGCAGGATACCTTTATGAACATATTGAAGGGAATGTTATAAGCTTCCGATGTGAGCAAAATTTTCTTCTGAAGTTTGACTCGTGCTCACAACGAGTAATTGAGACTGACATAAAAAAATTACGATAGAAAGCTGAAGGGACATATTTTTACAAGTAAACAAAAAAAAGCTTCAACAGTCCTACCGAAAAAGGATCAGCGAATATAATTTCTGTTGTGGTGCAGTCATGAAATAAGTTTAAAAAATGCATTCGAAAACACTTTTTCCGGTATTTTTTGTACAAATTTTTTGGTTACACAACCACTCCCAAACAAGTAGTTTTTCCACATTATTACTCACCTGGCATGTTCGTGGACGGTTCCCGAAAGCCTAAGCGACGATTAAGCTTTTGCGACTTTCCGTGGTACACTCTGTAAGCATCAGCAGGGGTGACCAATAATTAAGGCTGCGCCTAAGCAGCATTCAGTCGGGTCGGCTATAAAAGCTGCATAAACCGCAGCGCTGGGTTCTGCGACGCACATGAGTCCATACAGCGGCGCCCCAGCGCTGAAAAACTCCCTTAATCCACTGTGGAGCCTGGTGCTAAGAAATATGCAGCTATTACTGATATCTGATCCGCGGCAAATCTCCTTTGGATAGCCCAACTTATTCGACGAATTGGTGCTGGAATGCCTTTTGTGCCCTATTATTTGTTGCCGCCCACACTTTTTGTAGCACAGCTACAGCACAGCAGATCAGGTCAGCAACCGCTTAGAACAGAAACAGATATTGCAAAAATCTATTGCGCTGATCAAATGGCTACGAAATTAAGCTGCTGAGTACGAACGAACGTCCTTTCATGGGCGCATGGAGGCAAAACACACAGACAAAACAGAAAGCGCTCATGCGCTGTTTATTCGTTAAAGAGACGTCATAATTAATCAGGAAGCCAGTCAGCACGACATGCCTCATAGCAAAATCTGTGCTGCTTTGGCAAAATTCTATAGCTTTTGGAACACCCTTAAATTCAGCGTAAATTAAGAAACCTAAAGGCAAGACAGCACCCGTCATGTCTTGAGTGAACAAACGCCGTTTGGCGTGGGAATAAGGTACAAACCAAGGATCTGGATTTAGAGGACTGGCAAAAGTAGTGTGAGGCCACCCAGTCTTTATTGACTTCAGAAAATGTTCAGATTCACCCCAAAGAAAGAAGAAAAAGTTCTGAGGTAATAAGAAAGACAATTAAAACTAATAATGTCGCAATTAGACGATTTGTTGGATTGTTGGAAATGTAATTAAGGTAGTTGTGGACCTATGAATAGCGTTGACAAGAAAGTATAAAATCTGTTTCCTTAAGAACAGCGCCGTCATCTTTTTTCTTTTCTTTGTACTTTTTTTATGGTCCGACCAAACTACAGTGCTTTGGTTGTGAGGCGAATCTGCGGAACATAGTAAACTCTAGAACTTATATACCGTGTGAAAATAGTGTTCCTGCTGCACCACTCCGCTGTTGGAGTTTGAAATCTTTATCTCTAGTCGTAAACGAAGAAACTTTGATATGAGCCGCAGTTATGCGTGTGTAGGCCATTGCTGCTGCCTACCCTTAAAGAAAAAAAAGGGGACTCTTTGATCCAGACGTTTGAGAATTGAAGCAGGAAATGCACCAGTCAGTGACGAAATCGTCAGGGTCAAAATTATCTTGGTAGTGAGAAGTTTATGCAGAGCATGAGAGTAACAATTAAAGGAGCGATAAGATAAGAAGTGGACGGGATTAAATTGGCACGCTCTTCGCAGAGTAGAAGATGCTGGTCAACAAACCTTAGTCTAGCGCAACAAATCTGGTCCGAGGCTCATGTTCTATATAATATATCGAAATCCATCCTTTCAGGCCAGCCGTGGTGGCTCAGTGGTCAGGGCGTTCGCCTGCTGATTCCAACGACGCGGGTTCGATTCCGGCCGCGGCTGCCACATTTTCACGGTGGCGAAATGCGAGGCGCCTTTGTGCCGTGTGATGTCAGTGCACATTAAAAGAATGATCTAAACTTCCGTAGCCAACCCCTACGGCGTCCCTTATAATCGAAGCCTCATCGGGGCGTTACGATCCAAACCATTCATTTCGAAGAATATTTGGAATGAGCCGCAGGGTTGGACTAAACTGGCATTTCCATCGTTGTGTGGCGTCAGCAGCTTTCGGCTACACTGTGACTTCTCATCACTGTAGTCGACCGAGTGAAATCTAGAAAAGACAATTACAAAAACTATGTTTACCTGCGAGCGGTATACGACCCTATACGGATGCAAAGCGATCATTGAAATATTGCAAGAACGCGGCTTTCATTTCCTCCTTTGCCAAATTCGAAACTTTGGCTCCGTGAATGTGCTTGACCATCGACTACGATTTTGATATTTAATTCTACTGAAGCGAATTCCAGTGAGCAAAAGGCTGACACGAGCACAATCCTTGTGAGCTCGGAGGCACGTCAACAGCACCACGCGGGGCATCCGACCTTGGCGCACATCGTCCATGATAATAGGCGTGGCTTACCTCAATCCTCATCTCTCATTAAAGTAATCTAAGGCGCATTAAGCTAAACCACTGAGGCTTAGCTTAATGCGTTTTATCACCCTCTCGCCATGAGACTGCGTTTCGGAGGAAAGCCGGGTTGAAGTATAACGAATTATTCGTCCAGCATCCGTGCATTTTTTTAGCTGCGTAAGCGCTGATCACATGCCAGCCGTTACACTCGATCTGAGTGCAGTCTGGTAAAGAAAAAACTGCTACCATGCGCTGATAAAAAAGCGTGTCGTCATAGGTTAATTAGTCTTTAATTTACTTACTTGTCAAATAATAACTGTTGTCCGCCATGTGGTTTTCATGCGGTCCACCACTGAGGAATATATCAACGATAACATCTGCTATTATTTGTGTCATTCAACTAGAATGTACCTGACTTAAAAGGAGGCAGACATGGCCCGTATTAATCAGTTTACATTGGATTATTGGAAGCTGAAGTGTATCTGCCGGTTGACAAAAGAGAAGCCAGGCCCAGCTACTTAAAAGATCTTATGCTGTACACCTCGGTATATGTGTCGGGAATTCTAACCTATTAAGTGACGGATTTGTCTTGCATTTCTAGCATGTTAATTAAAAAAGAAAATTATGGACTTACGTGAGCAATTATTGAACAGAAGACAAACTCACTGAGAGTTGATCATTTCAACGCTGTAGGGAAGCGGACGCATGAGGTAAGACCTGCTTGAAGTATTGCTTCAAAGGCGGTTAGAGCCCGCACTAAGCAGAGCCCCTGCCAACTACTTAATCTGAGTGCATCATGGCTGCGAACAGCCACATGATACAATCCCGCTGTAGGGTTGAACCGATCAGTTTTCATTTGGCAAGTTTTTCCACTAATTCGGGCTTGTCCTCGCTCTCATCACGAGTTGCGTGAACATGCTGCCCCCGCTACGCCAAGCGAGTTCCGGAATCCGGGAAAGAGGTCATGCCAGCAGCCAACTGGGACGACCCACCGACTTACTGGCGCCGTCGGATCACCGTTAATCCTTCTGGGCGGCCCACCCTGCGAGGGCGATCCGCTGTCGCGGCATCACGCGCCGTCCTTCGGTGAGCGACAGCCGATACGTCTTCCCATTTGCGAATGCCGAGAGTTGCTGACCCCGAGAGGGTCAATCTTATTAATGTCTTAGCGCCAGTAGACCAACCGTGAAGAGAAAGTGCCCGGCGTGTGGCATAGTGTTATGTACATTTTTACACCTGCCAGTCGGGACAGGTTGCAGGGGGAAATAGGGACATTCCCCTCTCCACATGAAGGGAGGAGAGAGAGAAGCGAGAAGATAACTGCTCCGTGAACAGACCAAAATTGAAAATGACTCTAAGAAGCACGTTTACTGAGCTAACATACAAAGGGAGCTGCCAGCCGTTGACACCAAGGAAAGCATAGGGGACATTTTGGGGGTTGATCAGTGCACAATAACAACGTAATCACTGAAATAGATTATTAGAGAGTAGAGGGAAAAAAAGCAGCAACCACATACGACCGGTGGGATCCAAACCCGCGGCCTCCGATATACACGGCAGTTATATGAGAAAAAAAAAATGAAAAGATGATAAGAAGTGTCTAGGCCCAAAAAGAAGTCCCAATACTAACGGATTAAGCACCCCCGTAATTTGTAACCTCGCCGTGCGTTGAAAGTGCAATGTGACTTCCTCCATTTCTTCAAATTTGAACTCAGTGCCGACAATGAATATTTCAACATTTTATTTAAGGAAATTTATCCACCGTCATGAACGAGAGAAAACGCGTCATGCTTAACTTGGTTAGTAATTGAAAAAAAAAAAAAAAACGTGGGTTCCCCGCCGCGGTCGTGCAGTGATTAGACTCTCGAATACTGCGTCCGAGGATGCGGGATCGAATCCCGGTCGCGGCGGCCGCTTCTCGATGAAGGTTAGAAGCTAGGTGCTCGTGTGCTGTGCGATGTCAGTGCAAGTTTAAGAACCCATGGTGGTCGAAATTTACGGAGCCCTTCACTACGGTGTCTCATAGCCATGGCTTGCTTTGGGTAGTTAAACCCCTTAGACCAAGCCAAACCAGAAAACGTGAGTTCAATTTTAACAACGTAATTTTTTTGTTTCCATTGCGTAGCAAATCTCTAAGAGCATTTTCCATACATGCATAGCTCCAAACATTTACTTGCAGGAAACCGAAGATCATGCGAGTGAAATAAATCAGTGTAGGCACTGAGAGGCGGGAATGAGCACCATGGTGCTGCTTTGTTTATGAAGTCTAATCCGTAATTTATTTCAAACAATAGCCGAGAAAAATATAAAAATCACACTTTCCGACATTCTTGGTGTGGATGAAGCAACCTTTGAAGAATCTGCATAGCCAGTGGCGCCCCTTTTGAGCAGAACGGAAAGAGATAAAACACTTTTTTTTTTTTTTTGTCTCAGTACTAGGTCCCTGATTCAAGTGGGTATACTGAGGGGTGTCGGCTGCATCGATGATTATATCCAACGCGTGCCTGATGAAGGACATATACTGTTGGGCGTATTGCAGCATTCAAGATAGCTGGAAGGTCAATTCTCATTACAACTTCCCACCTCAGATGAGCAACCCGAGTGGGCAGCTCCTCCCAACTTTCTGGTACCACGTGGTGCCGTTATATCGAACACTTGAACCATCGAAGAGTCCTTGCTCGGCAGTGCAGGCTGGCAGCTGTCACCTGCCAGTGCCATGCACGTGACGTTTCGTTCATAACGCCTACACCGACACCAGGTTTTCGGCGTGACGGCACATTTAACGCTGTCGCATTAGAAAGGAAAGTGCTCTGAATGCACCGCACTGCTTGCTCGGCGTGAAGTTACTGACAAGAAAGAAGTGTACGGTTTCGTACATAAGGTAAACGCTTCCTTATTTCTTTGCTTCCTTTGCTTTAAGCAATGGGGAACGCCTCTCCGTTTTTGTCTTCTCTGCGCTACGTTCCCATAATGCAAACGCACCAACTCGCCCAATTTAGCATTCTGGAACGCCTCTCTATACACTCCCAAGCGGAATTAGGCATCGAATACATTCGTACAACAAAACCTGAACACTGGACACCACTACATAAACTATCGAATGTAGTTTCCCTAGTCGAGCCCACAAACTGACCCGCTGGCGTCACGTATATGTGCCTTCTTTATTTTTATTACTACTTTTTGTTGAAAGCTGAACAACGAAGGTTACTTGATTGAAAACATGCGCGAATACTGGCTCACATTCCTGAAGATGCCCTACGGCAGCGGTGACCTATGGGATGTGAGCATAATCTTCGAATGTGGTTGTTTTTAGGCCCTCTGCCGCTAATGGGTACCCTTTCCACAGGGCTTTGCCTTGTGCTGGTGCTCAGGAAAAGTGCAAGTTCCCTCACCCTTCGAGCCCGATTGGAGCGCTAAACAGGCAGGGATACACACACTTGCCACCTGTTGCCTGCCAAAATTGGTACAAGGAAGAGCTATCTGCTACCCGTCACCTCAGCAGGTGGCATAGCGGAAATAGCGATATCCTCCTTTTCTTGGAGAGAGGAAGTAGAAACAAGAAGGTGGCTTTGTAGAAGTGATAATGACGATTTGTATGGCAATGAATGGCGTGGGTGGTATGGTTGCTCGTGCATGGGAGTTGCTCGCAATGAGGCTGTTGTGCTACCGCACTGGCACGCCTTTAGATGTCGTCTAAGTATTTTTTTTTTTTGCATTTTAGTTTCTTTTAGAAGGTCCTTAAGCACGGGGCGAACTATGCTAAGAAAAGCTGTCTGCGACCTCGCCTTGTGCGGACTTAAACAGTTGAGCCATGGCGCACTTTCGCATAGCTGTCTTTATGCCAGCAAAATTAATCATCACAGTCATCATTTCAAGACTTTGCTCAGTTGTTGCAGTGCCAATCGAACCGCTATCCCTCTTGCATATCCAGTCGTAGCTTGAGCGCTTCAAGTGAATGCGCACGCTTTCGCTTCACTTTAAGCCTACTAAAGTCTGTTATATTGCTGCTACGTGGATAAGAGCGATTAAAATTTTCAGATATTTTGCGTTCGGTTCGCATTGTTTACTTTTTACCAGAGGTCGCCTCCGAATTCTTTTCTGGAACCACTGATACTGAGACCCACCGGATGGTGACGCGATGTCTCACAAAACAAGCTGTTGCGGTGATGAAACATAACTATGTCAACTGAGCCGTATTTTCTTCTGAGGAAAAATTTCTCCTCGTTTTGTTTTATAAAGGTAAAAGGAATGTTTTTTCACGTCTTCCACGACCTAATGGTGAGTTTGAATTGATGTTGCTCCGGGTCTATCATGCCAAAAAATTCGTTTCTTGTTCCCTGAATCATTAAAGGAGCCCACATTAGTGCCAAAAGTGACAGACTTTTTCGGTTTATGCTTCTCGTATTTTATTCTTCTCGGAATCGAGTACAGAGCAAGTTTGATTGTGTCACACCGGCCAAATCGTCAGCTTGGTCAACAGGTGTGCAAGCTTGGCCTTCTCGAATTTTCCCGCCACGTTATTAGTGTTATTCCACAGTTGCTCGAGGTGCAAGTCAGCCAATAACAGCCCAGTTAGGTCTCGTACACAGCTCATAGCTCGGTTCGTGGTTTAGGAATAACGCTGTGTCCCCGTGCGCATGCGCCATCCTTATTATCATTTCCTCCACCTTGCATTCCTTGCTCTTAGATGGAGAGAAAACGCTGAATCCGGCTATTTTGTGCGCCTGCTTCTCCCGTAAGCTTCTGTCGACTATCAGAACAAATTATTCCCTCTCTGAATTGGTATGAAAAAATTCATTGCCGAAGTTCTTCAATAGGAACTGATAGTTCTGCTGATAGTGCTCCTTATGTTGTTATTCGGTCATCTGCTTGTCTAAGTTAACACCTGCTTCTAACTTCATAGTATTCAAAGCGTAATTTTCGACTGAAAGCTTTCAGTGATTCCCTAATTTTAGATATGGTTTCCGATGAAGTAATGATCTCGTCAAGGTAATGAAGGATATGGACAGTCAAGCTCAGCCAGCAGATTTTTAATTCCTTAGTTATTCTGTCGGAACTCTTAAATTTATTCTTGCTTCAACAAAATTGAAATAAAGATTTTAGTCATGTATACATGTATGTTTATTTTGCGGGAACGCCTGTGTTCGCAAATCAGAAAAAAGAAAGCAGCGGCGCAGCTATAGTTCCAATTAAATAATAACTTCCTTAACTTCCTTAACTCACCTATGGGGCTGAAACGTGGAGGCTAACCAAGAGGGTTCCACTTAAGTTGAGGACAACACAGAGGGCTATGGAACGAAAAATGGTAGGGGTAACATTAAGAGATAGGAAGCGTGCAGAGTGGGTCAGAGAAATAACTCAAGTTACCGACATTCTAGTGACAATTAAGAAGACGAAATGGGCATGGGCAGGACATGTAGTGCGAAGAGAGGATAACCAATGGTCGCTTAGGGTAACAAACTGGATTCCAAGGGAAGGAAAGCGTAGCAGGGGGCGGCAGAAAGTTAGGTGAGCGGATGAGGTTAAGAAGTTCGTAGGGGTCAAGTGGATGCAGCTAGCACAGAACCGGGTTAAGTGGAGAAATATGGGAGAGGCCTTCCCTGCAGTGGGTATAGTCAGGCTGATGATGATGATGATGAACTTATATTTAGAAGTTTAGACAATCCGGGTTTATTTAAAGCTCGCCGACAACACGTGGTCTATTTTACTTCCACAACCACGGTTAGTCGTGGACAATTACCCATTTGGCCTGCTCCAAATACCATGGATATGGATGCATCCACATTCTGTCAATGCTGCAATAAAAATAAAATAAAACCTACGGCGTTTTTTTTTTTTTTATTATTGCTCTCTTTAGATAAAGCACGACCAGTCAGTTACTTCACGTTGTTCTTGTATCGAGTTCTGTAACTTTGCAAACGATATTTAATTCGCCACCAGCCTGTAAAAATAAGCTGGCTTTGAGTCGCTAATCATATAGACAAATTTCAGTAAAAGAAAAAAAAAAGCTGATCGCCGTTAAGGGGATGTGTAAACAGGCAAGCTTTGCATATCATTAACAAAAACAAAAAAATTGTAGAAAATAGTGGCCCTACTTCATTTTTCTGTCATTTCCCACTTTGTCGAAGGCATTATGGACAGCAAGTTAAAAGTGACCCTTGAGAATATGAAAGAAACGAATTTCATCTTTGCTCAGAGTCTGAATTAGGTGCTGGGGAAACTGCTTTTTGAGGAAATGAAAGGCTTAGTAACTGCACAGTGAGAGGAAGGAGGAAGTTGCGAGTGAAAGAAGACAAAGAACTAAGCGCAGTAGTGAAGGGCGGCTGTACAGCCTTGTACACATCACCGAAAATAAGTCACCTATTACAATTACAGTCTCTGAAAAGCGACTTAACAATTGCAGATATGCACTCCGTGACTTTTGCTTTACTTTGCTTTCAACGTTTATGGTCAGGACACAAATTCAATCGGACTACAAAGAAATATTGTTTGGATTGCTTCATATATTCACAAGGATTTTTTTTTTGTTTTTTTTAATCGTCGCTAATTATGCTGTGTACCATCGTCTAGCTGCACCTAACACTCTCTCAATGTATGCACTACAAGGGAGAGAGTATAACATAGTATGGACACCTTGCGCACCAGTCCGCGCACAAAACCTCTCCGGTGGTATATACATTGCTGGTTTCAACAGGATCCTTGCTTTCCGCGCCTTTTTGAGGTGTGTAGACGCTGTCGAGTTGGGCGTAGCATGATGGAAGGCGCTAGGATACAAGTTACGGGCGCCATCCCACAGTGCGTGGAGTTCCTACGGAGCGCACGCGCGATATTCTCAGGGACAGGAGCTGCTATAGGAGACGCGACCATCCGGTCGGGGCGCCAAAACATGATCGCGCGCGGAACGCCTCTCCCCGGCCGACGGTCTGCCAACGTGCTGTCGCGAAGGAAATTTTCCCGCTGGCACTGGTGTTAGCCGCCATGTTGTAAGTGCCGTTGGTTGCGCCTTATTTTCGAAAAAAAAAAAAAAAAAAAAAAAACAAAAACTTATTAAGAGCAATCGATTGCACAAAAAAAAAGTAATTGAATTACCCTGAACATTAGTGTTTCAAAGAAGTAATTAATTACTAGAAAATCTAACTGTTTTCAAGTAATTAAATAATTCAAACGCGTTACCTACAACACTGCTGTTAAATATTTTCACCCTTACAGGGGTCTTTAACGAGCGATATGATCCCACAGCGCACGGGCGCCTTTTGAGATACGCCTCCATCCAGACGCGGTTGCTACTATACCGCAGGTAGTACATTCTTTGTCAAAAATATATAACCCAAGGAGTTTGTTTCTAAGCCCTGTAACGTAGCTTCTGGAAGTCTTACTAAAATACCTACGAGCTTGAGAAAGGTGATGACGAGATTGTTCGTCACCTGTTGGATTGCGGACGCTGTAGATGCGCAAAGAGCCCCGTTACAGAATTTGGATGAGCAAACAGCTTGGAATATATATTTCGGAAAAATCTACATAGGGAAGACACTTGGGGTCGCGGGTTATGGAGAGGTAGAGAGAAGGAGGACGGTAGGTAGAAGGTAACCAAATAACGAATGAGCGCCGAATTCAGTTAGGCGGGTGTTTCGTCCAATCAAACAGCAGCTAAGATCGAATAAACGTGACCTGGGTTCTACAGACGAACGTCACTGCCATATAGATCGCAACCAAGCACGCGAAAAACCTCGGCAGCTTGCGGTACTTTTAACTGCGCTCATACGCAAACGCCGGCGTATCGTGCTTAACGAGGGGCATTTCAGGACCGTCCGACATATTTTACTTCTCAGCCTGGCATCATCCCGTCGGCCACCACAAAGGAGCGCAGATTGCGCGCTTCTTTCAAGGGCTCGTTATGCACAGAGGAAACGCACGGGAAAACTACGGACTTTGTTTCGGTCGGCGTAAATGTTTCCTTGCTTGGAGACTCAAGCAGTGCCGTAATGTATACTCACTGGACGACCATTTTCTCTAAGATTTGGGGATCATTAGACTGGGCGTGTGGTTTTACTTGGTATTTATACAACTATTTCCCCGTTGCGTGGACAGACGTTTTTTTTTTTTTTTTTTTTTTTTTTCGCATTGACAGGTCTAGCCTACGTTAGTTAAGGCTGCCGCATTCCAAAGCAGCATTAGCCAGGCGAAAAAAGAAATATAAATAAGAGCTACAAAACTGAAGTAACGAGTACTTACAGCATATGAACCATGCGTTATCTGCTTTCTCGTCGGAAAACGAAAACTTCGCGCGCCTGAGGTTACAGAGAAATGGAATTTGACCAAGTGCCGCGCGGGCTGCAGGTTGAAGTGTTATGCTCGTTTCTTTTTTTTTTTTTTTACGTCTGCTTGATTCAGGACTCAATTTTGCCGCTTGCGCAATGAGAACAAAATAATACACAGTTTCACCTGCACCATAAAAAAAAAGAAAAAAAAACCGTCGTTGATAGGTGCCGTGCAACCTGCTTGCCAAATTCATCGGCGTCGGCAGCAGCTCATATGAGGCTGGACAGGGGCCGTGACGCCTCCGTCTGTTATTTTAGTACGCGTGTGGGATTTCTCCAGAGGAAAGCAGCGGGGTAGAGGATAGCGGCTGCCGTTTTTTTTTTTTTTTTTTTCGCGGACTCTACCGTGCGCTTTAATTCTTCGGAACACGTACTGAGAGCGAAGACAGTGTGCTCCACCGCGAGAGACCCTTGCCGAGGTTTTCCTTCAGGGCACGTTACTCATACACATAACGGCTCTTACGCCATTACGTAACACAGTAGCGTGTCTGCTGCGCGCGACACACAAGTTGAGAGAAGGAAAACTGCAGTCGCGCAGCGCAGCGCAAATTTTGCGCCGAACTTCGAAGCGTTAAGGTAAGATGAAGTTTAAAAGAGGTGTGATATCGTGATTGTTTTTTTCTTCACTTTTATACCTTTTAGCTCCTATTTCTTTCAGCTGGTCGTACAAATGGGAATACGTCTTTTCGTCCTTGCTCTCTTTTGTTTATGCTATTGCAGAGAAAAAAAATTGCTGGTGGCATTTGGCTGTGCTTAAGTCTCAGCATCTTCCAGCAGTCCGCCTTTTCTGACGCTTGCCGAAAAAGAAAAAAAAAAGCTGATATCTCTACTAATAAAAATGTACAGTAAAGGAGAGAGAGAGACATAGTGCAAGAGAGTAATTTATAAATGCCAAAAAAAAAAAGCTATAAAAGTGGGCAAACATGCACAACGGTAAGCTATTCCCTCGCTTGCTGATTCGAAGAAGGCAGAGGTGGAGCTCGGCGGGGGGGAGACCTAGCGTTTGCACTGGGTGACTGAGGCATACCTTCTGCCTCCGTGGCAGCGAGCACTTCGGTTTTATTCTACAGTTAGGCGAAGGTACAACATTCGTTTGCCGGCGAAGATACACCTGCTGACGTTGTAGAATCTCTACCATACGCGATGTGTCGGTCATTGCACAGCTGGTGATGTTTCTTAGCGCATAAAGAAAAATCGACGGCTAATTAAATAATTTTCAACCGTCCACTATGGGAGCGGCTTACTACATAGCCCAACTGATATTTTTCTTCTTGCGTAGCGGAGGGTGATGGTGGAGGTAGCTGGCTGCTCCAGGATATATATGTATTATCTCAGTCTTTCTGCATTTATAACATCGACTAAAACCAAACATACTTGAAGGAAATTTTTCATGTAATTTTCCAATTTCTGGCTTACTACTCCCGCCTTTATGTTAAGCTGCTAATCTCAAAACTTGTTTTCAGATTACGCTCCTCTACCCTTTCACAAAGGAGCCAACGAAACAATGTGCGAACAGCGGTTCTTGACAGGGGAAGACGAGCCTTATCGTGGTATGGTGCTTGTGAGAAAGCATCCAGCAGGAAAGCAGTTGGTTCTTAGAAAGCCGGAGCAATCGGTTAGCGTCTCGGTTCCGTTCCCCAGAGGTTAGCGGAGCTGTCCGACCGGCACACGTCCAACGGAGCAAAGGAAGAAGCCCCAGCGCGTGGAAGGCCGAAGCCCCGAAGTCGGCGCCGCTGACTGCGCGGGGATGCCCTGCCAGGTGAGAGCGGCGCGGAAGGGGGGCCACGTGAGCGGCGAGCGCCCATTGGCCGCTGCCGGCGTGACGTCGTGCGACGTCGCGGCGGAACGGCGGGGGACTGCTCGCCGGCCGACGCGGCCGTGCTCCGTCAGTTTGACGCGAGAGCCTGAGGTGGAGGTGATAGTCCAAAGCGTCGGCTTCGCGAACCAAGCTGCCCGTCGATGTGAGTGTCAGTGGGCGCAGCGGGCTCCTCGATTCGGCGCTGGGGAGTAGCACGCACAGCATGCGCGGCCAGCCGGATTCTGACATCGCCCTGCCCACTGATCTGCCGACCACGCATCTGCTGGGATGTTTTGCCGCTAACGCCACATGCTTATACACAAGTGAGTTGCAAGCACCTTTTTCATTCTCCTCGCAGTTAATTTTTTTTTTTTCTTTTCACGTACAGCTGCTCGTTCCTTATTTCTCCTGCGCCGCACTCTCTATCTAAGCTTGTGGCACGTGATATCCGTCCTGCAGGCTAACCGAGACAAAGGCACATCGGCAGCGACGTGTGTGCCTTTGCTTCGGAAGTCAGTGCAGACGACGCCGGGTGCTTGTTCTCTGCGATCGCTTGAAATTGAAAGCGTTACTCTGGCGGAGGAGGGAGAGGAGAGACTACGGAAAAGAAGATATCTGTTTACCGCCAAGTGATTGCACCTGCCCCTGACGCATTTTGTTGCGATTGAAACCGCTCGGTGACACGGACGGGACAGTGAACTTTTCTCGCCTCCCCGGGTGCGCGGCTGTCGAGGGTCGACAGAATGATTTGTGCGCCTTTTGCCTCTGCCACGTTTTTTTTTCCTTTCCCTGTTACCTTGTCGGTTGCTCCGTAGTGTGCCTGTGTGTGTACGTATGTGTGGTGAAAGAAACTGCCACGTGCTTTCCATTGTCAGAAATAGTGAAATGTCGGTGGTGCTTTTTCTTTTTGACGATCTGCACATCTCCCTCTCTCTGGCCTCTTGTTGTAATTTGTTTGAAGTAAATTTTAGAACAATGCTGACAGCCGGAATTGCAATTTCGTTCACGTGATTTTTCATGCTATGCAGCGGAAGAAGAGTTTTCCGTCTTTTTTTTTTTCCTCTCACAGTTTCTGAGCAAGAAGACTCTTCTCGCGGTCACCGCCGCTTTTCCCCCTTTCTGCGCTGTCTTGTTCCTTCGTTCACGCTACTCCTCTCGAGCGTAATGTTCGCACACCAACTTTATTGATTCGCGCTAATATTGACAAGGGTGTTTGCCGTGCGCGTGGAGCGCCGTGCGGCGCGGAATTATTGCTTCCCACCGCGTGCGTGTGTGCGTGCTCAGGAACGTGCCTCTCTCCATATACGGAACATTGGAGCCCAATGCCGTACGCTGTCACGGCTCGTCGCACAAATCAAACTTGCCTCCCTCGCCGGCTGCGAGCGGCTTCCGTGCGACAGTCGGGCTTGCTGCCAGATTTCAATTGGAAGATTACGTACAGGCCTCTTCCGCAGCTGCCGCCTGGAATAGGACGGGAGGAGGCAGCCGGTCCCCTGTTGTGGCGGCTGTTTGCGCCGTGTCTTCCGCAGAAATGCCGCCCACTGTGGGACACATCAGACTCTGCTCAGAAGTGCGACACCCCGCAAGGAAGCTAACGGATCAGTGTACGACACAGTAGGGACCTGCGGCCGTGGGAAGCAGCACCCGGCGCATGAGGCTGTACCGCCGTTTTGCAGCCTGCTGGAGTGTTCGGGTTAAAAACATGTTGGCGGCCTAATCACAAACCGCGGGACTCGCACCCTGTGTTGAGCCAACTCAAGAGCTGTCCCAGATGCTTCTTGAAGTTATCTTCCGAGGCTGCTGCCCTGTCCTCTTGTTCTTATTCTTCACTTATCGTGGCCACAAGTATTATCGTTGCGCAATGGCCGTTCCCGCGGACCGCAATTCGGCGTCTATTTACATCGGCGTCGGGAGCAGGTATTTACGGTTTCCGGGCGCTATTCTCGCATTCCGCGCTAATCTTGCGCGTGCGCGATAAGACTCAACTCGTGCGGGGGGGGGGGGGGGGGGGGGGGGGGGTAGAGTAGAGCCCTGCGGCTCTCACGGCTGGGCGTTCCAATCAACACGGTTTCGCAGAACACGCGGAAACAAATCACGACTCGCTGGCGGCGGCTGGCGAGAAATAACTGGGCCCCGCGCGCTGGTCGACTGTGCCGAGCCGTGATGCCATCATTAGCTGCGACGAGAGTTGAGCGTAAAAACGAGGCGCGCCTAGCAGCCGGGATGCTGAGCCGAGAAGGCTCAGCACCTGAGTTATGGACGGCCCCCACAGCAGCTGCTACAGCGGGGAAAAATCCCGACGCATGTATTAGGATGGATGTGACATGCTTGCAGATTGTCTAGCGGACTGCGCGGCCCGAATGCTGCTTGTCACGCCGGATAGGCTGCTTAAACTAATGGGCTGCCCTTCCTGAAACAAATGGGACCTTTCCTCTTTTTTTCTCTTCCTTGCGGGCCCCGTTGAGGCAACACGTGGCGCGCCCATTGATGCGCCCACCGACAGTCCCTCGTAAAACGTCGCGCTTTAGGCGGACCCGGGGCTCCTTTGACGACGCCGACGCGACCTCTCCGGGTTCTCGCGCACAATAAACATGGGTGGCTTCAGCGACGGTGGCGCCGCGAGTCCTACGCGCCCCTGGCGGATACATTTCAATCACCGATCCCCCGCTCTTGGGGAGCCTGCGCGTATTGTACCGACGCACCGGCCAAGTCCGATAAGAATCAAGCCCGTTCCAACACTATGTCACCCAGTTCGTACCTTATCGCCCGCGCGACCCACCACACCGTCTCAGCCTGGTACCTGCCTCGCGGGCTCTACTCGCGCTGACAGTTAGCGGCGTTTTTGAGTTTGCGCCTTTGCGGCCGCTGGGGATCCAGAGTTCACGGGCTTCGCGACGGGGAGAACTTTGCGTCAGTCGCCTGTGGCGTTCCCTTCTTTCCGCCTTCGCGGTCTGAGTGAGCTTCCGCTGCCTTGTCATATTCTCGTTCGCGAACGCTGCTCGACCTCATCCAGCGGAACTTTGCGGAGTACGTGCCCAAGACGAGTCATTAAAATGTCCTGTACTAGGAGTGCACAGAGTGTCCCTGATTTTGGCAACAGCGGGTGTTGAGGTCTTATTCTCACCACACATTTATTTATTTATTATTATGCCCTCAAAAGCAAAACATTACAGAGCGGAGTGGGTATTGTGGATATATTCTAGATAGTTGTCGAGAAAAAGGAACGCTAGCCCTTGGAGTTTAGATCCTGCTCACAATGTCCCGTAGCGAGCGGGGCGCATAAGCGGCATTGGTAAGAACGAACACTCGACAAGACATACAGCTCTCGCCTTTGGGCCATGTGCTGAAGTGTATAAGTAGGCTTGTCCGCAAGGCTCGTTTTCCAACCGAAAACATCTCGTTTCCAGGCAACACTCTCGCATCCTTTGTGGGAGTAAAAGGAGGCAAGACCGTCCTTCTGCGTAAATTCAGGCCTGCTTGCAGTTGGTTTCAACACGGCCCATAGAGAGGTGTCGAAATTGTACAATGGTTTATTGTCACACCTTTTCAAGTAGGTTAAAGAATACAGGGTTGTCCGGCGCCTCTCTCCTCTTGCGCGACTGGTTTTGACCGATTCGCTGCGCTCCCACCCTGCGTGCGACACGTTCGAGACTCACACCTCTTTTCGTTTCCACAGAGAACCCGAAAGGCTCATGTGGGAACGAGACTTTTGGTTGGAAATCAAGCCTTTGGAGAGGCTGACCTATAGAGATTTTCGCAAATGGTTAATTCAAGCGCGGCTTTTCGCCAACAGCGAAAGCTTGCTTTTAGACGATCGCATATTGTCACTGTTGTCGAAAATCAGTTTTTTTTTCCTTGCCTACGCAAAAACTAACTACGCGGGAAAAAAAAAAAAAAGGCCGGGTTCTCTTAGATGAACAGTCGAGCTTGTTGCGAAGCGCAATTGACATCGACAGTGTCTCGAAGCAGAGACTACTGATGCGATCAACTTTGCAGAGACCAGATAATCGACTCACCGGTTTGTGCATTATAAGTATGCGTGCAATTTTTGGGGGCAGTTTCTGGACCTTCGTAGGCTGTTCCCTGTTTGTTGGCGTGATAGAAGGACCAAATAGGCGTAAAGATTCCACTGCCGTGACTGTTAGGATCCCCGACAGCTTCCAGAAAGGAGGCAAAGTGGGCTGTGAAATTTTTGCTTCCATTCCATGGTGCCACTCGTGTGACGCTCACGTTCAATCTTCCGCCGCTCGGGGCGATGCAACGTCGCCTCCCTTCACATTTATGACGTAATGCAGTTGTAAATGAATTTCATCCGGGAGACGAAATACATAATAGCGCACTGTAACCCCGAAATAATAATAATAAACTTTATTACAGAGTTTTACCAGCATTACATCATTGGCCTGCCAAAGCCGCAGTGGGCTTGAAGGGCGGACCGACAGGCAACGGTAGCAAACTATAATATCTGAAAACCACAGTATACATTGAAATAACTTAAGCAGGAACATGCAAGAAAAGAACTGACAGCAATGAAGAGAAAAAAAAAAACAAGCCACGTAACCTGAGCTAAAATGAAATGTGAAGTAGCACTTCTAGTAGACAGTAACGAAGTCAAGAAAAAAAAAAGCAATTTTCGACAGCAGTAACAATTCAAAATGAAACAAATAAATGAAACGTGATATATTCAAATATCAGCGGAGTACAGGACAACAAAACAAACATTATTCGTGATTAGCTTACTTAGCCTGGCTGTGTATTATGTAGGACATAGATGAACTTTAAAAAAGGTCGGAGACTAAAGTATTAAAGATTAATAGGACGAATGATTTGTTTTATTTGTTTAACTTGGTAATACTAGCGCAGAGAGAACACCTATTGAATGTGACTGGAAAACGAAGTTTATTACTTCAGAACCCGGATCTAGTTACTTCGGAGATAGTGAGGAAGAACGTTAGCCTACGTTTGTTCGGCTGTCGTTTCCGTTACAGTAGGTTCTGGCTGCTGGCAATGACCGCTGGCCCATGTCGACTGAGCGTCGTACGGAAGCCGCATAGCACACCTGGGTATCGCATGTTTCTGGGAACCCCTTTGTGGCGCGTAGTAGCTGTTGACCCATGGGGCGTTGCCCAATCTCGCTTCCGTAACGCGCACGCTCACAGGCTCGGCTCCAAGGCCTTCGGACTCACTACCTCCCGAGGGCTGTTTCCCCCCGTCCGATGCGCCGCGACCTCTGGGCTCGCTCTCACGGGCGCTCGAAGGCCCCCGGCTTGGGCAAACAGTCGTGCCCGTTCCAGGCCCAAGCAGGGTTTTCCGGCGGCTCAAGGCCCGCCGTGCTCACCCCGACGACCCTGTTGGAGTCCTGGCGGCTCGGTTCTGCGGTGCGCGCTGTGGTCGACGACTGGGTCAGAGGCCCGTCTTCGTAAAGGCCACCTTGTGCCGCGACGTAGTGGCCCAGCGCATTTCTCCCGCTTTGAACGAGCTGTTCTTATTTCCCGTCGGATCGAGTTCCTGGGTTCGGAGATGTTTCAGTAAGAAGCTTGACAAAATCAAGCCGTAGCAAATTAACCTCGGCCGGGCGATGATCTCAACATAGCTGGGAAACCTGACTGCGAGCCACTAGACAAATTTCGTCATCACTGTCTCGGGCCATTTCACTTCTCATCGCATATTTCTTCAGCGTAGAGCTTTATTTCGAATCCGACGAGCTCAGCAGTCAAGGGCTAAAATGCGCGGAAACGTGAGTACAGTAGCGCCATCTCTTTTCGCCTCTCTCGAGTGGGGCAAGCCTTGGTTGGTCAGAGTCGAACCCGTGACACCGTATTCAGCCGCGCAACTTTGTACACACCTAGCGGTGATATGTCAGTGTTTTAGTTAGCGAAAGATGCTGACTCACGAAGCTGCCGTGCTAGGCTCGATTTTCGCGACACCTGCTCGCGAGAGAATCGTCGCTGGAAAGTGTCAAGTGTGACCCCGTAAACATTCGCTCGTTGTAGTCGGAAATAACGCCGCGAATTCTCGCTTTCCAACCGAGCCGAGAATAAGCGGCGGTGTATGCTATACAGGACCACTAATGTATGCGTACGTGCAGCGCCGCGAATGGGACACTCTGCAGTAAAAACGCGGGAGACAACGCCTCGGCAGACAAGCAGTTGCCAACGAGCGCCTTTTCTCCGTACGTGCAGAAGAGCGCGGCGCACGTGCCCGCGCTGGGGAGATTTGTGGCGGGAATGTCGTTGGTATTTGTGGCGGAAACGCCGTCGTCATTCGCTAATGCCCACTGTGTATCAATTGCCGTCTACACCTGGTGAGGAGCGTGCCTGGAGCTGCCATCTCCCGATATTTTTTTTTTTTTTTTTTTTCATTACGCGTTGAAGGAATGGCACATGAAGCGGAACGCACGGGCCGTCTATCACCGCCTTCGCGCGTACTAAAAAGAGACAGCTGTTTAGAAAGCCACAGCCGTGTACAGCTCTTTTTCTTTCGCTTCCTGGCCTGTCGCGCGCATTGTGTATATCCGCGCTGAATGCGTTAGCGTGTACGCGCTCCGTAACCGCAGTCCGGAAGAGCTGACCGCGGCGGCCTGCAACCTGCAAGGGTTTTTGTTCGCGTCGACCCAGCGAACGTCTCCGCTGCCTTGACGTCCTGTGATGCAAAAATGGAAAGAGAGGGAAACACCGAGGGGTTGTTTATTTGCCCAACAGTGAGAAAGAGCCGGGGCAGCGGAAAACGAGCAAATGAAAAAAAAAAAAAAAAAGAGTTCTTGCGTGACGCAGACACGTTTCGCGCGCGCGCCGCCGCACATACGTGGCGTGTTGCGGACGCGTTGACTCTCGGCGCGAGACCACTTTCACCGCACTTCGTCGGGGGTGCGACGCAGCGATGGCACATAGTTGGTGACCCAGTTATGTAGCCGGGGAGGCGGTAAAAAATAAGGCTAATTCTCTCTGCCTCCTCTTTTTTTTAATGCTTTTTGTCTCCCTCTCTTCCCTTGTCGCGCGTGGTGTTAGTACATAACTGGTGTCAGGCGCCTCCTCTGCTAAACTTGTACCCGGCTGCTCCGGGCGCCGTGTTTGCTCGTTTAAAGGAATTGGCCTGGGCCGGGTATGGATTGTCCGCGGCACGCCACGCGACCGCCTTCTCTTCCTTCGCTCATGGAAACAGCTCTCCCTTCAAGTGGGCGTCACAAACCTCCAGCGACGACAGCGGAAGAAAAGCCTTTGCATAACTGTAATGCTAGAACGGCAGCAAGGACCTTGTTTGCGAGTCAGCCTAATTAATCTTCCGTGCTTTAACGATACCCTATTAAATAACAGCTTCACTAACGTGGTCCTAATGTTGCTGTAGCGAAGATTGCGACTATGAAAAGGAACCGTTGTCAGCTTCTTCTGTGATTGCAGCCTTGCGAGGCATCATTTATCGCGCTCGTTCTGGGCAGTAATAAGCTGGAATACATCCCTGCAGACACGTTCATTGTCAAAAAAGTCTGATGTCTGCACTGTGGAAGCCTTGTCATTAGTTCTGGTTTTGCCTTGTACCGTTTCGAACGTCCACGCACGTTACACGATCTCTCTGAATAGTTTAGGTTACAAAGTCTTCGAGGCTCCTTGCTCTTCATAAAGGCTGTACATGTGGGTGTTTCGGAGGCGCACTCAGGAGCTCGCTTTTTCTTCTCATTTGTTACCGATCTTGTTACCTATCTCTAGTCTAGCAAGCTCTCTTTGCTCGCGTTATGTTTACCACATCATCCCGTAGCATTAAGGTAAAAACAGAAAATGTATGGCGGGAAGGACGTCGATACTTCGACCGTAGCTGTAATACGCTACAGGGAGTCGGCAAATGCCGTGGTTCCGGCTTTTTGTTTTGGCACATGCCGTTGGTGACTGCTTACTGCGATGATTTAGCCGGTTTGAGCATCTGCCGGGTATGCGAGGAGGGCTGGGTTCGATGCAATGAGTGCAGGAAGTGCTTGGGAAAGGAGTCCTTGAACCCACCGTGGAGCTTTTTGGTCAAAGCTGCCTTTGCTCCATTGTCATTTGATGGGGCACGTTAGCGGCTACCTGCTGCATAGCGATGATTTTGCGGACATCAGCGTGTTTTTTTTTTTTTTTTCTCGATCATCTGCTTCCACATAACTGCAGCGTGAAAAAAAGATAATCACAAGGGAAGGAAAACACGCACGACACGGACTATCGCTGCGTGTCGTGTGTGTTATCCTTCCTTTGTTCTCGGCTTTTTTTCGCGCTGCAGTTATGTGGAAGCAAAGTAACTAACTTGCCCAAAAGCTCGTTTTACTAAAGCATATTTCGATCATTTGTTGCGGAACAACCGTTGCTTACTTTCCCAGACGGTACACGTCTAAGGGTAGAATCTTCCCTCGTTCTTGATTTCACTTCTTCGAAGTATGCTTCATTTGTGTCTCTTTTCTTTTTTTTTTTTTTTTTGTTTGCTCATGTGAACAATATGGCTCCTCACGGCTTAACCATACTGGCAATGCTGAGCTGGAGTGCGCAATACGTTCCTTTAGTGGAACCTTAAAGCCGATACATCTGGTGGACCATACGCTGCTTATGTTTCTCGGTTCCTCAGTCCGATGATTTGGAGATGATATTCGCGAACCCGCCTGGTTAGAAAGAGGCCCCGAAGCGGTGCCATGAGCTCTCATTCCTTCGGCGGCAGTCCCTGACCCCGTGGTGGCGCCTTCGCGGGCCCAGCTGGCATCCGCCGGCCGCTCACGTGCTGGCATGCGCTCGGCACATTGACGGCTCTCCCGGGTCGGTGGTGAGCGCGCTCTCTTCGCAGTGTCCCGTTCTGCGAAAAACGCCTGTAAACACTCCAGCGTGGCGGGCGCCACCGACCTGGCCGCGCAGGAGAACATGCCCAGAGGGAGAAGGAAAGCGGCGAAAGGGGGAAAAAGAAAAATAGGAAAAAACAGTGGCCGCTCCTTGTTGCTTTCTCTTCGGTTATTTTAATATCTCCCGCTGTGCGCTACCTGGAAAACTCCCATCCGCCCGCGCGCGGGGCAACAAGTGTGAACCAGGAAAGCCCGCGAGCGATGGAGGTGGTACGGAGAGCGGGCTTCCTGTAACGGAAGGTAGGCCGCCGAGTGCCGCCGCACTTATTATGAACGATGGCCGCAGTGGCAAACCGGGTGTGGTCTCTCGAATTAAAAGAACCGGCAGGAGGGGAGAGCGCATAATGCCTTCGCAAGTAACACACCGTTCATGCCTATTTAGGAAAATATATTTGGAAGGCGGCTCACACGACGGCTCGATCCAGTTCCAACACGAACGGGGTCATAACTGTTCGGCCAGGGCTGTCACTTTTGTTCAGCGCGCCCGCCTCATTAGTGCCGGTCGCTTGTACCTTCCGGTAGGCCTCCGTTTGCTTTTGTATGAAATAACTCTTTGCTGGACGCTGAAAATCGCTTCCCGCATAGGTGCTGTCGCGTGCTTACAGCTCACGTTCAAATGTCGAAGCCTCTCCTACGCACGAATTCCTGCGGTTCATTCATAACGGCTATCAGCCACCGAGGCGGAGCGGAAACCCTTTTGTTTTTCTGTTCTTGGTACGGCGCTACGACCTTTGCCTCTGCGATACACCGACAATTCCTCATCACCGCTGCGTGCACTTTCGGCGGAACGCGTACCATTGACGATGATCGCTGCAACTAGTCCCGATAAGCCCACCAGAGGCAAAGCGTTCGCGCATTGGCCGCCGATAGCGCATCGACATCGGAGATAAGCCCGCGGTCATGGCTCCGCTCGAGCCAGTCGCCTCGGGATGCCGGCTCGCAGCCCCTGGATTTAAAATCCGACAACGCCTCACATAGCAGTTTTGGGGGCGTGTTTTGTAAAGTATGCGTGGCCGCGGAACTCACGCGCAACTGAACTAGCGTTTATTCTGCAATGTCTGGTTCGCTGTCTCGGATAACTGCCGAAAAGAGAAATGTGGCTCGATGCGTTCCGAGACCCACCTCTCCTCCCCATTACTTTTTAGGTCAGTTGCGTGAGCGTACGGGTCTTTAAGCTTTTTATCATGGCCGCTCTGGCTGGGCCTTGAGAGGGTCCCGGGAACGCATAGCTACATACGGATAGAGCGTGCGCCATTCACAAACAGTGCCAATCCCGGAGACAATGGGGGCGAGCGTCGTCCATTTAGCGGCGTGTTGTTTTCATTGAGGACCGCGGCCTCGGCGGCTATCTGTGGTGCCTTCATCGTGGAGCGGCGTGTGCGCAGGATGCCTTATGCGCGAAGGGTTGACAGAGTCGATAAGCGTCGGGTGCGCGTTCGGAATGCTGGTCTGGCCGCTGTCTGGCCGCGGTGAGGTTGCCCCGCCGCCAGCCGTGCCGGTCTTGCGCGGTCCCAGATGGGGCCTCCGCTGGCCCGGCCAACCCCCTTCATCGCCGAAGGTAGGAGACGTGGCCGGGCGGGATATCCGCTTTCGCCGCGTAACGAGATCCCTCGAGCCTCTCCCGACCAACCTTAGTACCTCGGCCGAAAAGAAAGACGAAATCTGGTGTATGCTCGGCCGCTTGATGAGGCGGGGGAGGACCGTAGCGCGTGCTCCGAGTGGAATGTAACGGAAGAGGACCGCCGGCATCCCGCCAGGGGCTTCGCTTTTCCCGGCCACCGGCGCATGCGTCCATCGCGCCGAAAGGGCAACGCTCTTCGCTGCCGCGCCAGCAGCCGTCGCGGCTCGCGTTGCCCGTCGTCGTCGCCTCAGCCCGCGGCGCTGTCACTCGCCACCGTCGGTGTGTTGTTGCCGCGCCCGCTGGAATAGCCCCGGCTGCAGCTTGCGTGGCCGCCTGGCGTGTCACCATACACGATCGGCAGGCCGTCCTGGTCTTCACAGCGATCGGCGCACCTGGCCGCCTCGTATGCGCTGTAAAGGGCTGTCGCCACGGCGGTTGGAGCGACAAAGGGCTGCGCCATCGGAGTCCGGTTGCGGCCTGCCGCTTTCGGTAGGTGTGCGGTCGTGACGTAACGAGTCTCGCGATCCCATGAGAGAAAACCTTGGTTCCAAGGACAGAGACCACAGGAGCAGACGAAAGTGGTTTCAAATCAGCCTCTTCTCACGCCCCTTCTTGTAACTTGATTTGATCGCTGCTTGCTTTTTACGACACTGAACAGACATTCCAAACGCACGGCGACTGCATGTCGAATAGCGCGCACTAGCATGGTCCAATCTCCCAGCTGTTTGCATCACCCATTCGGTGCTTGCGAAGCGAGACCCTGATATAGTATATGCATTACACGGAGCGTCGCATCGTTAGTTTTATAAGCTTGCGAACACGGCTCGCTGACGCTGCTGTTTAGGATATCTTACTGACCTGTACATTACACTTCCTGCTCGTTTTATTATTCATTTCATGACTTGGAATGTATATTAATGTCCATCACTTTACTTAATGCAAAACTGCGTTTTTGACATCGCGCTTCTCTGCGTTTGCGTTCGACCGTGCCGGCTGCAGCCGAGTTTAAAGCGGAACGCGAGGCGCTTGTGCGAAGTCAGTGTACGTTAAAGAACTCCTAGTGGTGTCGACATGTAATCCTCACTAGATCCCTTTTTAGTAGGACAGGAGGCGAGCGCCACAAGGCTTGTTTTAACGGGAACGCGTTAATGACCCTGTTCTCCGAAAATACGGCATTGTGAGCGAGAAATGGCGAGAATGCCTCTGGCGGGTTGCCAGGTGACATGGCCAATCACTGGCTGGTGGGCGGGTTTTGTGACGTCACGAGACCACGTGACATGGCCGAATTGGCAAGAGCTGCTAATTCGGGCTCCTCGTTTGAGATAGCAGGGTTTAAGATGAACCCACCGGGACCCTTGGATCCCGAGACGATACTCTCAGCACACTCAGCAGGCACATTCGTACGGCTTGGTTTTAAAGCCAAACCTCACAGCCCAAGTCCCAAAGCTACCGCCTGTTAGCCGCGGCAGGTGGTGCTTCGCTCTGCTACTGTAACCTGTCATGGCTAGCAGGTCCTGTATTGCGCAATCCATAAACAGGCGCCTATAAGTGCTGCGCTCTCGTAGAGGCAATAATTAAAGGATGGATGGTTAAGGGAGTAGGTAAGTGTGTGTGGAGGAACGAGGATCCGTAATGGGAGCCGGTAGACACTAACGCTGTTGCCGGATATCCTTAAAGGCGGAACTTAATTGCCCCCCCCCCCCCCCCATCCTCCTGCTTTTTCTTTTTTTTTTTCACTGAAGGCTACTGCACATTCATTCACGTTACCTTTGCGATGTTAATGTCATGGATCCAATGTAATATCTCAGACAGAGCCAAAACTTCGTTTTCAGCATTATCAATATGCACAGATAGTTCAATTATGACGGTCACCAATAACATGATTAGTTCTGTGGAGTCATGAATCGGCGCTCATTTATATGCCTTGACACGCAAGCCAGATCCACTAACACGCAACGGCGTGTTACAGGAAGAGCAGCTACTGGTAGGTCCGAGACTCCAAACGTCCCTGGCGCGTTCTGCGCGCGTTCATCGCGATCGTGACTGGAAAGGCCTCGCCGAATGGCTCGAAACACCTCTCGGACGCTCTAAAGAAAGGTTCATTAGCAGTATGTCGTGCAGCGGCTGGTCACCTAAACCAATCGGCGAGGGAACGGATGCACTGCAGATATTTAAAAGAGAAAAATAAGACAGACAACGTTTACACTTTCTCAGTTTCGCGACAGATGTATCGAATTCTTTATTTGCGCTTGTGGAGAATCTAGCGCAAGATGTCCGTAAACTAAATCACTGCACCGATAGGTTTCAGTGTTGCAATTGCCTGTGGAGTTTCTTTTCCCTCTGCCACAGTTTCTCACGTCTGACGTCCTCGTTACATGTGAATTGTTTTTCTTCTTTCACTTATGATCTGCAAGGAGACGCCCATCTGTAGGAGTAGATGCGATTACCGGTCGCCAGCGGTCTGCATCCTCCATCGTTGACCCGCGTCGCTGATGCTTTCGGGGGAAGCATGGGTCTCTCGGTTAGGCCCTGTCTCGAATGACGCCTCGCTAAATCGGGAAATATCCCTCGTCTGTCGGGTCAATGTTTCTGGCGCATCCCTTCCCGCGGGCACGTGGCACGCAGCGTTCGATCTCGAGGCAAGGTCTGGGTGCTCGGGTCACGATGTCTGTAATTAGGCGCCGCGTACAAAGACGCGTGGCGCTTCGCCGCCCGACCGACCACGTGTTGCGGGAAGGAAGAAGGGCGCGCAGTGGCGGCACGAGCGGGGGAGGACGTCCGCGCGGGAAGGCGTGGCCGCCGGACGAGGGCGCTTCGCTCGGACGGCGCTCCCGCGCGCCTCCTCGAGTAATGGGTGCCCGATGCGACGTCACGTCTGGGGGACGCCTACAGGCGCATGATTCAAAGAGAGCCATCCAGGAATTCCCGTTCTCGTTCATTTATTTGCTGTTACGCCTACTTCCCCCGCCTGGCTCTCGTTCACCAGTTCGCGGCTGCCCTCGCGGGCTTTGTTTCGGGCACGCAGTAAATTCGCACCGCCAAAAATTGTTTTCTTTTCTTCCTAAAATTGTTTTTTTTTTTCTTCTTCCTCCAAATTTTGGTGTTCTTCTCTCGCCGTCGGTTGTGACCTCCCTGAAGCGTTGTTGCACGGCGCTGGCACGTCGCTGGTTTATTAGAGGGCCCAGGAAACGCGCTGTCGGCCTTAGGGGCGCGCCCTTGCGCTGGAGGTGGCGCTGCTCCTTTCGCGTGTACGTGCGGCCGAGCTCCGCACGCTGCTCATTCAGCTGCTCGTCTTTCCAGTTTCCAACCGAAAGGAAATGCCGATGGCTGTGGGCACATCGCCGGCCTCTCCGCTGCTCACTTTCGGACCGAGGATCAGTGGCCATCTCGGCTCAAGGCGGCGTTTTCAGCAAGAGCGTGCGTCGTGTGCCTCTTCCCGGGGCCTTTGAGAGCCTTCGGGCGGGAAGGAGGGGGGGGGGGGGGGGGTCACTGCTCTCTGGCAGACACCTTGCGCCGCTGCGAGTTCCCTGAAGCGTGCATGCCAAGAGTCGTTAATAAGGCACAAGCCAGAGCCCTAATCCGGACTCAAATGGCAACCCCTCCCGGCGGGGAGAGGAGGCGAACCCCTCCACGATCCGCTTATTCACCTCGAGCGGGGGCCCTTTATGGCCCTAAATGCACTTCCGAGTGCCTTTGAGCCCATGGTCTGTCCCGGCGAAGAAATAGAATCATTAGTGGACACGTCTCCCGCTGCGCCTGCTCCCCGCCGTCCCCTTTTCTGCTCCCGCAGCGAGGTGGTCCCCCTCCGCCCCGGTCGGTCCTACAAAAACCCACTCTGCAGGGCCGACACTGCCGCTACAAAGTGCGCCCGTCTTGCGGTGATCCTTTAATTTTGTTCGGCCTGACCGCTTGCCTTTCTCCCCGCCGTGAAAGAGTCCCCACCTTGTACAGGGGGGGTCGAAGAACATTCTCGCGGGGAATTTCCCATGGCACATGCCCTAATCCGCACTTTCCCATGTCGTTCGACAGGGGAGGGTGACAATGGCCTCTCCCCCCGCCATGAACTGCGCTATGCTGCTCGGCCCGAAACCGCGCGCTTGTGCAAGTCTCGTGATTGAAGGTCTTACTTCCGCCTCTCCTTGCGTACTGATCGGGTTGACTTACTAATGGAAGGAACGCAGCCACTAAACAAGCTTATGCAGTACCGTTACCAATTCGAAGTGGTTAAAACACTTTAACAAGTAAAATTAAACAATAACAATCAGTTCTTTGCCGTAATTTGTGTCGTGGTTTGCTCTTTGCTTTAGCGAAAATCGCGATACGTCGTGACGGTAGTGCTAACCCTATAGGATGCGTGAATTTACCATTTCTTCGTCATGATAGCTGGCTATTATGGACAACTACTGGAAAGTATGAAGCAAAATTGATTCGTGTAGAGCGCGAAGCGAGGTCCCCCGCGCAGTAAGTAGGCAAAAAAGGGATGATCTTCCACTAAGTCACCGAAATGCACTTGACTGCAGTATTCGGAATCCTGCTGCCAAGCATGCCTATGTTTCACCTTTGCAACGCTGAGCAAAGTGGCCGCTTTTGCAGCTAGCTGCTTCAACGTTATCTAATCGTAACTCCTTTCGTGGGCAAGTTGTTTTCACTTATCGGCGCTGCAAAGGTGCCAATGCACAAGGTAGGAGGTATGCGGTTCGCGGCTGCATTCTTGCCTCCGTCGTCCACGAATGCGCGGGGCATATTGTTAAGCAAGTGTGTCGCTCGGCATTCAGGAGGCGGGCGGCCCTTCGCGTCAGTGTACGCGTATTTATAACCCAGTTGTACGCTGAGAGACACCGGCAACGACCATGTCAACTGGAACAGCGTCGCAACACGGAATGACGTGCAGGCTGATGACGACAGCCAACGATTGGGCGGAAACCTTTGCTGTTACATGATTTATTGGCCAATGTTGCCATTGTCCGAGCCGTTATTGCAGCAGCTATAGGGCTCATGCATGGCGGTCGAGCGTAGATTCGCGACAGGGGGCGTCAGGCGTATCACCGACACTGTCGCCAGCAACTCGTTCGTGACTTTCGCAGACAGCAAACAGCGATACCAGAGAGCCCCAGGAGTCACTGCCACGAGCCATAACGACGGATTGCGCAACCAAAGCAGAGCCCTGGAGGCACGATAGTCGTCTGGTGACGCGGGGAAGAGGGAAGGAATGCTACTTTGAGCCCGGATGGGCTAAGTTGTTGCGTGAGACGGATGCGACTGCACAGTCAACAGAGGCGTGCTATTGTTTTCTCGCGTGCGTTTCTTCACAAGGCCGATGGCTTGTTCGCGGCGGTCGTTCTAGCGCTATCCGACTTGCACAGGGAGGTTTGATGCGGGCCTCGATCGTCCTGACTGACCCTGCGCCTGAGAATAAGGAGTTCGCTTCTGGCCAGACCGCACGTCGCCACGGGCCTCGGAGAGCCGTTGGCCTTGCTTCCTAGCCGAAAGGTACTACTGTCTGCTCCCCAAGTGACCTCCGGAGGCAGTCCCGCGCAGACCCCGCTCAAACAAGCAGGCAACCGAAGCGTTTGCCGCCAGCGCGGGTACGTGGCACAAGGGGGGATGTGCTCTCGACTAGCTCTTGGAATGCTTCCGCAGAAAGCGCCCCCTTCCTCCCCCGCGGGCCCCCGAGCGCGCGCACTACACCGAACCCCCCTCCTCTCGCAAGCCCCCTCCCGTGCGAAGCCTGTGTCGCCGGCTTTCTTTGCGCCGCCGCTTTCCTCGTCTACTACCTGGCCTCCGGGGGTGTCCATTCATTACGGCCGCAGCTGCCACCTCCCGGGCGTCGCCGCCGTTCCTGGAAAGTCGCGGAGTCATGCACGCGCCCGACGTTGTCGCCAGTTGTCGACAGTACGCCTCAGCGCCGTCAAGCTCCCTTGTTAGGCGGCCGAAACAAAAACAACTCCCGCATTGGCACTATGGAACTCGCTGGAGACACTGTGCAGCTGCCAACTTCGAACTACTGCTGCTGCATCGAGATTAGCCCGAGATGTGCGCTGTTTCTCATGTGCGAGTCAGGGAGCGGCTGCTTTTCCATTCCTGCCGCAGCTTTATTTCCCACACCTTTATCAGCTCTCTTTGAGAATTAGCCTCACTGGAGTATGCGAATGCCGTGTCTCTTCGGATCCGTTCTCGAGTGCTCCTCATCCTTTTGTCTGGAACGTTGGTTTCCCTTTTTATAAATAATCCTGCAGCGTCTCTCTCTCTCTCTCTCTCTCTCTCTCTCTCTCTCTCTCTCTCTCTCTCTCTCTTTTTTTTTTTTTTTTTTGAAAGTGTCGGGAAAACAGAATTGTCTTTACTTATCTTGTGACATCAAGAGATCACATTTCTTTTTCTAGTACCAAATATGGATCAAAATTACCCTAAAAAGTATGTCCTCCATTTTGTTTGCTGGCGTTTTTGGCATCTCGGGGTGGGCCGGTATCTGCCCTATTGAGCAAGCAAATCGTTACCGGTTGCGAAGCATCCCGCTATCTATTATCCCATTGTCCATCTGCGCCCGTGAGTGCATCAGAATTGCGCATTGGTGAATGACGCTAGGCAACATTACCATCAAAGGCATTGCGCGGATCTGGTTCACATGGCACCGCTGATATGTTAGCCATGTAAGGCGAAATCCTTGTATGGCTTCTCGTAGCAACGAAACCCGGCGTTGGGTGTCCAGAGAAAGTGCTACCAAAACCCACGGGACCTGAAGGCGTTACCAGCAGTACCCAATATAGTGAATATAGATATACGGTGACAGGCCAAAAGCATTCGGATTGACGCATTTATCAAGTAATAGAGCTGAAACGAAACCTCGGTTAATTTTGGGTGGTGTGGGAATCGAACTAGGGCCTTCGAACTGCGAGACGGCCGCACTACCCACGTACCACTTCGGCTTTTTTGTTTTTTATTGCCTTTATTTCCCAACCACTACAGGCTGGCAGATTTTGCAAAAATGGGCCGGTTTACATCCAATCATGAAACATTCATATTGGTAATTTTTTTCAAATACGGTACACAAGACTGAGTTTTCAAAGCATCAGTTATCTGTCGGATAGGATCCCCCAAATACTCTTCGATAGGTCTGACATGAAGATCAGCATTGCGAAAAGCTATTCGGCGTTTCCACATTCTACGCAAGCATAAATATCATGCGAGTAAAGGTGAACCAAGTGAATGCGCTATGTATGCAGTCAGTAGTGGTATTGCTAAAAAACGAGAAGAAAACGAGCGAGAATAATGATGAAGCTTTCATGCCGTTGGCTTGACAGCACGTAAGCACTCTTAAACGCCCTCTGTAACTTCTTAAAATGTGGCACGATTAACAGCGCATTCTCTGGTTTGGAACAGGCCTTGACACGGAATGCCCGAGTTGCAGTATTCGCCTTCATCCAGCAGTGCCTGCGAGCTCGGCGGTACCATGCTTACTCGCTTATCAAATTTAATTATATATGTATTCTTTTCCTCCTCGGCCTGATAACCTGACTTTCCGGGAAAGTCCCATGTTGTAGGAAAGTTGAAAGGACCCTATATCACCTTTCGGCTTTTAGCCGGCTGAGGCTTGGCGGCCGCCCCATATATGTGAACGGGCCAGTTATACATTGCAAGGCGTCGCGTTGCAGAAACATTCAAAGGTTCTCTTGAGAAGGCGGCGCCGCTTAGACTTTTTTTCCGACCCTGTAATTGCTGGAGGTTGAGCGGTTTATTAAAAAATTAGTTCTCAAAGGGAAAATAGGCAGTGTTGCTGTCCGCGGCAACTGCTATCTAAAATATGAAGCACCCGAGCTGCGCCCGGTGGGAAAGAAATGGGGATAGGGAGAGGCTAGCGAGGGGAAGTACAAAGGGGAGCGATAGCAAGAAAGGACAAGGGGAGCATTGTACAACATTTACAAAATACAAGAAAAAAAAAAGAACGAGTTCGCGTCGCTCGCGCGCAAGTGTCCAAGCACTGTCCGCAAAACGAGTGCGCGCGAGCGGCCACTGGATGATTTACACAATACATATAGTAGCAATAGGCTGTATATGCATAGCCGCGCGCTCGCAGCGTCCTGTCGCAAACTGACTGCGCGCGCGCGACACACTGCACAAGCTACCGGAGCATACGTCCGAGGTAGCACACACGCAGCCCGTTCATATCACGCGCGCGCTACCTGACGAAGAGCAGGCGGCAATTCAAGCCCGCCTGCTCGATGAACCTGCAACTCGAAGCCGTGAGCGAATTTGGTGCGCTTTCCGACCCGCAACTGTTTGACGCGAAAGATGTTGACACATAATTGGCAGCTGTCACAAGGCAAGACGTTTCGTATGTTGCGCATAAACACGGTCCGTCCCAGTTGAAGCGGCCGCAGTCTTCATCCGCGCAGGAAAAGTCCCATTCATGGTTCCCTTTCTAGGTGTGAAAATGTGCCTTCTTGGAATCGAACATCTGGCCAGAGTCGCCCGTGCCAGCATGCTCCCCGCTTCACTTCTCACCTTTCCGCTCCTGTTTTCGCTCGGTGTCATTTTCTTGTTCCCGTGCCCGCAAATGAGTAGGCGCGTATAATACTGCGGATCAGTTCAGCCACCTCTACTTAGAGTTCCCCGTAAACGGCTCTCTGGTCGCCGATAAGCGCCGCCGGGCAGCACAATTACTGATACGGCCATTTGTCTACGGGCCGAGGTGTTTTCCCTCTGCGGCGCCTTCGCGAGAAGCCGGGACCACCTCTCCGCCGAGAGTGCCCTCCACTGCTGCTGGAGGAAGCGGCGTCAAGTAAGGCGATAGCACCTCTTCCATTTACGTGTTCCTCTCTCGGGAAATTGTCTTGCCGCTTTAATAGGGCATGACGCCGCGGCGATAATTTTGCTGTCGTCACACACTTCGGCCAGGGCGGGAAACTCTGCACCTGCCGTAATATCGCTGTATGCGCACCTCTGTGATCTATATATACTGGCAATAAAAATATGAACACGGCCGTCACGACTGAGGAAGGAATGTGTTCAGCGGCCGGCCTGCCGGTGCTGCTGCACGTGTTCGCTTTGATCGCTGCTTTCCTTCGCCCTCGAAGCGCAACGACCGTTTCGCCCTGCTCGCCTGACCCGGCAGCTAGCACGTTTCCGCAACAAACGTGAGACCTTCACCCTGCAGTTGAACCCTAGCGTTGCTGCATTGCCTTTGGGCGCAACTGAAAGTAGAATGGAGGTGTAGGGTAGACAAGCAGACAGGACTTGTAGTTTGTTGCAATGTAACCGTGCCTAGCTGCGTAAGGGGCTAGTGAAGTACGCACACGCTTGTCCTTGAAGCGGTCCCACGCAACACGCACGCCTGTTTGTGTCTCTCCAATGATTATTCCCTGGGCCTAGCCATATTGCTCGCTGTACGGGCACCTCCCGCTAGCACCGAAGATGCAGTGGCACGACCAGTGCGCACGCACGCACGCGCCCACACACACACACACACACACACACACACACACACACACACACACACACACACACACACACACACACACACACACACACACACACACACACACACACACACACACACAGAGAGAGAGAGAGAGAGAGAGAGAGAGACAGACAGACACACACACGCGCGCGCACGCACACACACACACACACAGAGAGAGAGAGAGACAGACAGACACACACACACACAGACATACAGACAGACACACACACACAGAGAGAGAGAGAGACAGACAGACACACACACACACACACACAGAGAGAGACAGACAGACACACACACGCACGCACACACAGAGAGAGAGAGAGAGAGAGAGACAGACAGACACACTCACACACACACAGAGACATACAGACACACACACACACACACACTGGGAGAGAGAGAAAATGACACCTCGCTGCTCCTCACGCCCACGTTTGATCAAAAGCAGCGCTTTCTTTAGAACCTTTCGTAGCGTTGATGTTGGATGTAGTGTTGGATGCTGGTAGGAAATGATGCCGCATTGACAAATGTAGATTGTTCGTCATAGAATTGACTTATTTCCTGCGCTCGAAAACTAATAGGGGACAATGTCCGTTTAGGTGTTTCCTTTTTCCTCTTTTTTTTTTTCTAACTTGTTTTAATGCCATATTAGCACTTAAAGGAGTAGAAACACCGAATTTTCTTTGCGTATTAACATGTCTGTGGAATGATGTGCAGCACGCTACTAAACACGAATACAGACGTGCACTGCGCGAATGTGAGGTAAATAATTTATGATTGAAAATGTTGCCCGTGCAGGTCGGATCTAGATTATGTCAGCTACTTTCTTTGGCACTGCTCTAAGGGAAAACAAACGAGCATAAAACATTTGGTGTCTCTACTGCCTTAAAGGGACGAAGAGGACAATTCCATCAAATTATTTTTCTCAGTAAAAATTGATTCTCTGTCTATGTGTAGGCATTAGCCGTTTTCTGGAAAACGTTTAAAGTTCAGAAAATTGAAACGTTCGCTCACCATTCTATACAAACTCGCACCATCCACCGGCTTATTCCGCAAGGCTAAACCTGCCAGTAGCTGGCAACCTCAACCTCAGGGATCAGTTGCTGGCTACTGTGTTAAATTGAAATGCGGCGTAGCATAGCCTCCGGGATCCGCGTAAAAATACAGTGTCGACGCATGCAGTGTGCTTCCGAAGCCGGCCTGTGATGGCGCCACCTCTGTTTCGTTATCTTTTATTCTTTATGAAACCTCCGTTTTTCATGAGAGGGACCAAGTTGTGCCATTAGAGAGTCGTATAGTTCTTATTTGCAAGTAGTCTTACCTGTATCTTGTCTACCTTTCGTCAACGACGGATAGCATTTTCAGCAAGTAAGGCGCCCGGTGTCTTCTCATGAGATGTGCCGTTCTCAATTCTTTCCAAGACTTACGTCCGCCTATTGTGCCCATCCTTGTGTTCCGTACGCAGGGAGAAGAAAGTGTGCTTTCACTGAGTTTTGATATCCATTTAGCTCTGCAGTTTCTTGCTATTACTCCGCAGCCTGTGAGCGGTGGTGCGCTTGTGACCTTGTATAGCACCGGCATTTCTTTCTATATTTTTGTTTTGTTTCGTTCTATCCCCATCTTCCTTTTTCCTTCTGCGATTGCTTGTCCATCTGTCGACGCTCATCGTGCAGAGAGAAAGAGATAGGCAGCATCGCTTCCTTCGTTCCGCTCTGCGCTGTTTACGGCTCTCTTCGCCCCCTTCTCTGTGATGTCACCTCAGGATAAGAATGGCTCGAGAGTGGCCAGCAGCGCACGCCAACTTCGAGGAAAGCCGAAAAGAAGAGCTTCGGCGCTATCACCGTGAGCCGATGACCACACACGCTGTCAGACGCTCCACTACTTCTTCGATGGCTCATTAAAGAAAGGTCTTCGTTCAGCAGAGCCCCTCTGGGCGCCAGGTTTATATTCTTCCGCCACTTCCAGGATACTCTTGGAGCTTGGCGGCTACCGTATTGCCACCCGAATCCGTGTGGGGGTTTTTGTTTTCCCCGGTCGGTGGCGCGGGGCTCTGGGTACACCTGCGGTGCGGCTCCTTCGATCTCTTCGGCCGCTTTTAACTGCCTCGCGCACTCAAAGCGCGCGCTATCTGCCCCCGTGACCGGACCATCTCAATAAAGCGCGGCTTCCCCGCGGCGCTCGTTACTCCCGGGAGGCCTTGGCTCAAGCGCCGGCCGTTTGGGGACGGCCGCGGAAGCCTTCTTCCCCCAGCATTTCCCCCGTCGCGCGAAGTGGTCGCCGCGTTGGCACGCTCGCGTCTGAGGGCGTCAAACAGGTTCATCTGCGCGGGAACCTTTAGCGGGATTCTCTCGCTGAAAGAGACACGTGACTGACTTGTTTCTGGCCGCAAAGAGAGCTTCCCCTGCATCCTCGCTTCGCGAATCGCGCCCTCGCAAGTGACCGGTATCCGTATCGCCACGTTCGCAGAGCGCTTGTCGGAGCGTGCTCCTGACAGCGGGCCACCCCAGGTAGAGCGCGCTTCTTCCTCCATCAAAGAGCGGAGGTGGGCGGCGAAGACGAGTGTGGGAGGAGGGGCGGCATGAAGTCGCCCCGAGGACAGCGGGCAAGGGCGCATTGTCGCAGCCGAAGAAAAGCCCGCTTCTCCTGAAAGGGGGGGGGGGGGGGGGAGGCGACAGCCGAGTGTTTGCCAGAATAGGAACAATGTCGGCGACTGGTGCGCCTCTGCAGCGCCGCCCGTGTAACGAGGCGCGGCAGACGAGGGACCCCGGCTCAGGAACCTGCCTCGAGCCGGCATGCCTATAAATTCCTGCGGCGGACACTTCAAGGACAGGTGCGGGAGAGGCTGGGGCGAGGGCGCACTACGGGCCAATAAAGATGTCTTGGGCCTCCTTTTTGCCGTCTTTATGCCCCAGCAGAGAATGCCGGGCCGAGAACCTCGAGGAACCGCGCGCTGCGTGAAACGAGTTTCTTCCCCGGACGACGGCCAGACTCTGGGGCGACGGCGCCGAACCGGAAGCCCAGGCTCCGCCGACCTGTGCTTGCGGCGGCGGTGGTGGCGGCGCCTGAACCCCGCCCTGCGGCGTCTGACGCCAGACCTAGCGGCGCTGGGAGCCAGTATGCTGTTTAGCTGTTTTATTTCTTTTTTTTTTTTTACTTTGCAGACGAAGCGACCACAACCCTCGAAATCGAAACCACTTGCTTTCACTGAATACACTGCGTTTAACGGGGCACAAACTGTGTTAGAGGACAGATGCGAGAGGTGTACTCTATTCGCCGTGTGCAGTGGGCTGCCCGAAAACCCTGCTCTGGGCATCTTCGAGCAGTCATGAGCTACACGCACAACTATAGCGCCGAAAAAAAAAAGAAAAAGAAAGAAGGAAGTTGCCGAACCGTGGAAAACACGGAGCGCTCCGGCGGCACTTCAGGAGTGGCGTCGGAGGCTGCAGAGCCGGTGACTCCGACTCTGCTACTTCGGCCGTCGCCTTCTCCGTGCACCAACTCGCGGGCACGTGCCAAAGAAATATGCCTAAGGTTCACGGCCAGGCACTATTGATTTGTCAATCAAGCAGGAGGGAAAAGTGAAGGGATCTAGGAGGTGCCGCGACATCTAGGCACTTTTTTTTTTTTTTTTTTTTTTCACTTTCCGATGCTCGCCTTTCACCCACAAGAAAGCGCTGGGGCGTTGACGTGGTGACGCTCCAGATGTGTATAATGTCCTCATCACGCCTCGGGGATGGCGCGCGCACGGGGCGAAATTTCGTCGAGTTCCGTGCATGTATAATGCATGTGACCTGGCGCGCGAAGAAACCAGTGCTCGCTAAGACGGTGGCGTCCTGACACGTGCGCCTGGGAGGCGGGGGGGACTCCGAAACGTCCGCGTTCGAGCATGCCGATTATACTCCCAAATCAGGGGAGCGCGCTAAGCGGTGGTTTTGCTGGGGCCTCCGATCAGCGCTAAAAGACTTCCATGTTCCTGTCGGGCGAACAAGCGAGCGATCGTGCGCAACACAACGACGGTGCCCGTGGCTGGCATGCGTGTGGCAGTCCTGTGCGAAAGTCATTTCACAACCGTTTCTTTCTTCCCTCGCCAGTATGCAGGAAAAACACGGGTTCGCCCTCTCCCCAATTCCCGTTACGAGAGCGCCATTTTATGGTCGCGGGCGTCCGCCGTCGCATACTAAGCGCGGTACACTTTCACTCGCCACATCGGGCGCCGCCTCCGCTCGCCTCCTTTCGTCGCCTCGCGAATTTCTTCGGACGCTGGAGAGCCAGGTTTGTGAGGAGTTTGCGTGCCGCGCTGACTTGCTCGGACGCCTCGCGGAGGTGAGCTTTGCACGTAGGCAGGTATTGTTGCGAATCTCGCTGACGTCTGCGGCCGATACGCGTCGTTTTGCGCGCATAGTTCAAGGTGGAATGTAGCCGTTCGGCTCCTCCTGTCTCGGCATCTCGATGACGCAGAAACGGTCGTCTATTGACGATTTTGCGGAACCGCAGTTGTTCGTTGACGAGCCCCATAGCCCGGAATGAATCAGGAACTTTGCGGCGTGAGGTTCCAGTAAACTGCCTGGGCTGCGAAAGTCAACTTTAGACGCGTGTTCGAGCCAACGCTCGGAGCGAACCTTGCGCACGAACAAAATAGGTGGAGCTACTGGTGAGTGTGTATGAGCGTTACATGGGATAAGTGGAAGCTAAGGACATTCTCTTGTAGTCTGCACTGTGGCGGGATTTGTTGTCGGTCAGTTTCTCGTGCAAGCACTGCACGCCTCGTTAGTGATGCAGTGCCCCGCGAAACCCGTGCAGATCGCTTGCACTAACTGCGATGTGCAAAAGGGCCGGAAACATTAAATCGATTGCATCGGCTTTAGAAATACTTCGAGGTCAGGCAATGGACGAACGCTCACGAGAGCAGTCTGGACTGGAATGCGTTGCGGAGAATTCAGCGCGGCCACCACGCAACCACAGAGGTGCGCCTCGCGCAGTTTCTGCTGCTGCACAACACTGTCCGTCCTTCTGTGGGCGAAGCCCTGCGACGCTGCCATGCTGCCGGGGTCGTCGATAAGGCCGCTTATCTCGGTCTACTTTCAACACCGCCAGCGGCGATCGTCCGCAGCAGCAGCAGTCTCCAAGGGGCTCACCGTAGCCAATCAATCGGTGCCTCACAGCTGCCCCGCAGCGCTGCACAAAATAGATTACGGAGGAAGAATAGGCGTTGACGCTTCTTGAAAATTCGCCCAGGCATCAGTTTCTACCCTGACGTCGTGTCATTGCTGCTATGCGGGCGTGGGAAGGGGCCTTGGCTGCTCGTGCAGTGTTCGCCGACACGTTTCGCACGACGAACGCGCGAAGAGGACCCCGCGGCGGAGCAAGTCACGCCGCCCGGGTACTGCGCCCGCCACGTGCGTCGTGAGGCGTACAAAGAGAAAGCCGATCGTCGGCGTCGCCTTTGCGTCCTGCGCGAAGGACCTCTTTTCGCTCTGCTGCTGACTCGTTGGCTGCTACCAACGGGTCACACTTTCACGCGCCCCTTGGTTGAAAGCGGTCTGCCGCTGCGAAATGAAAACGCCGGTGAATGCGTTCGGCCAACTTTCAGTCGGTGGCGACAGTGAACACCGGAGCCCAGGACGCTTTTCACAGTGATAGCGAGATTGGCTGCTCGGATGATTACCGACAGTCAGTAAACTTCAGAAACCTTAGACACTGTAGCGGTGCAAATGCTAATAGTTTACGCTTTATGAACTATAGAGGAAGCATATAAGAAAGGGAAAGGAAGAAAGTGAGGTGGAGGGATCGGGGGAGGGGGGGGGGGGGGGCTGAGCTAATCCCAGGAATGAATTGTTTTTAGCCCACAGCTTTGCATTTATTGATTTTTCTTTCGCAATTTGAATAATTCGAATCACTTTCAAGCGAGTTCAACGAAACACCTTCCACGCTACATACTTTTTTCTACCTGAGCAGCTTCAATTTCAAGTGAACCCTGGACACGGCTGTCTGTGCCACCTTGCTGTCGCAGCAGCTACATCACTGTGGATGGAGATATGAGGTTCTAGTCTTCCCACCTGTTTATGCTGATTCTTGTCGATTTTTGCTACGCGCCGTTTCTCGACGCACCTTCCCCATCACAGCCTGCCGGCGCGCTTCGTTCGGTAATGAATCGCTGCAGCTCGTGTAATTTGCCAGCCCTTGCTGTTTCCTCAGATATGGGCATCAAAACTTTCTATTATCAAATATTTACATCAACATTCTTAAACACATTTTTGTCCAAGCTTTCCTTTTAATTTTATGAGTAGAAATCTCTCATTAAGCGCGAGCTCAGCAATCTCACTCCCCGAAAGGCGCACTGCCAAAACTCTTGGTCAGAACTTTGCTCTTGCTCCAGTACAACATTACGTTTCGCTAGTTCGCACACGGTGCTATTAAATTAAACGAATCCGCTTTTTGCTGGTGCTGCGCTGGCAAAGCTTGTATAGCATGCACCATCGCCAATTTTCCTTTTGTACTTGCATTTGTCTGCAGTGCTGGCAAGCCCCAGAAATTTGGGCCCTAATTTTCACTGCTCATAATCATTCAAAAGTATTTCTTTTTTACATTGACAGTGTTCTTTCTGCAATCGAATATTTCATCTTTGATATTGCCTCGAAAAATGTCCCTATGTTTCCCCGGCGAACGGCCTTGATTATGGCAAGCTCACTAGACTGCTCTCTGCCAACATAAAATCGTCTGTTACTGTTCGCCTGCGACGAGGTAATTTATTTTCTGGTTGCAACTTGAGCCTTCGCCTAATCGTGCGTGCTATATTCTTTGGCGACTTCTTTTGGATACTTCTTGGCTGTCTAGACGGCATCTGACCGTGACCACTAAACAGGTGCCAGTTTAGGAGGAAGAGCAATAATCCGCGAGGGGGAAGTTGGCGGCGACGGAGCGGCTCGGCTGGCAATCCCTTCGGTGACAAGGGGAGGCCGTGTTGTCGCCCGTGCACATGTGTCCTGTCGCGGGCTTGACAAGGGAGGCCTTGGCTAATGGGCGCAGCAGCCCACACACCGAGCTGGCGCACTGTTGTGATGCGGCGAAGCGAACGCGCGAGGGGAATATGCTTGGCGATCGCCGGTTGCGAAAGCCCCTCCGCGTCCTTCTCCTGGGATTCTCTAGTGCGGCCTTAACCCGTCGCCGTATCTGTGGCCGCTTCTCGCGGCTGGCCTTTGACCTGCGCCGCCCCGGCGTGGGCACACGAGCTACTTTCTATGCGCGACTGGGATGCATCATCGCGCTGCTCTCGTGTGCCGTACCGCGAGGAACACTGGGGGACCTCGTTTTTCTTCTAGCGCGCCCCCGCTTCGCGCGCTGGGCGCCGCCTTATCGCGTCGCCTCTTCTCTGCTTCCTACCATACTTCCGCAGTTGATTGTTTTATCTCTCAATAATTTTTTCCTCTCTTCTAGGCTCATGTAAGCGGGGGCACCGGCGGGTGCGTCAGATGTACACGCCCGAAAGAGTCACCCCCGAGTCCCACCAAATAATCTTCCCGTCAGATGGTCGCGGCCGAGGCCTCGTCGATGACGTAAACCGTCTAGGCCTGGTCTTGAAATGGGTGGGCGGTGCTGGCGTCGCAGGCCCCGCTCGTCCATCGGCGCGCTGGTGTGTGTGTGCCCGATAAGCGGGAACCGGGCTGGGAACCGCCGCCAGGTTGTCGCCACTGCCTTCCAGTCCGAGCCAGTGTCACCGGTACGGGGGTCTCGCAAACCGGCTGCCGTGCACACCCCCACAGGAGGCGGAAGACCGTTGTCGCTTTTGCGCACTAATTGCCACACTAAATCGCTTCGGCCTGATGTCATCCGTGGAGGCCTCTTACTGTTCCTGCAATTTTAATATACGCGCTTGTAATAATCGTCTCCCAGGTACCAAAAGTAATAATTACTGCTTCCCCAGCATTTTCTCACTAGGGAAAATAAATTGTGCGTTATCATCACGTAAACATCCTTGAAGGTGTCATTTTGTGAGAAGTTTGTCGTTGCTCCGCAATGCTATGAATGTATTCCCGAAACATTAATTACATCTCAGGCGCCTGTTACGAGGAGGCATTCCTGCGAGCACATCTGGCCACCTACCTCGGAGGACCAAAGACGTCATCCGCCTGGACAGCGTCTCTGCAAGGATGTATAGTGACAACAATTTGGCCTCTAAATATACGCCCAGATGAACTTGGTCATATTAAGCGTAATGATCGTCATGATATGCAAAGGTGTATCGCTGTGCGTAGACTAATGTACAATTTCCATGATTGTACCGACGAAAGTATACTCGCATGACCTGAATACGACTCCGACTCAGGCGTCCCGGATCGATGCGGTAGCAGACATTCCGCAATATCTCCTGCAAACGTGTCGCGGGGACGACGTCACCGGCGTACAGGGTCGTCCACTTCCAACTATAACGCGGTCACTCCTTTCAAATCGCCATTGCATCTGACCCGGCCACTAAATTAAGCTAATCGACAGGTCATGCGAAGCACCACCTCCAAGTCCCTCCGGGGTTGTATCGTTTTGCTCGATATATACGCCTGCGTTGTACGCAGTGTTACTTTGAAGCCATTTACCGTGTTATAGCTAGAAGTGGATAACCCTGTACGCACTGCGCTGTTTAGCAGTAGCGGTTGCGCGTGCACACTGAACAGGGTTGCCGGGCGACTGAAGGATGCCTGCAGCGCATTTGCAGGCGCTCCATACGCTGCCTGCTGAACTTGGCGCCTAGGCGCCGGTGAATGAAGGCCGGCGGAGCTTTGCAGCCGAGTGGCAAATAACAGCTCCTTGTGCAAAGTCCGCAGCGTGTATCTGCCGGCGATAACGCTGCAGCCGGTGCGGGACCTCCTGCGCTGTCGGTGGGGCCTCCATGGGTGGAGATATTGCATAACAACTTTTTTCGAAGATGGACTGTGTTTTTCTCGGCTCGCTGCGGCGCACCCGTCGTGCACTCGCCGATCGGGGCGCGAACCTCGGACCGCGTGCGTCGCGACTGTGCGCCGGCGGTAAACAGGCACCCAGCGCTGGCTAAGATTTGCTCAGCCGCCCCTGTATCGAACGAAATTATCTAAATTTTGTGTTTATGCTTGCGCTCTGTGCGCTGGAACGACGCTCGTATGGTACCATCGTTCGTCGCCCCTCGCGCTGTCTCTAGCGGTCGAAACGGTGAGCTCGAGATTAAGCTTGGCTCCTGTCGAGTGATAATTGTGCCAAGGCTACGACGGGCCGCTCCCCAAATTCGTCGCCTTGATCAAGGCGTCCGCGCCAACCTCTTCCACGCCGAGCTTTGATGGTTTCAAGGCGCTACTTTCGACCCAACCGAATGGTATCCGGGTTGTTTCGATTTTTTTCTTTTTTTTCTTTGGTGAAAGCAAACGGAAACATGCGCATATTTGGCTGTTGTAGTGCACTCCAGTCTTAACTAACGGGTTGCTTAGTTTTCTTGCTTAAGATGTATGTGGAAGATATGCTGGCGTCCCCACGTGGAGGCACAGATAGGGCACCAAGCAACAACACTCGCAAAAAAAGGAAGTAACTTTTGAGCTGTTCGAGACGGGTGAAAATTTTCTGCTGCGAAATTGCTCCAAACGAGCCACCAAACCACCAAATAGCGCAGTATTAAAAGTAAGTAGCATCCGAGCGTCTTCTTTGTGTGTGTGTGTGTGTGTGTGTGTGTTAGAGAGAGAGAGAGAGAGAGAGCGGAATGCCGAACAACCCTTTCTTGTGCCAGCTGCATCAACTTGATCCACGCAAACTTCCTAATCGCATCCTAACTTCCTGCGGCCACCTGGTATGCTTTCATTTCCTCGGAATCCAATTTGTTGCCCTAAGAGACCACCAGTTATCTTTTCTTCGCACTACATGCCCTGCCCATACCTATTTCTTCTTCTCGATTTCGACCTGAATGCCAGTAACTAGAGTTTTTTCTCTGACCCACTCTGCTCTCTTGCCGTCTCTTAACGTTACTCCTATCACCTTCCTTTCCGTAGCTCGCTGCACTGTCCTCTACTTAAGTAGAACCGTTTTCGTTAGCTTCCACGCCTAGTACCGGTAAGATTCAACTGTTACGCTTTAGTCTTGAGGGAGATTCGTAAGCTGCCATTCCCCGCCTGAGTGTGCCTGCCGAATGCACTCCATGTCGTTCTTACTCTCTCATTGCACTCTCGTGGTCCGCATGTGCAGTCACTATCTGCCCTAGTTCCCTTACCACTTTCGTTGCTCCGCTGCCTATCGTAAGTGGTGATTCTCCTCCAAGACTGTTGAACATAATTTGATATTACCCTTACGCAGGCAAAGATATCAGCAAATTGGAGATTTCTAAGGTAATGTTTAGTAGCTTTCACCTTCATATCTTTCCGATCCAGTTTCTTGATTGCCTCCTATATAAACATGCGTCGTATAGTACTGGAGAAGTTGAGTCTCCCTGCATGACACTCTTCGTGACTAAGATTTGCCGTTACATATGCATCTCCTACACACTGATTCCGCAATGCCCCCCAATATGCACTAATATTCGTTAACTATGAAGCGATCGTAACGAAGTAAAATACTTTTCTGTGCGTCGGGCAATGGCGGGCAATGCAACTTCATTTTCACTCTTGCAAAATACACCCACCGTGTTGACGCAGTGGCTGAGGCGTCCTGCAGCTCAGTGAGAGGTCGTGAAGCTGAATGCTGGTGACGGCCCCCTTTACTTCGTCAATTATACCCCGCCTCAGACTAGTGGCGTCAAATCCCCTTTTCGTATACAATATGCCCTCACTTCTTTTTACTGTATCAAACGCCTTGCGTACACGCGCCGTCAGCTTTGCCTCGCAGTCACGTTTGCGCTCGTGGTGTTGGCGCAAATAGGTAGCAGTAGTGGTCGCTGCTCATATCAGGCATTCTTGCGTCTGCTGGTGAAACGCTCGGTGGCCAGACGGGCGTTTCCGAGCTGTCCGGTCATCTTCCCAGGGACCCCTCGGGGTTGCCGCCGAGAGAATGTTCCCCGAGGCAAACAGCAATTCGGGTCCCCCGACGAGCCTGCGCGAGCCTATCTGCTGCGCGCTGCTCCCACCTATTGCGCTGGCGTCGCGGGCCGAAAGTAGATCGCCTTATCGCGGACATTCCTTAGCATTCCAATCTGAGCTTGAAGAATGAGGCGCTACTTGGCGGGGAAAAACCTGGCTTGCCTGGTTGGCGGCACCAACGGACAATAAGACAAGCGCGGCGCCATAGCTACACTCGGGCAACAGTGACAACATTCCGGAAGGAAATGGGGGAGCGACGAGGTTATAAATAGCGCGCTAAGCTGGCCGACGCGATTGTTTGCGGACGGAGGCAGATGCAATTACGCGACGCTAAGCGCAGAATTAGTCGCTCCGATCGATCCTTCAGCCCTAAATTGGATCTGCGCCGCTTCTATGCTGGCGGCTTCGACGAGGCGTGTGATGGAAGTCAACCCGTCCCAGGGAGCCACGGTGGAAGCGCGCGGCGTCCGCATCCACTGGCGTGCTCACATTGTGCAATTGCTCTGTGGGAACGCTGTTCTGCCGTTCGGACGGTGCCGTAGAGCGGAGGCCTGCTTTGCGGTCACTGAGCCGAGTTGCGTAGCGTCATTCGCGCTCATGTCATCGGCAATATCTGCTGAAGGGCGGTGAGCGCTGTTCCATGTTTCGTCAGAATTTTATCGGCAACCTGTCGCCAATAAAGATAGAGTTTCCTGCCCAATGCGCAGGAAACTCTCGGATGGCGGCTAACACCGCTCTAGTCGGCAACCTCGGCTGCGGCCTCTTGGATTTGTGCTGGCGTTGTCGCAGTGCATGAATCTCAGCCGTCTTGTGACCCGAGCCGTGTTTAGGCCCGACTTGCAACCACGTCCTCTCGGAGAAAATCATGGCTGCGAGGAGCCCGCTGAAGGCATTATCGAGCAAAGAGAAATAAAAAGAAAAAGAAGGGCCTGCAGACGACTAAAAAGTGAACGAGCTTGAGGACAAGCCCTACTCCAATGCGGCGATATAGGAATCTGTCGGCTGCACTTCTTCGCCGGCTGCTGAAGGTTTGATTCTTAGACACATTCGAATTGAAAGCCAGTTAACGAGATATTAATGTTTATCTATCTCAGCAAAGCTTCTGGTACATTCACGGTGCGTGGGAACAAAAAGTATTTTCTGCCCTGTTTGAGGTCTCAGCGATCCGTTTTGTTCGGGTTCACGCGTGGCTCAGCAGCGCGAAAGCAGTACCGGTGATGATGACTGATAGACGTGGCTGTGTGAAAAAAAAAAATAAAAAAAAAAAAATAAAATAAAATAAAATAAAATAAAATAAAAAAAAAATAAAAAAATAATAAAATAAAAACAGGACGGGTGAGGTGATATGTGAGACTCCGCAGCGGAATTGTCAGTTACCTTCGAAACCCTTACGAAGGCTGACGTACGAGTTCGCTGCCATGCATGATTCGGTTAGACTGCGTCGTCACTTTTAACGCAGCCATTACCATGGTTGCTCTCACATCCAGTGTCACGGTTGGGAATGAACTCGTGATGTAAACTGACCTACTGGTGCCCCTTCACTTTCCTTTGGTTTGATCCTTTACCTCTACAGTGCTTAGCACAGAAGCTGTGTTAGGCATTGTAAATTAACGCCTCTGAGCATATCAGCAAAATCGAAACGTGGCATGTACTTCCAGTTCTTGCGCGTCACTGAACGCTAATAACGTTAATCATCTCCTTCACCTCTGTTAGCATGCTCTAGTAAAGCGAGGACATCTCCTATTGCCATTAATATATATATATATATATATATATATATATATATATATATATATATATATATATATATATATATATATATATATATATATATATAGTAAAATTAAAAACGCGACCATATTACGCCCTATGTTTGATCATTTTCCAGATGACTCTCTGCGCGGAAAATTCCAGCTGGAAGCCACACATTTTCTTGATTTCTGGCATTTCAGACTGGCTCTTTTTGTTCTACTTAATCCGGTTGTGATAATAAAATACCGGGCACTGTGTGCAATCCAGGGTTCCAGCTGCAGTATATCGGATGGCTCAGCTAACTTTAGCCAAGGGTTAAAAAAATAAAACATCTGAGATAGGCCAGAGAAACCACTTGCATACAGTTGTCAGCCATCTGGCGCACCACAGGCAATTGTTTTATTTTGCAATTAACTAATTAGTATATAAATATATCTTTTTCTAATGTACTAACTATTGCCTTTAGACAATAAATGTGATTTGCAAAGTTAGAGAGCACTTTCTGAAACCCACATTCCATTTATTTCCGAGAAAGAAGGCCTCACGTGTATCTTTTTCCATGGTTTAAAGAAAGCCCGCGAAATAAAAAAAATATATATATATATCACGTGACTAACGCATTCATGCACCACGACTGAGGTGCTCTCAATCGTGGTAGGCATGAACGAAATTAGCTGCAGCCGTAACTCGACAGCCCAGTTCAAGCGGTAGGCTGATATATTGGCGATGGTTGCATCCAGCGCGGTGAGCTCGCTGCGATTGCACCGTCCGTCTCGTGCGCCGACTGCCTGAAGAGTACGAAGAAAGCACCGCAGACATATCGGCCTGCCTCTGCAACGGGGTAGTGGAACAAAGGCCGCAGCTGATTTCGTTCACTGAAACCCACGTTGAGAGCAGCACAATCGTGGCACGCGAATGTGATAGTCACGTGATATTTTTTGTTTTGTATTTCGCGGGCGTTTTTTAGAGCTTGGAAAAACGATACACGTGAAGATTTCTTTATCGGAAATAAATGGAGTGGAGGTTTTAGAAGGCGTTGTCCGACTTTGAAAACCCATTTATTGTCTAAAATCAATAGTTGGTAAATTAGAAAAATTGTCTTAATTACTACTTAGTTAATTGTAAAATAAACAATTCTCTGTAGTGCGCCACATGGCTGGCAGCTGTATACAAGTGGTTTCATTGGCCTTCCTCAAAACTTTCATTTTTGAATCCTTGGCCAAAGTCAGCTTGGACACCCTTTATACCTCGCTTTCGGGAACTTCTTTTACTGAGAGATGGATGTTTCTCAACAAGGCACAGAAGTGAGAAAAGCGTTGCGGTTGTATATCAGCGCTGTCAATAAACCGATGTGCTGTCCTTTGTAGCCTCCCTCATATTATTATTATTATTTTTTTTATTCTTATGCTCAGCCCTAAGCCTGGTTATGCAGACATTGCGAATAGTCGCGAACCAAAAGCCGGGATCTTCTATACTCCTGTCGTGCATTTTGTCGAAATGCGTGGCGTAGCTACTGGAACACTGCGTTCCAGGTGCTGCAATTTCTTGCTCCTGGCTCACGCACTATACACTGCATTGGTAATCGCCGATCTGCGCACAAAGCTCCTCCGCCACGAACGCTTGCCGCGCCCGACCATGTAAACACGGCTGGAGAGCATCAGCGCTGTGCAGCATTCGCATTTAAATCACGCGTCGCTCTTCACCTTGGCTACGCGCGCCGTTCCTCCATAGAACGTGCGCGCCTCAAAGAACGCGCTGAGGAGCTCGGGCAAATATTCTGCCTCCACCAGCGATTCCGGCAACGTGAATAGTCGGACGTATGGCACTCTCTTTCCCTCGCTTTCTTTTTGCGCAAACAAATTTCGCTGGCTCATGTTGGAGGGAATTACGTCTCGCGCGCCATTCACTCTCGCGTTCGCACTTCTTTTCCTGCGCCGCCGCGTGTTTAGATTGGCAGAGTTGTAAGAACAGTTTCGGGACACGCCTTGGCTGCTGGTTTTTCAGCCGGGCCGTTATTTATTAACTTTTTCTTTTTCTTGCCCGCACTTATGCATACGTGCATATATATATATATATATATATATATATATATATATATATATATATTGAGCAAGAAGTGAACACATACTTAGGCCGTGTGCGCGTTCTTGCGACGAAACTGTCATTTCTGATTGCTCTCGAAGTGTTTTTATTTTATTTTTATTATTATTTTTCCTCGCCTTTGAGAGAAGAGCTGCTGCACTTGCACCTCCGCATACGAGTGCGGCCGCTGCTTGAGCTCCAAGCGAGGCGCTTGATGTCGGCTGAGGTTTGAAACTGCCCCTTCATATTCACAGTATACCCCTGCTAGGTTACCTTCGCATTTATTTTTTCATCAATCTCTCTCTCTTTCTATATTCTTTGCTAAGCAGCGCTGCACGGCGGCTGTAGAGAGAGGTGTGTGTGTGTCTGTCGGAGGGAAGGGGTAGGGCAATTGAGGGCCGTCTGCCCGCTCCACGCTCTGGCGCGCCTAATCCTGCCTCGGCCAGGTCTGGCATTGAATCAATGCGGCTGATTATTCGCGTCCCAGCTTTCCGCGTTCTTTTTATTTCCTCGTTTGTATTAAGTTCGGCTCGATATTGGCATGGCGAAAATGGAACAAGCGAGGCGAACTGTGTACTTGTGAGCAATTTGTCACGGGCAAGCAACCCAGGAATGAGCACTCACGAGTCACAACAGTCTGCGTGTTTCGTATTCACGGCGTGTTGTTATACCTCCCTCCAATTTGGACCCCGCGTCCTTTTTGCTCGGGTATCGCTCGGCACGGCGCCACTTCCGACATTATTATCCGTTCTGTGTTGTCGACCGCCCTGCTGATGTTCCCCTCTTCCTTCTTTTCCAGGTTCGTGGTACCGATCACTTTAACGCTGCTCGTCAGTCTTGTCATGGTAAGTGCTGTTTGCCCTGTTATTTTTTTTTTGTGTGTGTGTATGTGTGTGCTGGCGTTCCGGATTCTGTTGATGTTATTCATGGGGCTCCGCCCTTACGTTGCAACGTTTATGGGGCGTGCTAATAAGCCCCGCGCAAGTGAACGGGTTGCCAGAGCTTGCGTGATGTGCATTCAAGCTTGCAATAGACATACCACTGAAGACTTTCCGACGTTCTCGTTGAAGTTTTCGGGATTTTACTCTTGACCCGATCCCACTACCATAACTCTTGAAAGATGATGGTTGGCGGATGAAAATAAGAATGTAGACAAACATCACGAAACTCGACATGGACTGTAACAATCGTACTGCGACTACTAAGTGGGCAGGTGAAGTGCATGGCCCTTCCAAAAATCACCGCAGAGAAACGCTGCTGGCGAGCAAGGAGAGGATGAACGAACAGCGGAGCTCTTTCGAGACTGCTGTTCGTTCACCTACCTTCTAGGTGTTCGTTGCGTCTCCCTACCCTGATTTTTGTAAGTATGGCGCTGTCTTTTTGGCGCACTGATGACCGTTAAGATTGAATAAGGCACTTTCCGAAAGCATAGAGTCGTTTCCAGGCGGCCCGCAAGACGCGAAGTCGGCGATGGAGCGCGGGCTCGCTTGTATCGCACCAGGTGCCGCCTTTTTACTCATGTGTGAGCAAGAACTCTTCTCGGACACTATATATAGAGAGAGACTCACACCGTCATAAATGTAGGAAGGCGAGGGGAACAGTGCCGATTTGTGCGTTCAGGTGAGCGTATAGTGGTTGCTCAAATCAGAAAAAAAAAAAAAAAGTGTTCAATGTTCCCAGGCAGCACAGACCATTGACCCAATATTGGTACTGTGCCCGGCTTGCATACAGCCAGTGCATTGCTAATAGACTGCCCAAATTGGGCCTACGGTTTATGCTGCCTAGGTTAACTCGCATCAAAAGACACTGCGCTGTAGTTCAAGAGTCAGCATTGCGAAAGAAAATATAGGGACTGAAATTTCCTTCCAAAGAGTACCTGGAATCGATATGAGCTACTGTGGGTCCTCCCAAGCCTATACAGGGAAAATGCGTCACACGCCCAAGGAATGTCATGAAAATCTACGCCGTTATGTGGACGCCGCATAGAGGCGCCGCGATGAGGAGGGCATGCAGTACAATCGGGTCGTATCCTCGTAGAGTGAAACTTGTCTTCGTTTCTCTTACTTGTGCTGCATCCTCTCTGGTCGCAAAGGCCTCGTCTCTCACACACCATCTGGTAGGCGCGCTAAACTTTAACTCAAGACGATTTACTAAAACAAAACAAGACTGGCACGTGCGCCAACGTTTTGCAATTAGCTGGTACGTGCACGTGCCAGTCTTGTCTTGTTTTAGTGAATCGTATTCAGCAAAAGTTTAGCGCGCCTACCTGATGACACGTTCTCAGGCGTGTTCCGGCGGCAGTAGGGTTTAGGAAGGGCCTTTAACGGCTTCACAGCGGCCTGCACAGCGTCCTTCGCAGAAAATAATACCGACAGAGAAAAGGGTTTTGAACGACACAAGTGCGACAAAAGTGCGCATCGTTCCAAACTTCCTTATCCAGTCTGTTTTTTTATTGTTTTTTATTCTTTATTTTTTTTTTTGTGTGTGTGTGTGTGTGTGTGTGTGTGTGTGTGTGTGTGTGTGTGTGTGTGTGTGTGTGTGTGTGTGTGTGTGTGTGTGTGTGTGTGTGTGTGTGTGTGTGTGTGTGTGTGTGTGTGTGTGTGTGTGTGTGTGTGTGTGTGTGTGTGTGTGTGTGTGTGTGTGTGTGTGTGTGTGCAAGCGGTGCCACTGCGTAAAGTGTGGTACATCAACCAGACCCCCATCATCTCTTCGTCAGTTGCGGCCGACCGGGACATTAGCCGCCCGCCCACGATTTGTCCGCAAAGTTCCCGAAGTTCAGGGCCTCTGCGAATAGCGGCAGCAGCGTCGCCTGTGGCCGTCTCCTCTACGCGATGAGCGGTGGCCACCGTCGCGGAAGAACATAAAAGGAGCCGTAATTAGTCGCGCAACGGGACCACACACTCTGGGGACCAGTCTGTGGCGGAGAAGTGGACACGGAAGCGAGCCGGGATTTCCCCGACCGCTGTTGGAGCTCTCCGCCCGCATGCTGCCCTTGTTTGTGCCGGCTTTCGTACGTGGCGAGTCCTTGAAAGCTGCCCAAGATGAACATAACTGAGTCCATGGAAGAATGTAAGATGCACAAGAACAGAAAGAGTAGTTGGAATTCGCTAATGCAGTTGTCACGATCACGTCATTGCCCCTACATCACCGAATCGCGGTTACTGCCGAATACTAACTGTCGTTACCACATTAGCGATTAAAAAAAAAAAAAAATAGGAAGATCCGCTTACTTCGCTTTTGCTAGCCACTTTTGCTATCGCATTCTTCCCCGATCGCTTCATTCCGAGCTCTCGTTCGTTCGTCCATTGCTGCAGTGCGGCGACGTGTCCGCTGTGATTACCCTAGCCTTGCTCTATTTCCAGCAGTCGCGCTTTCGAAGCGGCAGCTTCCTTTGCATGAGTCGCGCAAAATTACATGATCGATTTACATCTACGCGCACGCGTGAAGCATACAGCAAGGAGAGGTATGCCTGCATCGTCTTTTTCGGGTTGCTTTGGTGCAGCTAAACGTATGTATTTCCGCTGTCTTGCTTTAGGCTGTCGAAGTTTCATTCAAGTTTCTCCCTCTCTGTCTCTGTGTGAATTGCAAACTGGTTTTGTATAACAAATATCGTAAATGAAAGGTCCGTGACTCGATATTTTCAATACCATTCAAGGGATGGGACGTCGAAACTGTATCCCTGTCTAGCAGGGCACTGCAATTAGGGTGGGTTTTTCAACCGACACTATGCGCGTACACCGCAGTTAAACTTTTCACAAACTGCCACCATGTAGTCACCATGGTCACCATGGTGACTACACGAAACCCGCCTCGCTTCGCAGTACAATATGATAGTATAGCAGTGCAGGAGATCCTTGCGTGTTTCGATGATTCGTCGTTTTTAAGCGGGCCACGGCCTTTCTTGGCAATACGTCAATCGAACTGTATGGGTCACCTCTGCCGACTGATCGCGTCGAGGGTGTGGCGACTCTCAAACTGTTCCCAACGGTTGGATGGAGCTGACGGTGGTGTCATCGAAACGCGCCCTGGTTGAATAAGTATAGTAGTCCATAGTGTCGTGAACTCGTATGTACGCACTTTCCGTTTCAACTGTCAGCTGTTGTGCTCGAGTCTGGCCACGATTTCTTGACTGACCCTGCTGGTTGAAACGAAAATGCGCACATTGATTCTGTAGGCCGTGAGTGAAATAGAGAACTGAATGCCGAAAGTGTGTGTGTGAGGGGGCGAGAGAAATCCAGTGGATTTGGAGCATAGAGACGAGCAACGAGGGAAGAATCGTCAATCCTGTTCTTAGAGGGGGGGAGCAGGGATCAAGGTTTGTGGGCTCGTATGACGGTTCTTTACTGTGGCAAGTACTACTTTCTTATTTCCATTCTCCTGCGCTCTAAGCGACAATCGTAAGAAATGTCGGCTGTGACGTCAATATCATTCGAACCTCAAGAGATGCCCTGCTCGCAGTTGTATTTAGCTTTATGGGCAAATTATATATATATATATACTGCACCAACTGCTATATTGGCAGTACACGGCGCTTCTTCTAGACTCTCGACTAGACACAGCATTCATTCATGAGCCAATATCCAACGAGTTGAGACGAAGTGTTACTTCGTACTGACCAACTGGCATTATTCGTTGCCTTTTAGTGCAAAAAGTATAACGAAAAAAAAAAAAGTGCAGCTTACACTTGGAAGAGGCTGAGAGCTGAAATCCTCTCTTCGGTGTTACGCACGTGCTTGCCTCAGTGTTGCAAAGTTTTCTGTTCTTTCTTTTACCCTCTGCGTGCATTATTTTTCTCTTCTTTTTTTCTGGTGGCAATGGCCACTTCTTCATTACTTGCAGGTTGGTGCAGTGCGGCGTAGCATGATGCGCAGATGAGCACGATTCATCATTCGTTTCGGCTTCTGCAAGCACGGTGTTTTGAGACACGAGTTTTTCGTGAGCTCTGCGATGGGATGCTCCTGTGCGCGGTGCAAAGAAAGTACCGAACCGACTCGGTTCTTGCTCCAAGCGCAGGGCGCGCACGCATGTCGAGGTGCGCGAGCTGAGCCAGTCCAGGTATGCCACCGGGCGTCCCCTCCGCACTCGTCGGACTGTCGCACCTTGCGCGTGAGAGAGACCCCCTTGCCGTCCCTTGATTCGCCTCGTCGTTGGCCGGGTTCAAGGTGCCCCGAAGGCGCTCCACCTGGCGAGGCGGCCGTCCTTTGTCAGCGCCCCCGCGCCCGCGGGGCCCCCGCAGTCTCACTGTTGTTTCGACGGAAAGCGCGAAAGTTGAGCCCGAGTGGTATTCCGTCTCGGCAGTAAATCACTCGACGCCGTTCATTGTGGACGGGTTAAACCCAGAGTCGTCGCGAGCGGACCTGCGTACTCCCCCTCCACCGAAGCCGGCAAACGCGTGCGGCAAAATGAATCGCGGCCTCTGGCGGTTTCCGCGTGCCATCATCTTCCCCAGTCCCTCTCTGCGGCCGCTCAGAAGAAGGGGCCGCTTCCACAGAGCAGTCGTGGAGAGCTGTTTTTGAAAGCACCGAAAATGCCATCCCCGGCGGCCTTCGGAGCCCTACGGCCAAGGACGACCCTGGTTGGCTCGGGGAAATGTCAAGGTGCGCGGAAGGACGAGGCGGCGCGCAATGCCCGCCGCTTCCTTGGGCAGTTTTCAATTAACGAGCTAGAGCATTTCGCCGAGTTAGTGGCTCGGCCGTTGAGGCTCTTGAGCAAACAGCCTTTCTCATTGTGCCTCAGCGGGAGCTCTTGCGCTCTTTGTCGCCGTCTCTCGCGGGGGAACTTTCCTGCGCGCCTCCAGGAGCTGGCTGCGTTCGATTATCGACTCATTGTGGTCCGTGCATTTTGCTGCGTACCGTTGCAGTCAGGGTCGGCAAGGGGAACAAACATTCCTGCTTGAGCAACGCCAATCTTGTGCTGCCGCAAGACATTTAATGTGTCCCAAGCTTAATGCGCAGTGAGGCTTGCGCAATGTTTCGATATACCGGACAAGCGCAGCACCAGAGTTTTTTTTTTTTTTCTATTTCATCTCATTCATCTCATTCATCTTTTTTTTTTTTTTTTTTTTTCCCACTCATTTCCGAGGAAAAGACGTGTATCGCTGCGTCCGTAGACTTTCTCACTGTCCTCATTCTTTTCAACTTCGCAGGACAGCCACGGTATATGTTAAGCACGATCACATCTCATCCTTTTTACCTTTCTCCGTGAAGCTGCTCGACGCTCAGCTAGAAATAGCCTGCTTTAATGTTTGCTTTATTTTATAAGCGAGCGCGTATGCGCCTGGCGATGATGGTCACTTCTCATTTTCTGTTTTCTGCTAGATCGCTTCAGTTTTAGCGGCGCGCTCTTTATAGCAGTATTGGGCATTCGTGCGCGCCGCGGGTAACTGGAATGCAGGTATCATCTACTAGGCCGCTGCAGCGCCAGCTAATAATTAGAATTACCCTCTTCTCGCTCCCTACAGGCGGCCCCGTGAAGTTCATTTCACGTTCAGTCCACTGTCAACAAACCTTTCGGAGCGGTTCCGCTAAGTGGGTCAAAGGCAAGAGTGCAGGTGACTAAGAGAGAAAAGGGCCGCATGGACTCCTGCGATGGCGCTGTTTTCCCGTCAAGAGAGACGGTGAAGGCGACCACGAGAGGAACGCCGTCCACTCGGGGCGTTGACGGCGGCGCCTTCACGGTCAGAGGCGCCGCCAAGTGGGCTCCGTCTCGCAGGAGGAGAATAAACGGAGAAGCCTCGCTTGCGGCGCGTCTCGCTCTTTTATTTCACTGGGCGCGCCAGGGTGCGCGCTGCCCTGCGTTGGCGTTTTCATTTAGTTCCTTTCTGTACGGCACTTGGCTAGCGCCAAGGACTCCGAGAGGGCTTATGCACACACTCGCGTGCATTAAGGACGAACATCAGTCAGTCGGTTTAGAAACGCGCCGAAACGGCTGATCAAACGACTTGACATCTGAACGGCGAAAAGAGCCACGGACACCGACTTATAGACGCCGATTCAAACGCCTGGCGCTCCTCAATGAACGAAAGCTCCGTTCGCCTGATAACAACACAATGCGCCAAATTAGTTGATTACACGAGAGGTGTCCCTATGCTAGCGGCTGGATTATCAGCGATGACGGGGCTTATCCCACGAATGTCCTTTTAGTTACGATCATTTTGATGTCGGGTTGTTGCGCATTTTTTATCTTCATAGTTTGAGCATTCCACGAGTAGACAATGCACCTGTCTTTTGTTTTCCTCTGCTTCTCCCTAAGCCCCATCATGAGCCCCTCCCGCGCGTTCACGGTCGCAAGATCCGAGTCTCCGTCGCGCTTCCGTTGACGGCGCGAGTAATTAGCCGGCTAGCAAACGACGTCAACGCCGGCTGGCAGCGTCTTGACGGCGGCAGCGGCTCGCACACTCGCCAGTCGCAACATGGACTTTGGCTGGGGTCGCGCGCCGCATCCAAGCAGCGTACTGTTGAGAAAGCGGAGGGCGAGAGGAGCCCGTGCGCGCTCCTCGCGGCGGCGCATAGGTTCGCGCCTATTGACGCGTATTCTGTCCGCCAGTCCCGCGGCGGCGGCGAGAGCACACAGGCCGACTGCGCGGTCGTTTGCCCCGCCGGCGCCACGGCAGACACAGTGTGTAAGCACGTGTGTAGCATTGACTTCTTTTTTTTTGTCCTTTATGATGCCAGCTCTTCGAAACAAATTTTGCTCGCGGATACGACCCATTTGCTGACCTCTTATTTATTTATTTTTTCGCCGGTACGTAACTTACAGTGCCGTGAACTGACTCGTGACGTGAACGGAAGAGAACGTCTTGGAAAACGTTCATTGCTTTTCTTTGTCCCGCCCTCTCCCTTCCTCTCCCCTCTTTTTTTTTTTTTTTCCTCACTCCTGCGTGTTCTTGCCAGCGCAACTGGAGCGAAAAGGATACTGCGACGAAGTGAACATCACGCAGCTGCATCGTAATTCACGCACACTGAGTGGCGGCTCCGTTACTGATGCGCAGTTTGATTGCATCGCGGACGCTTTTCGAGGCGAAGCCTCTGCTGAATTAATATCAACGCCCGGGTGCCTGCCAGGCTCGGGCTTTTCATGCCCGTCTCGCGAACTAATTCCGGCGAGATCGTGTTTAGGAGTGTACGTACGCTTGCTCAGAATGTTTTAAAAACGTTACTGTAAACCACTTCAGTTGCCGAATGAGAAATTTTTGAATCAGCAACACTTAAAGTGATAGTGCACAGAACCCCAGGTGGTCGACATTTTCGGAGTCCTCCACTACGGCGCCTCTCATATCTGAGTGATTGGGACGTTAAACCCTAGAAACCAAACCCTTAAGTGAGCCTATGGGTGAAGCAAGGAGCCGTGCATCTCGCAGTGCAGTACCTGACAAGTTTCAGACGCTAAACAAAGTGCGTGCGTGGCGAAAACGCTCTTTACTAGCCCTCTAGAATATGCGCCTTCATTGAAGAGCAAAAGAACCAATGAACGGCATTGTAAAAGAACCCCAGCCTTGTCCATAAATATACAGCCCATCGAGGTTGCACTTGGCAATGCAGGGTGACTCCTTGTTTTGCACTGTTGTCGTTCCAAATTGTCGGAGGAGAGGGGAACTCTCGTGCCCATCCCTCGGAAGACTTGTGCATCTAGCAGTGGGGCCTGACTTTCCCCTGAGAGCTACTGTAGAACAAGTAGTCAGGAAAATCTGGCGTAAGTTACGATTTCAGTTTCTCTGTTTTTTTTCGTTCAATTAAGCATTGAAACTGGCAACTGCGCGGAATTATGTTCCTTTACACTATTGAAGGCTTATGTGAACGTAAACTCTCGACCAATCAATAACCCACATCACCCACGCTGTCAAAAAAGAAAAAACAAAAAACGCATTGCGAAAGTGTACAGAAACTGGAAGCTAGGAAGCAGAAGTTGGCGGCGCAACCACCGGCACGCGCACGGCGTATTATACTAACGTTCAAATGCTCTATTCTAACGCTGCAGTGATTAGTGCTGTGATTGCTGATGTAATGATAACATGGATAACTCCGTAATGGTATAGTATTCCTGAGCACGAGCGGCAAAATTTCTGGAGGAACTATTTTCTGCTGCGCAGTGAGATCGTGCTCTGTAGCAATTCACCTGCATTTCAGCAGAAATTTACTTCCGGTATGGACCTTGATCTTTCCGCCCACTGTGTCCCTGCACTGTAGCAAGTAATTACATCTGAATGCGTTCGCGTAGGTTGAATCTTTTTCATATAATATAAGCTCGAAGGGAAGCATGACAAACATTACGAAAGCGAAATCTGTCCATTGTCTTTTTCACACCTCTAAGTGCATCAACTTCATTCGTCTCGAGTGTTTTGCACGCCTGTCGAAACCTGCTGCGAAACATTGCAGGGGCCCGAAACAATTCGCGGAAGGTGCACTTCCTTGATCTATGGGGCCTTTCCGGGCACTTATGACATACTGGAAGCCAAATATGCTGTTGCACTTCATTACGAAATGAACCGAATGTGGTTATCGGCATGCTACGAGTCTTTTTTTTTTTTTTTTTTAACCTTCGCATACCAGCACTTCTGAGCGAACGCACCTGGATTCGGCGGAATTTCTATACAAGATCGAATGCTGTCGGCAGCTGGTCCAACTTAAGAAGGATATGTGCTCAATTTTATTGAAGCCTGACATTTGTAATGAGTCGTGCATTTACTTTCACATTGAATGTCACTATATATCTATGCGGATCACGCTTGCTATGTGCGAGACGTGGAAAACGCATCCGCTGGTCCTTGTGCAGTATTTTCATGCTGTTGCGCTGGGCTGAAGCATGGCGCATTTCTTTCCGGATTTCGTTTCAGCGTCCTCGTTCTGTGGTTTTAGCACGATTAGTCTAGTATAGAAGATCTTATACCTTAACTTTTACTCACTTTCGGCACTTGGTGAAACAAACACGGGCTAAGAACTTCTTCATGATTCTCAGCTTGCGAAATAAACGAGGTAGTTGAGACATCTTGTTTTTTTACTGACGCAACATATGCAATGCAGGATGTCAAATGAAAAAATAAAAAATACCGTAGCCCTTGCATCGGGCGAGGAAGATGTCGAAACGCCTTGCTTCTGGGATGTTGCGAACCGGTTCCGCTGCCGCTTACACCGTGCTAGCGTAATGTGCGAACAACAGTCCAGCGAGTAATGTGGCGGCGCCCAGGGAGCCCTCGTTGCAAAGGTCTTCCACCAGCGTCTGCCCCGCAACACATAATCGTTGTGTGCTAGTTATCGGTGTCACTCTCATTTCCAAGCTGCGGCTAAACGCCGGATATTTTTCATGTATTTTACATTTTCTATTAAACTCTCACGCACATTTTGCTGCCAGGGCCGTGTGAGCTGGTGGATTTTAATTGCCTATTGCAGTTTCAACCCACATTTATTTTGACAAGAAGTACCTCAACGAATGAAGCCAGTGTGATGACAGTACTGATGACCACCATTGCAATCTCTGTGCCCTCTTGGGAGAGCTGCACAAAAAGCTCGGCTACACGCGTCCGCGTTTCAAAAAACACGAGCGTATCGGCACGTAGCGAGAGAGAAATTTGAAAATACATTACCTCAAACATCCCCTCCCCTAGCTTCATACTGGAGAAGTCACTGCTCGCGCGGTGGTGAAGTCACTGCCGTGCACCTTCTTTTGCTCGACGCAGGTTAACCCCTGCCTATAGCAAAACGTTCGCGTCGCTGAACGAACAGCAGTATCATCGATCGCGTGCCGCTCGACCTCCGAGCAGGAACCGAGACGCGTGTAAACAAGCTGTCGTGCTCTAACTTATTTAATTGATGGATGAGTCGTTATTCCACTCTCCTCGAGGACTCCGCGAAGCTGCCGCAGGTGAGGTCCTCTCGTAGCTGGCTTCGCCCGAGCTGCAGGAATGGGGTGTTCTCCACGCCTGCAGGGCCGCCCTTCCATCTTCCGTCGCAGCGTCTCTTTCTTTTTTTTCTTTTTTTATTTTGCGCGCGCTGCAGCGTTTTGCTTTCGCTCTTTCGGCCAAGTATGATGGATGGGCCTCTGACAAATACCTTTCACAGTAACACCGTGCGCGTTCAGCTGATGATAGCGCTGGCCCGGCATAATTACTGCGGCGCTTGTTGCCGGTTTGCCGCCATTCGGTTTTCTTTCCCTCATCGTGAATCGTTGAGGCAACCTGTCATGTCGCACCGAGAGGGACTAAGTCTTGCCAGACCTCAAGTCAGCTGCAGACCAGCGACCAATTGACGCCGACCTGTGGTGAAGAAATATTTGGACGACAAAGACGAACGTACAACGCAGTATAGCGTGCCATGGCGGTCCGAACGCCGAAGAAATTACTTTCGGAAGTTTCACGACCGATTTTCGGCGGTGCACGATTATGCTGCCACCCATAGTTACTATATAGGCTTTTGCTAGAATTGCGCGAAGGTGCCGCATAAGCACCCAAGTTGTGCAGTGAAGCCATTCGTCGTCTATGCAGGAGTCGAGCAGCGAAACTGGAAAGACAGTCGAGAAGGGATTACTTTGGCTGTCTTAATTGAAACAAATCACCGTCGCTACAGTACGCACACTGCTCGGCACGCCGTCGCCATGTGACGGATGATAAAATGCAGCCGGAGTGCCCGTCGGGTAGGCTTTACGGCGGTACACCGTTGCTTGGCGGCGAAAGAGAGCACCTGGCTGCGCGGAGCCCCTTAAAAAATTATGGGGGGCTCTTACTAAGCTCCGCCTTTGTATATATGACGCGATAGCGCAGGCTACCACCCCACATATAAAGTCAAGCTTTAACCGAATCGTATGAACGTGCCTGCGTGACCTAGGCGTAATGTGAATGCAAGAGCCCTGGCGCAGTTATTCTGTTATCACCCTCACATACGAAAGGAGAGGCCCGAGTTGGCAGCTCCTGCCAAACGTAACGCCAGGCAACCCTATGTACTGTCAGTGCACGGCCATTTCAGCTGCCAGCGCCGAGCTCGCGGTGTTTCGCTCACAACACCAATCCCGGCTCCGACGCCGGATTTTCGGTAAACGGGACCTTTAAGGCTATCGTGTTAAAATATCTTTTTGGAGACCGACTCTGTCTAGTGTTCCGCGCCTCGCATTTGGAAGCATTCAAACTGTATTTTAGTCCTTCAGGAAAAACTGTCGATGAAAATAATGCAATTAAGGGACGACCACGAAGCGCTGGACACCGCGGTTAGGATCGTGCCGAAGTATCGTGTGCCGGCCACGGGAGAAAAAAGCTGACTGAGATGCGCTTCGACGCTCAAGCCTTCTACGCGCACGTGCTTCCAGATACGGCATATTCGCATCAGCGGGGCATTTGTTTTCCAGTGTGCGGAGACTCGCGCATGTTGCAACTTTCTCTTGCTCGCCTTTGTGTACGCACAGCGAGTAGCTGCTATCAGAGGCGCGGACACAACAGCGTTTCTCGCTACATACTCTCGCGATAGCGGGGTCCACTGCATGTTATCGAATCGGTGCTTCAGTTCTGATTCGATCCGCAACAATAAAAAGAGCTTCGTCGCCTTGAGATTGGTTGGTATGGCGGATCACGTAATGTGACCCGCGATAAGTGCTTGCGGGCTTCCTCGTCCTTGGAAGAAAGAGGAGTAACTACTGGTCGATACGTGACGAGCGCTGCAAATCTTGAGGAGGCACGTGCGAAGCTCGAGGGAGAGCGATAAGAGATAGGAGAGGGCCAGTTTTTACGCCAGACGGAAACGGTCTGTTACATCTTGATAGCGACATGCATTTTCTTCCTGTCGTTTGCGAGTGAGGTGCAGGCTTTGTAATTTTGCTACAGTTGCTTTACGTAGTACATCGCCGCAGTAGCGGTAGAGTTATAGAACCATCAGTGTATAATAATAATAATAATAATAATAATAATAATAATAATAATAATAATAATAATAATAATAATAATAATAATAATAATAATAAAACATGTAGCTGACATGATTTGATGTGTATGTACGCAGAGCCTCGTTTTCTCCTAAGTGACAGTCATTGCTGATGTTGCTAACCAGCACGTGAGGACGGCCCCGTCGATTAGGCCAGATCATAAACGTCCGTTCAGTAACGAGCGAAAGAAAGATTCATTGCACACAAGCCGGTGAATGCGATTCACAAGAGGGTTGCGCCCACAACTTAGTGTACAGTACCGTTTGCTTCTGTCCAAAGCGTCACCGCTATTTTTCCTTAGTCAAGTCTTGATTAAAAACAAGTACTGTGATTAACGTATATGTCTTACTTTTATTTATTTATTTTTTTTTTTTCCTGTCAAGTAGCCGCAAAAGCGCGGGCCGCGTTCAAGTCGTGCCACTGTTGCTTTGGCGCCGTGATCCCGTTTCAAGCGATTACAGACGTCTTCGTTAATCACTGCGTCCAATATTATAAATACGTGTCCTGTTTATTGGCAACGGAAATAAACTTTGGGGGCTTTCGTGAACCTCATTTGCCCGATGGAACAGCTAATTCGGCAGCACTATGGCAAACCTCCCGAAGCCCACGAGAAAGAACTGGTCCAGGTAAGCGCTGTAGCAGCTCGCAGACACCTTTTTTGGTCACTCGTCGTGGTGGCTGAGTTGGTAGAACGCTCGACTCCTGATTTTGCAAGGACGTGGATTCGATTCCGGACGCGGCGGCCGCTTTTCTATGGAGGCGAAATGCAAGGCACCCGTGCACGCTTGAAGAATCCCTGGTGGTCGAAATTATCGGGAACCCTCCACAACAGTGTCTGCCACAGCCCGAGTGGCACCGAGACCCTATAAACAAAATTAAATCATATAAGGCCAGTTTTAGAACGGTCGTGTCTCTATATGACCAACAATGACCAACGCATCACCGAATTAGTTTCGACAAGTAATCGAATAATCGAGCTCTTGCCCTTGCGTGTGTCCCCTGTAGCATTGGTCGCACCCGCGCACTTGTAAAGACGACGGTCGTCAGCTCTTTCACTGATAAGATTGAGAGTTATCCGTCCCTGATCTGCTCGCTCGAAGCGTTAACCGCGTTACCCACTTTTGTGGCTTGGGAGGTGCTTTCATTCACTGACGTCTGACATCAACCGCTGATCTGCAGAGACGACAAGCGTCTCGCTACAGCCGTTATGCGATCAGTGTCTGAAATGTATTCGACAATGTTTGACATTTAATGCTCAACGTTCTCAAGAAACCGAAAAAAAAAAAATAAACATGACCTCGACATTGTCATTTTATGTGCCTCCTTCAAAAAAAGCCAATATAAAAGAAAATTGCTAGCGGTGCTAAAATGTGAATTGGAAACAATTGACACTGCCCGTTTTGTGTAGCTTGTCCGATTTTTACGGGCAAGGTCAACATAAAGGCCTTGAACCAAGCCGAAGGCCTAAGGGCTCTTAACAATTTTTTTTGTCAAATTCTTTCTATTTTTCTCGCAAATGTCACGAAATTAGAAATGAACGAGAAATGAGCCAGGGGTCGAAGATACCCCGCCCTTTTCTTTTTCTTTTTTTTCTCTAGAAAGCTTATTCACACTGACGCCAACCATTCCGATCCGAAAGTGCTGGCTACTGGGAACACGTTGACACTAAACTTGGTACGCAAGTTCTATGAATAGTAATAAGTACACGACGTGCAAACGGTATGTTCCGAATTCGTGACACGGCACATTAAAAGATTAATATCTGTGAAACTTGTTGCCAGGATTTCACCTCGTTTGGTTGCCTGCTAGAGTGGACACACGCATTAATCATCAACTTCCTTTTCGTCATATCGATCGGGAGAAACCATCGCAAAATGGTGTGAAGTCGTTTTCGGGATGGCGAAGTGATAGCTTTCTTTCGAGAGAAGAACTTTAGTTTTCAAAGGCAATGTCTTGTAAGCTGTTTGACGCATAACCAGGTGCGAATTCGTCGAACTCTTTCGTCACTCTGTCAGATCCGGCGGAATCGGAAGAGGACACGGTTTTAATTGCCAGTAATCGTGCCGAAAAACTGAAATAAAACGACATGTTTCAGATGATTAGAATGAATAGCACTCTAGTTCCGCATTATCAACCATGTTAAAGCCTCCACTAAAATTTAATATCTTCGCTCAGGCGAGCTTTGCAAATACATTCTGTTATAATAACAAATCTTACGATCGTCCGTTGCAGTTTCGAGGAGGAGGTGAGAAAAAAGGCAGCAACACGTTTGGTAAAGCTCTCACCTCCTGTACAGATGCCAGTGACCGGGGACGAGAATGCTTACATCATTCTACTTAGAAATTATTGCAGTAAAACAGGAGGCACGTTCAGTATTTAACAATACATTAAGAGAAAACCTTATAACACGTGTAACAGTACAGAATGGATGGAATATTATATGCACTGAAAACGACGTATGGTTGAGTATTGAAGAACAAGTTAAGGTTTATGTGATAAGCACATCATAGAACACATCATAAAACATAACACATCATAGCACATCATAGAACCGTGAAGTACCCCGCCGGGGTGGCGCAGTGGTTACGGCGCTCGACCACTGTTCCCAAGGACGCGGGATCGAATCCCGGCCTCGGCGGCAGCTTGTCGGTGGAGGCGAAAAGCAAGGCGCCCGTGTGCTGTGCGATGTCAGTGCACGTTAAAGGACCCCAGGTGGTCGAAATTTCCGGAGTCCTCCACTACGGCGTCTCTCATAGCCTGAGTTGCTTTGGGACATTAATCCCCACAAGCCAAGCCAAGCCAAGCCAAGCCAAGAACCGTAAAGCCATTTTGTGAAACCTGTAACTAGCGATTAGCCTTCTGATGGCCGTATATAGTTGTAATGAAAAAAATTCCAATGCATATCTTGGTGCTGAAGATAAGACGAATCAGACTAAAATCGGATATGCCGAACAGGAAATGCTATGAATATGTATTTTTTGCTCTATACCGACGCTATCAGATCTCGAGTTGTGCCTCTGCTGGCTAAGTCATGAACCAAACGAAGGTCTTTTTTTTTTTTTTTTTTTTTAGCAGTACGCATATCGCTTGTAAGTTAGAATGCATCGCTGATTTATGTGTCATGATGTGTCTATGCCGATCCCATTTTCCACAGGCACGCGTAATGCCTCGTTCACTAGCAGGAGGCTGTCGAACTCCGCCGCAGCAGTGTGTGCGGTCAAAGCGCGTAGGTCGCCACAGGCGGGGACGACCGGGTCAACGTCATAAAATTACGACTTTGAAAAGTAAAAGGGCGTAAGGCGGCAGCAAAGGCAGAGCACATGTGTGGGCGCTATTAACCAGCTCTGCGGGCCGAGTAAGCGGCAGGGAAACGGGGGCAAACCGAAGCAGCGACGGCGGCCCGGTCCGGATAACGCGCGCGCCTTGAAGGGGGCCGCGCGCGCTTATTCCACAGACAATGTGGCGCCTGCCGTATCGAAGCTCGGCCAGCGGCGTCCCGTGCGACGGCGGCCGCCGCTCTAACCACTTACGTAAGACGAGGTCTCTCCTCGACCGCAGAGGCGGCGGCTCTGGACCGCAGGCAGCGCCCTTTACGGCGGCGGCCGGGCAAGTGCATCCACTTGGGCAGATCATAAAAAAGCGAGTTATGGCTTTTCACCTGCGCCCGCCCTCTTCCTCCCCTCCATTCTTCCAGAAGGAGAGTGAGACGAAGGGCACCTTTTTTATTTCCCCCTCTTCTTCTTGCTGAGCAATCCATCTTTCAAAACGTTCTTATTTTTCTTCTTCTATTCTCGTTCTTAGTGTTCTTCTGTGACACTGGAAAGAACACTCCGACCGATAGATACCTTGGTTGGCTAGCACGCACAAGTCACTGTATTTGATTCGCCTAATGTCACTTATCGTTGTCCTTGACAATCCAGTCGCCAGTGCTTTTCCTGTCTCGCGCATCTTCTCTTGCCCTCCTCTCTCTCTCTCTCTCTCTCTCTCTCTCTCTCTCTCTCTCTCTCTCTCTCTCACACACACACACACACACACACACACACACACACACACACACACACACACACACACACACACACACACACACACACACACACACACACACACACACACACACACACACACACACACACACACACACACACACACACCAGTTCACGTGCACGACTGGTCGCCTTTATTTTTTTCCTTACATGTGAGGGAAATGCGTTCCCTCCTTTTGCGACCTGTGCTTCTACTCTCCGGGCGTCACCGGCAAGCAGCTGCTGGCCCGCTGGTATGCCCGCCGATGTGCTTCACCGCAGCACCGCCCCGCCCGCCAAGGTTGCCTCCCCGGGCGGCTGTATAAACATAGCGAAGCGCGGCAATCTGGCGCATTTAATGCCAAACCGCGGTTTTAAAACACCGCTGCAACATAATCAGCGCGATAAGCACCGAATTAGCGCCTCTCTTTACTGCCGACAGTCCCCCCCCCCCCCCCCCCCCCCCCCCCATCCCCCCTTCAGTTCTTGGTCGGAATGTGAATGAGCGCGCCTGTCGCTCGACCGCACCGCGTGCCTTGTCCGGACGGCGACAGCGCGCTGGCGGAATTCGCGCGACCGATCCCCGCGCCAAGAATGCACACGCGCGCGCGCCGTGGAGCGGCGGCGCGTCGCGCACGTCGGAGGAAGCATACGCGCGCGATGGAGCCGACACCAGCGAACCCGACACTGCCGCATCCTTGGCGCAAGGTCGTTCGTCGCGTCCTTGGAGGGTCCTTCGCGTGAAAGAAAGCACGGCTGCCGCAACAGTGTCCGGTGTCTCTGACTCGTCGTCGCCGCTGGGTAATTGTCCGCCGCGCCAGGTACCTCCCGGGCGCGGACGTGACTGACTGCGCCGTCGGTCGGCGCTTCCTACGCGCGCTCGCTCGCGCGGGGTACCCTGCCCAGCACGAGACACCGACGTCATGTTACCACATTGCCTTTCTTTTTTTTTTTTTTCTTTTCGCGCGTGCGTAATACTAGCGTCGCCGTTCTTGCTAGCGCGCTAGTTGTAAGTCCACACCGTGAACCATCCGGAGCGCTCGCCTGTAGACGAGTTATCAGCCGCGTAGAGCACGTGCAAGCATTCCACGAATAGCGAGCGGAAGCACATCTCCTAGTACCTGGTGATGGTGTAACTTTTTCCGGCCAGTCAGACAGTGCCTTTCTCCTTGGTAGCACAAAACGTGGGGAAACATCAAGTTATGGATAAGCCCCCAATTCATGCTGTCACGCGTATCTTTTACTATAAGCCCACATTGCCACACGCCGTAGGCCTCGTCCTTTCGTCTCTCCCCATTTCCTCGCGCAGCCAGACTTTATATAGCAGACTAGCGGTGCGTGCGTCAGCGCGACATACCTGCATGTATTTGCAAGTGAACGCTCTGCCCCTGCGCTGAACCAGTACGTCATGCGTGCGACGGCAGACATTTTATCGGGAACTCCAGGCTTGGATGAAGCTACGTCGCTCTCGCGTGTTTCAGACAAGGAATTAGGGTATGCTCGCTTTCGCCACATATGGTTTGCAAACGCCAAGGTTCATATGCACAATCATTTGTTTCTGTTCACCATTGATATTAAATCAGTGCTCTGGAGTGCAAAGTCTGTTAGTCATTGTGCATGGCTACTGAATACGCTTCTGAAGATCTGTGTTCAAACGAAAAAGAAAAAAAAAAACGGTTGAGAGAGAACGATGCAATGCGTAATACCGCACCACCCATGGCATCGCTACGTTTAAACTGGTGTCCATAGAAGCTTAATTGAAAGAAAATAATGATGATTGATTTTAGTGGGGCAAGAAAAAATGTGATCGAAAAGGGCTCACGGTTTCATTTACGCAAAGAAGGCTCGGATGCCCATTTCGCAAGCATTTCGCCCCTTATAAGCCTAACATCAGGCCAGGGAAAAGGATGCGGGTCCAGGCCGCGGCGGCCGCTTTTCGATGGAGGCAAGGTGCCCACGTGCTGTGTGATGTCAGTGCACGTTAAAGAACCCCAGGTGGTCGAAAAGTTTCCGGAGCCCTTCACTACGGCGTCTCTCATAGCCTGAGTCGTTTTGGGTCGTTAAACAACTTAAACATAAACCTGAAAGTTTGTATCCATTGTACAATGTCACCGGTGGGTACCCATTGGTGGCACTGGTGATCGACTGCAAGAAAAATATTTGAGTGCGCGTGTGAGTCTTATGAACGTAGAGTCTTCATTAGAAAGTTGACATGGTAGCACACACGCACACAAAGAATCTTCCCGCATATAACACATGTATCGCAAGTATAGGAAGATGCAGTCCGCGCGAACATGCGCGTACATATCGCCCATCTCTGCCTTATTTCACGCATAGAATGTCTCCTTCCTCCGGGGACGGGATGCAGTGGACTTTCGCGCATACCGGTGGCTCTGACCGGCTGGTGGTGGCTGGTGCGGGGCGCGGAGCCGTGTCCTCTGGCGCGGCTCGTCGGAACTGGGGCCGCCGCGTGGCCGTATAACAATAGCTCGTTGCGCAGCGTACCACGCGAAGGCGACGTGCTGCCTGTCAGCTGGCTTTTATGGCCCGGGAGGGTAGCTTTATTGTACGAGCAGTGGCCGAGGAGCCCGCGGTGTCACTGCGATAACTCGGACGTAGAAAGTTGTCGGCATGCGTTATCATCACGGCAACTAGTAGTATATGTATGTGCCCCGCTGTGTGTGTATGTGTCTGCCTGCATGTGTGCGACGACGCCGACACCCGTGTACGGCGTGTCATTGGAGGCCGACGACGAGTACGATGTACTACCGCGTCCCAGCTAGGGCCAGTAGTAGATAAAATGTCTGCCGCACGCGTGGTTCACGCTCCAGCGTGACGACGGACGGCAGACTATAACGGCGCCCAAAGAGGCCTCGTTAGCCCCTCCTTGTGTTTCTCCCTTTAGCCGGGTTACTTTTTTTGTTTTATCGGCCGACAGCCGGCAAGTTAGCGCCTTGCACGGCGATCAGCACCTCGTGTCTCTGGAATGTAGCGCAGTGTTTCACGAAGCACGTACGTGCGAGGCCTCAAATGAAAGGACATGTGAACGAGTGTCCTCGGGGTCATTCGGGTCGAACGCAAGGCTTTCGGAGTAGCGTGAGAACGAAGCTGCGAACGTGTGTAATGCACTGAAGTATAGTTATGTAGTGGAAAATTTGCGAAGCGAAATGCGTGGCAACGGCAGGGGAAGACAGTGGGAGAATGACTAATCTATTATTATCACCGCTGTTTTGCGATTATGCGTTATGTTATCTATTGCTGCTAGTAAAGTCTCCGAACACTAAGGGAAAATATGCTGATGAGGTCGAACCTCGTGTTTATGCTTAGCACCTGGTTTTAGGAGCGCGCACCTTGACGAGTAAAGTTTATTGTTCAAATTTTCCCACTTAGATGTATGCTGCATATATGCGTGCTACGAAACGGCTTATTTAAATGTTCTAGGATGTTCCGAGTGGTTGCTAAATGTTCTAGCATTCGTAATCTTTACTTTCAGGCTGCGATCCTTTCTTTCATGAATATTTTCAGTCACTCTTCCACCGCACGTAGATGCGGCCTAGTGCACGTAGCGTCAGTTTGCACGAAGCTCATTCGACTAGAAGCTGCAGCGACGTCGCCAAAGGAAATAAACTTGGAAGGTGTTAAACGGAGCTGCAAAATACTCTTATGTTCGCTTTAGGCACAGTTCGAGGTCGTTATCTTCAAGGGGGTCATTCCGAGTGTTTGCCGAGCAATAACCACCGCGTGTCACCCGGTTTCCATGCTGCGGGACAGAGTGATGCCCAACACAGTGAGCGTGACATCAGCCTACGTGACGTCATCACGCGTGAAATGCTTATCTGGGAAGGGAACTGCTAGAGTTCTTTTCGGCTGTGCACTAACTAGCGCGTACCTTTGCACAGTGTTTTGCTCTACTGCATTAGGAGACCTATCTAGGGAAAAGCATACTTAGGTAGTACGTAAGGAATTTCTCGATTCATAATGGTCACGAGTCCTGATGAAACGGAGTATGTAAAATAATGTCCACAGGAAAAAACAAGCAGAAAACGTAAAGTGATCGAAGAACAGGAAAACGAACAAAGCAGAAAAACTGGGGAGTCAACTTGACGGTATCGTATTCGATACGTGCGTCTTCCGTAACACAAGCCCGAGCTTGCCACCTTGAGAGCTGACAGCAGACGTGGCAAAAGGTCGCTTCTCCTTACAGTGATTGTCATTGCGCAAGGGGACTGTATTTTGCTAAAATATGCGATGGTATGATATACGGGGTTGGACGTCCCAAAGCGACATCGGTTATACAGAACAACGTTATCAGCGTGAATTTTGGCGATTTTTTTTTTTTTTTATTTCAACCCCTAATAAGCTTTTTGAAACGTGATTGCAGAGGGACGGGTGAGCGAGCAAAGGATGCGATGTTTCTCAGTTCAAATCACGCCTCGGCGGCGGGCTAATTGCTGACGCGAATGAGTGTTCGCCTTATAGACTCGGCCAGGTTCCTTCTGGCGCAAGGGAATAAACAGAGCCAGCGCAGAGCAAAGTCCCGAGCGGGCACGTACGCGCATCTCGGAGGAACAACCGCGGTTGGAGTGGCCGGCGGTGGCAAGCAAGCACGCAGAAGTGGGACCCTGGAGTGGATTCTGGAGGCGCGCGTTCGCCGAAGCCCGTCTGGAGTCCTCGCTGTGTACACACTGGTGGCGTCTTGCCCGTATTTCACCGAACAGGGGCGCCTCCTGCGAGAGATGCCACCGGCGGAGCCCTCCCTCTCTCGCCGCGTGGTTGGCCACCTCGCTTCCCCCTCTTTCGTTTTGGGGCGCTATTATTATGATTAGCGGCGCGGACCGTTCTTTTGAAGCGAACCGCGGTGATACACCTCGCCGAGTTCATCAGCCCTATAAACCCATAGAGATAAGCGCGCTGTTTACCTCGCGTGGATTGGGTTCGCGGCGTGTAGCGTGCGCTACGCTCGAGGCACAAACACAGCTGCCGCTCCTGCTTATCGGGGACGGCTGTCAACCACGGAAAACCTCCTTACGCAACCGCATCCGAAAGCGCGCCGTACAGGAAGAGAGCGCCAAGAAAAGGCCTCGACCTCTCGCTGCTCCTCACTCGGCGGCCGCTTCGAGCGTCCGGGGGAGAAGACCCGCGCTGCAAAAAGCGCCACTTTCTCCCCGCCGCCGAGCCACAGGCGACGCCGGAGAAGTGGCGCAATATTAATTGAAACGTCTGGCGCGGCGCGGTTCAAAGAGGTCGTGCCTCCCGATAAAACGTCGCGCGGAGCAGAGGTTAATAACGGAACAAAAGCCGGGGAACGTGCGCCCAGGAAGCGCAGCGAGTGAAAATCATTCGAGCATAAAGTTGCTCCTCTCTCCCGAGCACGCACGTCAGTGCGAAATTTTATCGAACCCATTCCCGCCGGGCCGACGAAGGCACGAGCAGCATCCAAGAAATAATGCACAGTTGTGCCGGCAAAAGGGGCCTGCATCGCGGAGAGTGCTGGGGTAAGGTTGCGCCACTGCCAGGCGGGCTGCGCGGTGGGAGCGAATTTCACTAGCCTCTGGATAGACCCACAGCCGGCAGCAGGAAAAACAGCTGTCAGAGCCGTTTTCTGAAACACGAGCGCGGTACGGACTCGCATATCCGTTCTTTCACCGCGGCGGGCAAGCCTTCTTAAAAGGTCTCGCCATGGTTGATGAAGGTAATTCGCCGCGAAATCGACACATTCGTCTTGCGTAATTAGGTACGCTGAAAGGCGCGGTGCCACCGTCTGGACTCGCGCCGTCGCTAAATCTCGTCCGTGACGTAGGCGCTCACCCGCAGCCCCGTGGGTGTGAGGCAACCGCTCAACGATGCTGCAGCGACTCCACGCCATGCATCCCACGCGGAGTGGCAAAACAAGAGAGATTATCTTAGAACCAGGCGCGAACGGAAATGCTCCTCGACTCGCGCTGTGAGGAGCACGATAAGAGGCATGCACAAGTGAGCCACTTTCGGATCGCATGCGCACATGAGAGGCTCGTTGTGAACTGTTCCTCATTTCGAACCTCTTCAGTTGAGGCGCCATTTCGCATTTCATGGGAACGCAGCCCAGTGCACAAATATAGGTGTTAGTAAGTTCGGGTGAACAAGAAAAATATGTATATAAATAAGAAGCTGTGAATAACGGCTACTGAATGAAAACGTCAGAGGTGAAGAGGGAGCGCACATCAGGGCCGGATTTGAAGGAACAGCAGTCGCGCAACACCTCCTGCGAGAAACGTTTAGTCAGGCAATACTGTGCTGAACCCAATTTTATCGATATACGTACCTGGCACACACGGACGACCCTGGGCACGACGAATGAAAAGCTGCCCCGTTTGATCAAATCTCTCGTGTTCCCTGTTGTAAATGAGGGACTGGAGTCACTTTGTTGCGCACGATAACCACGCGACTGTTTTCAGGTTGCTATTCAAAATGCCTTTATTCATCTATGCTCGCAGCCAGCTTGTACGATGCCGGCGTAAGTTTCATTAGCTCGGAGCGTTTTAGAATTCATTTAGTGGCTTACTTCCGTGCTGTAATTCGCGTCATTTTCGGGCCCAGTCTCGTCGCTGGGATTTCGGTACGATGTTCGACTGCGATTGCCAAGAATTGAAGCTGGAAACAAGTAATCTTTTATAAAACCTTTCTTGCGTCTATCAGATACTGTAAAATAATGACTCATAGATGGTTTTGCATCCCTGTTCTGACCGTCAGGATGGTAAATTTTGAACACGAACCAGCATTGTCGCCGTCAAAATTGAGAAGCAACGCCGAGCAGAGATTTCCGGGGAGGGTTGGTTACTTGGCGGAGCCTTAAGTATTGTGTAACAAGTTCAGCGAGGCACGAAGTGTTTTCTTTACTTCGCCTCAGCCGTTCGGTCCTCGCGGTTTATTCCCGGTTTCTTACTTCGAGGCATTTCGATTTTAACGGCAAGGAAAAATGACGTCGCCCCTTCGCTGGCAGTGAACCCGGCTGAACGCACGTTCGTTCCGCATTTAATAGCGTCTAGTGGCTCGCAGAACTACTCACCGGCCTTGCGCGTCTTTTGCTCGGGCGACATGGTTTACCTCGCTACGCGAGACGCGTAGCACGGGGGTGGAATCCCACGGGAATGTGTGCGGCGTCAGCAACATGCTGAAAATTCATAAGAAGCGCCGGTGCTATCGCTGTGCTACATGAATTTCCTCGCCGTATGTGCGGCTTGAGGCGGTGCCAGGCCATTTTACAGGGTCACGGCAAGTATGCAGAAGCCCTCTCGGTGAATTTGTTCGAGTAGTAGACGAACAAGTCCTCTTGCGCGATACTCTCCTATCGGTGACAGAATCCTTGCTGTTTGGTGAAGGTCGTGCCCCGGAGCCGCTGGGGCGAGCTCACTTCTGTGCGATTTGAGTGCAGTGAAAGCTGCCACGCTGTCGGTGGGACACCTCTCCGGGCTTCCCCTAGCGGGCAGAGGCGTCTCCTCTCGTCGGGAGCCCCGGCGGCTCATCACTGGGCGGGTCCGTACACGGCACAGTTAATCAACCTTTTCGTTGGCCGCTGTCAGCCGCGGAATCCCGCCCGAGGCCAATCGGCCCCGCTCTCCTTCCCCGCGGCAGCTCTGCGTGCCTTTGAGGGAGGCGCCGTCCATCAGGCAGCCGCTCCGAATTGCCGTCGGCGGCGCCGAAATTCGAGGGCGTTGAAAAAAAAGAAGCCAGGCCCCGTGATTGATTCCGGACCTGTCTTCGTGGTCGGCTCGTGACGTGACGTGACGAGCTGACAAATTCCGCCGACATTTCGCGCAACACCGCTACGCCGCATCCGTGGACGACCGGCGCACACCACCCGAGGCGACCGCTGCTCCGGCTGCAGGGGTTACGCGCTGCCTCCTCCTCTGGGCCCGGTTTTCCGCCCCCTGGCGTCCCCCACGAGGCCGGGACATGGCGTCAATTTGCGCCGACGCGATGAGCTGCTTAATAGGCTGGGACGCGGCAGCATCTCTCGGTCTTCGTGCGCTTATCAAGTCGCGACCGCTGAAACGACGTGAAGCACTAACCACTTCGCGAGCGCTACTTTCTCAGCTCACCCCACCATAACTAGGCGGCAGTGCGTCTGAAGAGGTGCGCGTAATGACGAGATATGCTCACTACACGAGACTGGAAAGCAATCACATGAACTCGCGCATACCGGTTACTAATGGTTGAATTTTCGTAACCCGATTCGCGACAGCTTTTGCACTTATCTTTTTTTTCCGGATCGCTTTCGGGTAATGATACCTGGAATTCATTTCTCGTATATATATTTTTCTTCGTTCCGGAACTTGTCGGACCTCTTTGCAGCTTTAAGAAAAAAGGCCCGCATTAAAAATTGCCCAAAGTACGTGGGGAGTGAAAACGATAAAGAAAAGGCACCTCGTGGACAAACCGCGGCCTTTACGGGAGCATGGCCTCCCAAGTCTAATAGCCGTGAGTTGTGATACGAACTGATTCCTTGACTGCCAACAGCCGCCCACCTTCACTCCGCGTGCATTTGTGTGTCGTTCTTGACCGCTGACCGGCTACTTTCCTCGCCTAGTGTCTGCCGTGTGGTTCGCTGCCTTTTCTTCTTATATATATATATATATATATATATATATATATATATATATATATATATATATATATATATATATATATATATATATAAATCATTTGACAGTTTGTAAATGTTCCATGGACATTCTTTCAACTCGTTTGTGCGAATAGAGTTTCTTACTCTTACCTAGAGGGAAAGCTGTGCTGCCGTCTATGGGAGTTTACATGGAGTTTTCAAATGGCCAGTTCAGCGACCATGGGCGCTGAAAGCATCATGGGCCGGAGAGCTACTGAGTGCAGAACTACAACTTTTGGCCAAAACTAATGCAAAGATAAACGTTTTTCTACCGTAAATAATGTCCTAAGATTGAATATTGTGACTATAAATTGCAAAAAGAGAGAGAAACAGCATGTCAGTGTGAGATTTACCGAATATAAGCGATGGGCTCTTTCTCCTATTGGCTTATTTTTGAGCAGCACAAATACCAATATTTCGCACTTAATAGGCACACTTTGAAAGAAAAAAAAAACGTTATGAAAATATTTATGGTTGCGCAATAACTTAAGGAAGTTTTTAGTGGCATTTCGGGAAACAGAAACCTTTTATTGGCGACGTCTGCTTTTGCGCCTTCGCTACTATGGCCTTCGCGGTCTATGTACGCACCTTGAGATGATGATGATGACGAAAAAGAAACATCGCAGTAACGCCATTCCACGCACCCGAGAAAAACCGACTGTCCCGCATCAAGTAGCACACCGACCCATGATTCTTAGCGCGCCCATGGTGACTGAAGTGCAGCGCCCTCAGCTTTCCCTCTAGTTAATGTAAGGAACTCTACAGGGTCTTGAATATTTGGGAGCTGTGATTTAAAAAATTCCTATGCAAAATCTACTGCCCCATTCGAGCTGAAATAACTTTCACAAAGTAGCAAAATATCGTCTACTTTATCTGATAAGTGATTCAACATCGGTACTTGCCTAGATTTTCCGAAATCGAGATAAAACTGCTCTTGGCGGCGTGCACAATTTTCGCAGAAGAGAGTCGAAAAGCTATTTTGACATGATGCGTCATCTGTCGGGCAGCGAGGCAAGCGCGCCCACGGCCGGGATGGAGCTTGTCTCACTGATCGACAGGTGACGTATCATGTCAAAATAGCTTTTCGACTCTCTTCTGCGAAAATTGTGCACGCCACCGAGAGCAGTTTTTTCTCGATTTCGGAAAATCTAGGCAAGTACCGATGTTGAATCACTTATCAGATAAAGTAGACGATATTTTGCTACTTTGTGAAAGTTATTTCAGCTGGAATGGGGTAGTAGATTTTGCATAGGAATTTTTTAAATCCCAGCCCCCAAATATTCAAGACCCTGTATGTTTGTGCGTGTTTGTGCGTGTTGTTGCGCAGCAGCCCGCCTATTGTTGCAGCGCGAACCAAGGGCCGCTTTCCTCCGTTTCAGGTGAAGTGCAAGGATTCCGATATCTTTTTCAAGAACGAAAACCGTGATCCAGTGCGTGATGTCCCAAGCGGCCGCTCCATCCAGATCGAGCTCTTCCTCTACAACCGGTGCAGCAAGGGCAATATCCTGCTCAAGGGCAAGAAAGTGACCGCAGCTCCGGGAGCTTCCTCCAGTAAGTGTGACACGCCTCAGCGGTGCGCGCAGCTGGTTGTCGCTGACTGCGTCAGTGGAAAAGCCTGCGGGCCAGCCATGCGCACTACGCTGGCGTACGTTTGCAAAGGACTCAGCGCCTCTTACTAAACGCCCTGACGCTACACTTTGCTCTGGGAAAACTTTGCTTTGATGCCCTACTTTCAAAGGGTGACCATAAACGCTGTCAAGTTAGTCTTTGGAGACGATGTTACCATAATGGCATGCTTCTTGCTTTCGGGTCGAATGACCTGGCGTCCCCAGTTTAGTGGACCTTTACAGGAAAGGTAAAAAAGTTTCATAGTTTTATGGGTATGTTTGATGACGTATTAGATGGAATGAGTGTACGGAAATACGCAATGCCCGAAGCTGCCAGAGAAATACTAGGCTATTTTGATGCAAATCCCCCCCCCCCCCCCCCCTGTAATTACAGGTAGGCAAAAAAAAAAAAGCTAACAGCATACTAACTTCGCGGGGACATATACCACTTATTCCTTTGCGACGTGGGGCATCCACTGTCGTGGCGGACACAGACCAAACAGTCAAGCGGAAGCCTGTAACGTAAGCCTGGGAAGCATAATGGACGACAGCCTCCCAAGCGGGGCAAGTCCACTGACGTCTTGCGCACTAAAGAAACTAGATCTCCACAGTGCTATGAAGGCGTAGATTGCGTTTCCCCATGGTGAGCTGTAACGTTGTTTATATGTGCTACAACTATTCCACCCGTTGGAATGGAAGTGACTGAACAGTGAACGTATGCGGGGCGTCAATATATATATATATATATATATATATATATATATATATATATATATATATATATATAAATTGACGGCGGAAACGGAGTAGCCGATTGCTAGAACTTCTCAGTATCGTTCTGCGCTTCAAGAAAATAACCGATGGAACTGGTTTGGTGCGTAGTTTGCATGGCATGACTTGCTGTGCATGGTCGTGCTGTTACCTTGTACTGCAAAATATTTCATGCTTTCATCTATTCCCCAAGTCGAGAGAGTTAGAGTGCAATTTTTTTGTGTCAAGTGGGTTTCTGAAAAATTGTCTCTTTACGTTTTTTCTTTTTTTTTTTCGGGGGGGGGGGTTATTTTGAAATTAATTTTGTTCCCTAAAGAACACTTTCTCAGCGGCCATTTTCTGTGATTTTTTCCTTTCGAGACCGTATCCAAATCCGGGTGTGGGGGAGGGGGGGGGGGGGGTATTTTCCAGCACCCCGTCGATTGAACGTTAAAGGCACCCAGCCCAAAGCCTTCAATTGGCGCCCGACAAATAGCAGCACGCGAGCGCATGGCCCGCGATAATGCGACTGGTGCTATCGATTCGCGTGACTTAAGCCATGGCTCCTGGTGGCTCGGTTGTGCCGCCCAAAACACGGGCAAAGTGAAGCAATTCACCTCTATGCTTCTTAATTCTGAAAGCAGCATCACTCGCTTACATCCTTGGTATTGCGCCCTTACGCCAAAGGACGCCAAAATTCTGATCCCTGCTTTCAGGCCACCTTTCACAAAAGGCCGACCTCCTAAGAGGGTGCGAAGACTCAGATGGGCTGGCCACTCTTCCTAAGCATCCAGGTGATCCTCCATGCTGTCGCCAGGCGGCTCCAAGGGCAGGGAGAGATTACGCCCTTCCACTATCGGTGCACGCATGCGTCCCTGTGTGCTCATTCAGATAACACGTGCGCGGACAACATAAACTTTCCATTCAGCCTAATCAAGCGTGTTACCGTGATCTGCATGCTGGCTATCTGTGCACAGGTTTGCACGGGCAACTGATGATAAGCGGGCGAATCGTCTACGTTTTACTAGCTGCGGAGATTTGCCGTAGGGGGGCTGCCGCAAGAAAAATAAAGAACAATGAGAAACCTGGAATGATAAGACTCATTTGGACGTCATATTGTTTGTCTTCCGTCTGGCTCAACAATTCCCTTTATCCACTGCCCTGAAATGTGGGACAGATTGGGCAGAACGTCTTAACAAACGGTGGCGGAGGTTCGCGTGGCGTATAAAGGATGCTCGATATCGCGATACACGCTCACACACACACACAACGAAGCTCTCAGTTCACTTTGTAGGATCGCACTGCAGTGTGCGTGCGGCCTGATTACAGCAACCCGAGTGCCGCTGTAATCGGGTCGCAGTGGAGGCGATCAGTTCCCTCATGCGGACAACGAGCAAGTAAGGCTGCCTTGAAAAAAAAAAAAAAAAAGTAAGTTATCTCGTTCAACACGAGCTTCTCAGAAAATAAATAAATACAAATAAAATAGACCTTTTTTATGTTCAAGGCCACTTCGTTTGTGAAGTGGAATGCAAGTGAATTGCAAAACGTGTTAGTAAATAAATTCTGCTTCATTATGCTGCAATTTGTTATTCTTTAAAACACGTTAGTTCACATCTTGAAAATTAATGTGAATGCCTGTCATGCTAGGTCGAGCATTGCGTGTTTTTTCAGTTGGCTGGATGGCTTCGGCATGCTCTAACTTCCAGTTCGTTTGCTTTTGCTTAAGTTTCCTACTTACTTAAATCAGTGTATATATATATATATATATATATATATATATATATATATATATATATATATATATATATATATATATATATATATATATATATATATTCGTATGTGTAGTGGCGTTATTTTGTGTACAGCAGCCGTCGTCGAAAATAAATTTTGAATTTAACGTAGGGACCGGGATAACAGTACTAATAACTTTATACACTGCGAAAGGAAAAGGGACACGTGAAAGTCAAAACGATTTTTATGTGATCCAGTACTGAAAAGATTCTTTTAACGAGCAGCGCAATATTACATTGACCACAGAATTAAAGCGTTTCTCACGCTCTTACCCAACTGACCGAAACACATTTGTTGCAGCTACGAAACGGTGGTATCTGACCTTCAGAAGGAAAACGCCGCAGCTCCATCGCTGCAGAACTTGCGACCCGATCTTTTCGTCGTGTGCACAGTCGGTTAAGCTAGGTTCGATTAATATCGACATAACGGCACCGGAGCGCTTTTGCCCGATGATATGTCTGCTCATATGCCATCTTTATCTAGCCATGCAAGTTACATCACTTTTCGAGTGTTTTTCACGCAAGATTCGAGCACTTGCCCGCCTACTATCTGCTATAAGAGTCTCCAAATGTTCGACTTCTTCATGCATGCAGTTTTGCGAGGAGTTCAGTCACTGGCGTGTCGAAACGCCATATCAAGTGCATGTTTCTCAAGTGGCTTTTCAGCACGAGCGCACAACTCTCAGCGGACAGAAAGTACGCTGATTTTCTCTTTTATAAAATTCCAGACCGAGGTTTAACCGCCAGTGATTGTTGTTGTTCAGGCTCGTGAAATCATTTTGGCTGTCATGAGAGGCAATTGATGAGTGTGCTTTTGAAAATCCCAAGCATATTTGCTTTTCTGTCCCCTTTACACTCTTTGACTCATCTGTCGAACCCGCATGTGAGGTTGCCTTTGGGATCCGTCGCCGCGACATCATTCGTATCTTGGAAATTGAGAGCCGTTTAACGCTCGCAAGTGTGTGTTATTTAGAAGCGTGACGGAGTACGCACCAAGAGCGCGAAACAAGCTCTTCACCTACCCCTGAGTTTGCATATTGATGCTCTATTTTTCTTCGCCTTCCACGGAACCTCTGTTAACGCCTCAAAACACCTTTTGGTAGGTCATCTTTTGTAGCGTTAGGCGCGAAACGCATCTGAACGGCGCACGGTCGTCTATGAGGCATCGGAGCCGTGCTGAACGTTGTGGCAATTACTTCATGACCGTATACCTCCACCTTCTTTCGCGCCGTGCCTTGCCCCGGAAGCCAATGCGCCGAGCTGCACAGGTTGCCTTCGCTTCGAGCGCCGGCAAAACGAGCTGCGCTGCTCTAGCCGTGCACATGTCCCTGTGAACAGCAGGAGATACGCTGCGATATCAATCTCTTACGTCTCCAAGGAACAAGTGGTGCTCGATATAAAGACTGTATTGACAACGCGTAATGATACGATTGTTGTGGTGGGTCAAGGTGACGCCGCGCAATCGGAGCCGGCGATACCGGGAGTCGAAAGTTTCTGCGCTCGTTCACGTGGTAACAGTTTGTAAGGATAGGATGGAGACTGGCAGAGCTCACGGTGTCGCCCACGATGAAGCAGCGTGATTGCTCCTATACGCCGGAGCTGTTGCAGCGATTGCGTGGTAGCCGTCAGGAAGGTCAAACATTATTGATCGGAGGACGGGATATATAGAACCTGCACTTGGTGGGCAGAAGCGACACCTGAAAGCCACTGTGCACATCTGCTCGGACCTTTCAGGTTACGCTTTCCCTTTCGTCACCCTGCAGCATGGGCCGGATACGGTCGGCTTAATCGGTGCGCATTGTCGCAGGTGATTTGTAAGGGAAGCGAATGGGCCGGCTAATGCTTAAGATCGCGTCGCCTGTTTTAATTACGTCAAAACCAGGTGCTACGTTGTTATTTCGAAATTGTGCCACGCCACTTCAGTGCCCTCATTTGTACCGGCTACGCTTTCTCAATACAAAAACTAAGAAATGCATCATGCTCACGTGACAATCATGTGATGTTCGGAACCGCCTTTCGCAGGGTGCACAAGAGACGCGCGCGACTGGCGACCTTCACACTGTCAGTGTGAAGGTCAAAACTGCTCGCGAAATGTGTCACATGGTAGGCGCGTTCTTTTCTTGTGGCAGCGCATTGAAATGGGCTTCATTTCTTTCACTTCGTCGTTTGACTGCAAGTTGACCACAGGAGTCAATGAACGAACAGTAATCAATCAAATTTGGTTCCTATAGCCTTCGTTAAGGTAAATACTAAAGTGATCAGATATTTCTTCTTGTCAGTGCCACTAAGAGATTTAGTAAATGCATTCCATAAAGCGCGATGCTCTTACCTGCTATTTATTCATTTATTTAAATACTGCTATTTCGATAATTATACGTCCCGCGAGTAATAACAATAGTAATTAAGAAAAAAAGATGAATCGTGCTTGAGTATTCTTACAAAAAGTTTGACGTTTGGTGCGCGTCGTATTTCGTGACCTCTGCACAGTATCCATCAGTTAACAGAGGCGGTAAATTTTCTTTCTCTACGCGTCATAATATTTCCTCCCGACACCGTTTTTCTCTCGTACAGGCTTTGCGTTATACCACTTATACGAGTAATTATATAAAAAAGAAAGGTTGGGCGGTCTACTCGGTTGACACAAAGGAAATTCGAAAGCGTAAACCTTTCGATCACGCTTATGTGGTAATAAGGAGCACATTAAAGGCTTTCGTTATATACGAGTATTTCGATATATTCCTTACATTCGTCTCTCTCACCTCTCCCCTACAAGAGTGAAGCGAGGATTTGCCTCTCAATTTCGCCACCTGCCAACTGTTGCAAGTGGCTCTTCCGTGAACCAACAGTTGTAAGTGGCAGGTGGCCCTTGCCACCGGCTGTGTGGTAAATGTTGCAGACTCACAGCGGACAGTTTCGCCTTCAAGGCATTCCTGGTGATTCAAATTAAAGTTACAGGGGTTATTAATTATCATTACGCTTTAGGTCTGCTTACTTGTATAGTTGATGACATTGCCTCATTGCCGGCTTAGCGCATTAAACAGTGAACACTGATTGACCTTCCTCGGTAGCCACCTTCCGCGTTGTTCCCTTGGCAACCAGCGTCAGGGGCGCGCATTCCTCTGCACTCTTCCTCGGTAGCCCCCTTTGGGTCCTTTCCGTGGCAGGCCACCTTCCGGCCGCTCCCTTACAAGTGGAGAAAAGATTGCTCTCTCTCTACCTGAAACTGTTGCTAGGTGGCAAAGTGTACATTGCACTACGCCAAACACTTTTTTTTCTTCACATTGGCTCTTCTAATGCTGTCGAATTCAAATGTTCAACGTCTATGTTTGCAGCCTTTCTAATAAAGGATCGAGCTCAAAAGGTACTACAGGTATGGTACAGAGGTGTCATACAGGTGGTAATACAACGTTGTAGAAACCTGAGGGTGGGAGTTTTGTCTCGCCCACACGTTTGGATAATCTTTGGAATACGCTCTTCGCATCCGAAGGAGTCGCCAGAGCACGCAGTGCGCCGCCGGTGTTCTCAACAGCCTCCCTCAATCTTCTACGAGTGATGCAGACATAGGTGACGAAGACGACAAACGCAACTGCACTGCATAACAAGGGTGTTTTGCGGTGCAGTTGTGCGGCCTGGTGCTCCGAGATGTGCTCAGGTTTTTTAGTAATAGCTTGGGCGAACTGGCCTTTTGATGTTGACTACACGCCAGGAGAAGTAGGTGTTTTTCTTAGTCGCTGAGCTTGTTGAAGGCAAGTAATCTCGTCGAGTAAGCCGCCACTTCCGACACCCGCACAGGAGCACTCTTTAAGGTTGCGCAAAGCTTCATCGCATATCTTGGTTGGTCTGCCAGCTGTGCACATGTGCTAACCTGTGTGCGCGAGTTGTTTTGATCATCGCCGGTGGAGCGGAAAAATAACCAAGCTCGGTAAGGGCCATCCCTGACCGCGCCTGTTTTGTATGGTAGAGCACGCGACCAGACATTTCATTTTTGTTTTTAGCTGGAGTGGTAACTCTCTGCGACACACGAGTCGAGCTAAACGCTGATACAGGCTGTACGGCTGTCTGTCAAGCTCGGTCGAGCTAGTGTTGCGACACCACTGACGGCGGCGAAAGCTCACGCGTTCGCTCGCTGACGAACGACTCTGGTTGCGCAGCTAGGCGTACGAGTGCGCGCCGAGTCAAAAGGTGCTCGCCGTGCGCGCGTGGCGCGCGGGCAGCTTGGCTGGGGTTCCCGCCAGCCTTGCCCAAGAGCGCGCCCGTCGAAAAACAGCCGCTCTATTGTGCGCGCCAAACGGGACGGGTGCCGCCTCGGATTCACCGAGGTCGCGCTGGCCTTGCGCTCGGTTTGACGGGCACATTGCCCCGTCGATATTGTGCGACGGACAAAGTTGTCGCCTAGGACGCGTCTGGGCAACAACCGCGTACGCGCACTATGAGCTGCAAGTCATCGCTTGTCTAGGAGCTTCGTAAGAAAGACGTCTCCCAACGCGCTGATACCCATGTCCGAGCTCAGTGACAAAATGTGATCTTTCTTTTCAGTCGTACGTGAGGCGACGTCTACCGAACTGCTGTCATGAGAGCGCAAAGTATTTGGCCATATTCATGATGAAGGATGGATTAGGGTTTTCCTTGTAGCTTTTTAAGACTCCGTGCACGTATGCCTTACGCAGAAGGCAAGAGAAGAAAACGACGACCGCTGCAAACGTGTATCTGCTGCAGCTGGTATCACACGCACGCACACACGCAAACGGGGGAAGGGGGGGGGGGTTAAATATATATCTGGCATGTACTTTAGGGCCTATCTGTCAAATATTCGCGGCGGCCGCGGGCCTCGCTTTGCGCGGCGCCCTTGACCTGTTCAAGGCAAGGCGCGTTCTTGCGAGTGTTCGTATCGCGCTAGGGGGACAGCAGCTTGTCAGACGATGGAATTAGGCATAGGAGCCTTGCTCTGCAACCATTTTGCTTTTTAAGTCTTTTGGCCTAGAGAACCGTCGTGGCAGTCGTATGTTTGGTCTACGTCTTTTGTGCCTATTTCTTCCCTAGCTGCCAGGGGCTGCAAAGCAAGTATACAGAAGCCGGTGGCGCGGGCGTGAGTAATCGTTCCGGCTCGGCGCTTTATCAACGTCTTTACGAGGAGGCCTGTTTAAATCGACCCTCCGTTAAAAACCTATCATCTCAATCAAGCCTGTCAGCGGCGAAGAGCGCGTAGGTGCGTTCGAGTGATGTGACGTACGCATCACGCGCTCCGTAAAAGGTGTTTGCTGTGCGCGAAAAACAGAGAAGGCTCCGAGGCCAACCAGGGCGCTATACTCGTTCGTCTTCGGATATGCCGCCGGTAACAGCTTGCCTATTAGGCCGAACATGGAACTCTTAATCTCTTGCGCATTAGTTTTCTTACTCCACTGCTGCACAACATATACAGCTAACGCCTGCGCAAAGAAAGTGGGGGAGGGGGGGGGGGATGATGCACCTGAACTTGAACACTGCAAGAGCTGGCCCTGACCCACAAAGCTTCTTCTTCTTCTTCTTTTTTTTTTTTTTTTTTTTATGGTCCGAAGAAGAGAAATGCGCCAAAAACGTTCCGGTGACAAACCTGCGCGAGGGTTCTTGCGTGAGTTGTTTATTGGTGCGATATCTGCCTGCAGTGATAACTCGGAATTCCCAGGCTCGTAAGCGCTGTTCGTTGCGCGTCACTCTCAGGTGCGACGTCCGGAAAATATATAACACCCGCCGGGGTTAATGCCGACGTTCGCGTTCCTGCAATGTCGCGTCAACGTGACTTGCAGAGGGGGGCGCACGACGGACGCCATGCTCCTCTCTCGGGCGCGCGTTGCGCACATAACTCCGCCTTGCCTCCGTCGAAGGGACTGGCCCTGCGTGGCAGGCCGCCAGGACACGATTGGCCTGTGATCCGCGCGGGGCTGTTAAACCAGATTAGCGCCGTGTATACGGCCCGTCAGCATATCTGCCGCGCTGCATCCATGTGCGTCACTTTGCAGTCGCGCTGGCGATCGGCCGCGGGCTTGCCTCTTGCGGAGCTTTTTTATACTCACCTTGTCGCTCGCGTTGTGCCTTTCTCCGCGTGGTTGCGAGGGGGCTGTGCAAGCTGGCAGCAGCCTTCCGGCTAGATGCCCTAGAAGGTCGAGGTCCCCCTCGTTGTTTCGCGGGAAAGCCCCGGGTTGCCTCGTTGCCTACATCAGTGCACACTGTTTGCTCCACATGAGTGACAGATGCTTTCCCCGGGCAATAATCACCAGGTGGGTAAATTAAATCGAGCTTGGAGACTTTCCAGTGAACGCGTATGTACATCCGCAGTCAAAAGTTTAATGAGGCGCAGTATTACCCCCCCCCAAAAAAAAAAAATAATAAAAAGAGATTACTTTCAATTGTGCGAATGACACAGTGCGCCTTTAAATCTCAATAGGTGCATTGCAGAAAAATAAATTGTTTCTCCTCCAAAGGCATGTTCCATAAACTGTTCAATCAAGTATCGCGCGAACGTCGACAGCGCCGGAAGGCAAAAGGAACCGAAAGCAAGCGAACTCGGCAAGGGCATGCTCACAATTTCGTCTGCTGGGGTTAGCGTCGTCTGCTAAGCTGTTCTGATTAGGGCACCGAAAGCAAGCGAGCTCGGCAAGGGCATGCTCACAATTTCGTCTGCTGGAGTTAGCGTCGTCTGCTAAGCTGTTCTGATTCGGGCGAAACAACCCCTGCCCATAATTGTCGGTTGTGCTTCGGAGACCCAGAGAACGGCGGCAACTTGTTTTATCCCTTGCATATAGTGCGGCGATATCTTCAACGAGCGCACATTTGCAACAAACAGCTATAGCGTGCCCAAGGGCAGTGACAACGTTAGTTACGAAAAACTAATTGTAGGGAACTTTTGATATCGGCGCAATAATTTAGTTTAACGCACTCGCGACGCTACCCGCAGACACAACCGGAACATAGACTCGGGCTTGGAGCGTTGCGCGTTTGCACCAATCAACGTTTCGTGAAAGGTTGCTCACAAAGCAACGGCCAGAATAGGCGAGGCAAGATGTACGCAGAAATTTGGCGCCTTGAGCCAGATTGGGCAGTTGCACCTCGTGCGCGAAACCGCCACTGTGGCTGTTCTTTCGTCCGCCCTCGGAAAAAAAAAAAAAAAAAAAAAAAAAAAAAGAAAAAAAAAAAAATGAAGAGCTGTACATAATGTGGAGCGTGGAGAGCGACTTGGCGAAAACACGCCTTTAATGCAAGCGCACGTGAGAGCTGCACTCTGTTTGCCTTTCCTCGGGTCTGTTTGCGCAGCGCGCCAGCTAGGTTCCTTGTTGTTTCCTCGTTACACCAACCAACGTCCGCCCGCTTTTGCACCTCGTAGACTTGAGGCGCGGTGGCGGGCTGCAGCAGCGCTTCTCTGAAAAGATTGCACAATAAACAAACAGCGCTGAATGGCGGCGAAGTTCTCGACGAGCTTGGATTCCAGAGGCGACACTTTGCGGGAGAGCCTCGGCTTTTTAGGCAAGGACTGTTGAAATGGACAGCCGAGCGACGGGCAGTCGCGTCACTCGTTTACGACGTTGATACTGCCTTTAGACTTTCATATATGCGCGCGTAATGGAGCTGTCTGATTCCCTAATGGAGCTCATCCTTGCCAACGCTCAATTTGCATGTCGCCTGAGCGCACGCGTCGCAGCGGCCGCGCAACCAGCGCGTTGCACTACAAGGGCCTGTGTATCACACTGTGCAGCCAAGGCCGATTAGGAGGAGCTCGGGGCTCATATATTAGCCGGCCGCGAAATCAAAAGCGGCAGCCGGTTTGTAATTGCCGGAATCGGCGTCTTCCTTCTTCCTCGCAGGCAAACTGGTGCTGGCGTCGGTCGGCATGGGTTCCAAGCTCACCATTCATTCCAACGGCACCTTCCTATGTTTCAACAAGGGCGGCAGGCTCGTCAACAAGGTAAGACCTGTCACTCGGGGGCCCTATTAAGACATCTCTCCGAGCCCGCCCCCTTCATTAGGGCTCATTAAGGCGCCCCTATTACGCTAAATACTTGGCCCGGGTCAACCCTGCAGGGCGGCCCCGAGGTATTCGAGCGCTGGGCGCCACTTACGCTGTAACAAACGACTTCGGCGGCGACGGCTTCGTCACCGCGGTAGTGCCCCCCTCCCTCCATTCCATGGGAAGACAAGAGCGGGCTCGCACACGCCACTAGATTTACTGCCGCATCTTCCCGTCGCGCCGTTTCCGCCGGCACGAATGCCAAACGCATATGCGGGGCGCCATCGCAGCCGCTCATTGTTTGAAAACGAACTGCCGCGAGAACGAAAAGGAGGGCGCGGAACAAGCGGTAATTTGCGAAATCGAAGGGGACGACGTCTTCGTTAGTGCGCGCGCATGAACGAGTTTCACGGTAGCTGCCTGTAATGGCCTTAGTGCCCGCAGTTTTCTCGCCGTCCTGGTGGCTGCTCTCGTTTCGCGCGCATGCGCGACTCCGGTGGCACGAGAGTGGTGGCCACGTGGGTTTCTCGGAAAGTGGGTCGTTCCCCTTATGTCACTTCGCGGCCACTCGCAAACTTCCCTTCTCCGACGGACTACCGAGCAGCTGCCGCCAGCCGAGCGAGAAAGCGACACGTTAAGTAGCCGTAATGGCAATGTATATCCGCCAGGTCAGAGAAACAAGTCGTGAAAGAAGCAAGCCGACAGTTACCACTGCTAAGCAGTGCAGAACTCAACCAAAGCTGATCATATATGCTTTTGCCGCAAGTGCACCCGTCACTTGCCTTTGGGCTGTTTCCCTGTTAATTTCTCCAAGGCGAAGAAAGTGCTCAGGAGTCGGGAATACCGTGCTCATTAGTGTTCACGCATCTCCTTGTCTCAACGCCACTACAAAGAGGCGAATTCGTTGAACGCACAGGAAGAGAGAAAGGTCACAATGGGACCTGTGGTCGATTCCATGCATGTATCTTACAAGGTGCGCGCACTCCGTGAATTTATAAGGAGTCCGCAAATGGAGGCTTAGTAAAGCAGGACACCGGGGCACTTATGAAAGAATGCGATGGTGCAGAAGATTTGTAACGGACTGTGAGGCAAATTGTGCGATTCGACACCGGTCAATATCGGCTAATATCGCTGAAGGCGGGAGTAAACGAAAATGCAGCACGCTTTTGCATGTGTCTGTTTCCTTTTGGCTTTGGTAATGGCTAAAGGTATGGATCGCATCGTTTCGCCCTCTCATCGGCCGGTAGATTCATTGGCCGCTCACGTAACCCAATTTTCCTTTTTATTTCTTTTTTTTTTAATCTCCTCTGCGTTCCGTGTATATACGTTATACCTCGAACGTGATCCCCGTGCGAAGGCTCTTGTTTTTCGCACAGCACCCGACTTTCTTTAGGCGCCGCGCAAGAAAAACGTGCGCTTCCATTTCTCTGTCTCCTCTCCCTCCGCTCACGTCTATAGCAGCGCGCTTGTATAACATTTCATTCCCCTCCCGAGTGTCCCGCTGTTTATACATTTTTTTCTTTTTTTTTTTTTTTTTTTGCACACGCGTGCGCCGCCCTTCTTCCCCTGCGTGAACCCCGGGTGTTCCGCGCAGATTGCGTTTGGTTGGCTGCTTATTTGGCGGGCGCCGCGATATCGGCCAACCCGGCGACAGCCAAGTAAACACAAACCGCGTCCTGCGCCATCTTCCGTGGCTTCACTGTGGTTAGCCGTGCCTCACGCTGCGGTCGGGTGACGTGCGCGCTCCGGCCTCAAGATAAATGCGTCGATATTTACGGCAGTTTCGCGCTTCGCATCCGCGTTTTCTCCGCCACTGCTCACGCCGCCCGCCCGATGGGAATCATCCCTCTTTGCCGATATTTCGACCCCCTTTCTCCTTCTTCGTTCTTTTCGGCCATGATGGTTCATTTTTACTTTAGGTTTCTTCTTCAAATTCTTTCTGTTTGCCGAAGCTTTCGGCGTTCTTTTGCCTCTATCGTGTGCCTTTGAGTCGCTGCCAATCCCTCGGCACACTTTGGCGGCACCGAAGCTACGCCTCTAGAAGCTACAATCCTCGCCGCGTAATATTCGTGGCAAGAATGTGCGAGCAAAAATTTGCGAGAACCGCGGAGAATAGAGCCCAGTTACCTCGCTTCGCTTGATTTGGCACCAAAAGAAATGGCATGCTCCTAGCGATCTTTTCTGGTGCGCCGCAACCACCTATACGACGACCTCTTTGGAAAGGGAAAGCGCTGACTTCTCCGGTGGGAGTCGATAGCCGTACAACCTACGCCAGCTTCCTCGTGGGGCCTCTTGGAAGAGCAGCTTGATTCTTCTTTAACGATTGGTTCGCTTTGCGAGTGGTGGATTTGCAAGACGGCCGTCAGCGAGTCGAAAAGCGACATTTAAGGCGCAGGAATCCCTTTTAGATAGTTCCCGTCTGCTACAGTCTGAATGACAGACGATGGATCGCAGGCGGATGTCATTTCGAGGGTTGTGCGCTGGTACATCGACCACTGAAACGACTTCGCGCTCTTATTAGCCTCGGAACTTTTCAAAGTGATACGCCCGCAGGTACATGCTGCAGTGCATCTCGCCCCTTATCGGGTCTGACGCACTTGTTGTTGTTTTTTTTTTTCTTTTCTGTTTTGTGCAGAGGCGGCGCAGCCGGCGTAAGAGTCTGTGCGAGTTCCGCGAGATTTTGCGGGATAGCTACTCCACCTTCCAGTCCGTGTTCAACAGCAACTGGTACATCGGCTTCAACCGCTTGGGCCAGCCGATCCGGGGCAGCCGCAAGGTGCGCGACCGCAAGTGGTCCTCGTACATGTTCCTCAAGCGCGAGTGCACGAAGCAGCCGAGCAACCCCTTCGGAAGCGTGCCGGCCGACGAGTGGCTCAAGCACATCAACATCACCGACGCGAGCTGACGCCAGCCGGCCGCACCACTGAATCCGCTCTGGTCCACGCCGCTCTCTCCGGCCTGACAACATCATCGACCTGTACATACGCATCCCTCTCTGTCGGTGCCCTATGTTGTTTTTTATTTTGTTTGTTTGCTAGCATTTCCCCTTACAATTATGACTGTTATTAATATTTAGGCGCCGATCAATTGTGTGTCATGTACGCCGCGCGCTCCGTGTGCCGCAAGTCGCCGAATCCCGCGAGCGGTCTGAACGCCCTTCGCCTATGTATAGCGAGCGTCGACTCATTTCCCTAGGTCGTGATCCCCCACACCGCTTGTTGTCGAGCAGGAACGGGCCCGCATGCACGGAATGAGTGACGCCTGCTTCTTGTGTCCGAATCGATCCGCGCTGTGCGTACCCCCACCGTTGTCAACAGTTCCAGACTGAAGGGAGAGCAGCATCACCGCTCTGGAGTGTCGCGCCTGCTCGCCGCATCCCACTTATTTCCTCCCAACCTGCTCGCGTACGCCGCAGCGGGGAACATCTAACCAAGTGTCGCCGCGGAGCTGGCATTCAGATGTCGCTTATATCACCAAAGAGAGCGAACATGTCAAAGCACATGCCCGTTCGGCTGCATACGGAAAAACGGAACAAAAAGAAATGGCGGGCAACTCGCGCGCGAGTGCTCGGCATTGTCGGAAACTTCGTGCAAATTATTCCTCTCTCCTTTGTGCGAGGTATACGCTCTAAAACTCTTCCCTTATTTATATATAATATTTTTTGTCGTTAGTGGAAGCATGCTCTGCACAAATGAAACAGCACCTGTACTGCTGTGTGTTTTGTCGTTGCTACACATAGCACCAATCACACTTGTCGAGAGCACAATAGCACCTTTCTATCACCTTCTCTCGGCACTGGTCCGAGCCTCGTGTCTATTCTCTCACTGCAAGTGAACGATTGTCCCCGTTCTAATTGGAGGAAAAGTGCACACGTTCATTTTCCAGATTTTGTTGTCAGAAAAAGAATCCGTGCACTGGACAACTGTGATTGGCGATGCAAACTCGCTGCGTTTCAAGCCGGGCGCGTGTGTGTTGTGCAAGCAACGGGGTGAAGTTCGCCGCACGCTGCTAGTTCGCCCAACGCGCTGCTCCCGCTTCCGTATACTTGTCTCCGTGGAGACATCAGTTACTTCTGCTTGGCGCAGCTCACCAAGGTTATTTTTTTTTTTATTCTTTTTTTGGCAATGGGTTTTCCAGGGTTGCCGAGGGCACTCTGGCGTCAATCATTCCCTTCACCTCAGGTGCTTTTCAGAATACTAATGAATTGTATATATGTACACATACGCAGTATTTATTTCGAGTACGTTGTAAAAAGAAAATGTATGTGAAGGAAGAGACAAACTACTGCCGTCACCATTTGCTGGCTTTCTTTTTCGCTGTCGTTGTTTGACGCGTTGCATTTTTTTTTTTACCGCTTTTACTGACATTGTTGTTCCTTGTATACCACTTTTTATTACCGTGCATCCCTTTACGTATTTTTTTTTTCCTGGCCGCACTTTGTGAAAGCAAAGCCACATGTGAAATCTTTTGTATCCACATGGTGTCTCCGACGCTGTGTTCCATTTCTTCGTCACCACATTCAGGCTTTGGTTCACACAATATTATACTGAACCTTTAAACCTGTGCTGTCACTGCTTTTTTTTTTTTTTTTTTTTAGTATTTGATTGTTGCGGCATAATCCATATTCGGGCATGTTTACTGTAACATCGTTCTGACGCTACGAATCAAGTTTCGTGCGCCCTTTTTGTCTACTCCTAGTATTAACAAGATAGAAAGAACAGAGAAACTGCTAATGTTTACCTTTACCGTTTTGATCGTTGTCCCACGTAGAAAACTTTAATAATCTGTCATTTCAGCTTTTAACAAGCGTGGGCAGGAATTAATTTGTACCTCTGTAGTGCACCGAAACATATATCATTAAGCTTTTAGGGCTGGCAAGTCGGCGCTTTACTTGCTGCTCAAGTTCCATTGTGTCTCTCACAGTCATTACGCAACGTTTCCTCCTACCACTATCGACACCTCGCAAAACGCCCACGGAATGACGAGGATCATGCAAAACCTCGCAATCGCTTGAAATACGCTCTCCCAGGATCGCATTTCACGGTTCCTATAAGCCCGCGCATAGTCCTGTTAGTGCTTTCCGTACGACCAGCTTGCCTTGTAGGCTCAGCGGACGTGATGTGGTGCACTCAACATATCGTAGTTTTGGCTACCACGATTAGCGCGACGCAACGGGCCCGCCTGCAGTCATCGTCAATCACTCGTATCACGTCACTCTTCCTCGCGTCGAGCCTTTCGTCAAGGAACGACCACGTGCCTGCTATTCTCGTCTTAAGGGGGCCAAAAGCTGAAGTAACGCGATTTAAGCGCTTTGCCGAGAACGTAGCCAAAAGGTACATACTACCGTAGCTTTTCTTTTGATCGCTGCACGATTTGGCCAAGCGGATCAGTGATCTGCACTGGCGCCTTCTGTACGGCGATGCGCGAGAAAATAGCTTCTTCAGGTTAATGCCGCGCCCTTTTTACGGCCTCTGGGAGAGCTACTTCTCGCAAACAGCAATGTGTGATTTTTTTTTTTTTTTTTTAATTTAATCTCGCGAGCATTCCAAGTGGCGACGAGCGTCCGCACCTGCGCACCTCGGCTCTAAGCGGAATGCACAGAAAGCTGAAAGAAGCGGGGGTGTTGCTGCGAGCCTTAATTACACCTCATGCTGGGAGGATTTCTTTCCTGCGAGCATATAATATATTGCTGTTCGCGAGTTGTTCATTCTAGTGGAGCCGCTCTACCAACCATCAGCTGATGTTAAATCAACGTCGCCGTCAAGCTCTCACAGTTGCACAAAAAACAGGCTACACTCCTGGCACTTTTTCTGCCATGTACATTCCATCACGTTATTTCCTCGGATAGCAAAGCTGCACCTAGGCGCCTAAATTATTTTGCCGCTTCATCGTGATTTTTTTTTTCTTCCTCGCCAACATTAGGCAGTCATGCACATTTCAGCGCTTTCCTGTCATTCCACTAACAGTGCAATGTGGTCCACCTTCGCGATTTATTTTTAGTGCTTCTGCTGTCCTTCCGACTCATAACTGCGATCAACGCCCGCTATAGGAGCGCGTTTCGACACGCTGCAGCATTCCGCTAGCCTCAGTTGACGCCGAGATTTTGAACCTAGTGGTAACTGCTTAGTCTAATCCGTTTTCCCCATCACTTAGCTGGCCGCAGCTAGATCGTCTTGTCGAACGATGGAGAGCCTTTAAGTTTGTTGTCCTTCTTTCCCTGTCAGAGCTTTGTCTTTTAAGGTTCTTATTATTGGGGAAAAGAAACCAATTGTGTGCGAGTTTTGTGTCACTAGCGTGTTTTAATATAGACGGACCCTATAGGTTATGGGGATAGGGTAATTGCGGGGCCACAAAATTGCTGCGTTGAAAGGGCGGGGGGTATGGCTTTCATTCTGGGCATGCGCACTCACGTTTCGCTATTCCCCTATCCCCCTACCGATAGGGTCCCCGTGTTGTAAAACTCGCTATTGCAATTCCTGTTGCGGTTACTGCCCTGCCAGAATTTAACTGCACACCATGCAACTGCAGATTGAGAAAGTCTACCTTCCAATCTTCTAGTCGCACAGATTTTTTTTTTTTATTGCTTCTTTCCTGCTCTTTGCGAACGTGCTGCTCGCCTTTCCTTGAGTGTTCAGACTTTACCATCATTTGGCATGTAAATAACAGCTCCATTGAAAACAAAATATCTTGGTAATTTCAGTGTTCAATTATGTCTACGATTCGTCACAAAGGAATCACGACTCCTCCAAGCCCGACTTCAGCTTAATGACTATTTTCCCTCGGTTGAAGAAAAAGAGGGAACACCTCGAGGACCAGTAGCGCCTTTTCTTTACTTCCTTCGAGCGTTTTCTCTTGTATCCCTGAATGACTCGGCAGCCGGCAGTCTGCAGGTTATTCGAGCAGACTTCGCGAGTTCGCCGCGTCGTGCGTGCGGTGAAAAGCTGCTAAGTGCAGCGCAGATATTAAATGTCGAACAATTTTACGTGCTCCCAGAGTATATATATATATATATATATATATATATATATATATATATATATATATATATATATATATATATGAATGAAAGAAGCCAACAGTCGGCGAGGCCAAGGAAAGCATTTGGGATTGTACTTTGTCTTTTTTTTTTAATTATATATATATATATATATATATATATATATATATATATATATATATATATATATATATATATATATATATATATATATATATATATTCCAGGCATTCATGAAGCTGCGAGTGCTGCGGAAGCTTCTGCTTTAGTTTACTTTGAAGGCAGTTAATGTCGGCACAAATTGCTTGTTCTTCGAAACGTGTAAGACCAGATCATTAATCTTGTTGCATTCCAGATACCAGCGTGACGCCAGCTGTAAAGTAGGAAGCAGTTTAGGCACCTTACACGCTTCGGGCGGCTCTTGGCCTTTTCATTTAGCCTTTCAACCGCAACGCCGCCACAGAAAGGAGTGATCGGTCATTTCTTCGCTCTTTATTTTTGTCCTTGCGTCTTTGATTTACTCTCACTGGCTTCTGATTTGGCCGAAAAAAAAAAAAAAAGTGGAAAGATATTTGTTCTTACGCTTTCATTTCTGTGTTCCTGGCTAATCTGGGTGCCAAGTTCGTAAACCGACGCTGGCGGCACAATTAATCACTTTGGCTGCGGTGTTGGCACACTCGGTTGAAACGTTCTAGTTTCTTCCTTCATTTTTTCTTTTTTAGACATTTACTGGGAGATCATTGCTAATACTTCCCGCTTAGATAGTAGCACATAATGTGAACAGCGTGAGTAGGTTACCGTATTCGGTTCAGGTGGACTACGTCTCTAACATCGACGCAGAAAATTGCTGGGCGCGGTCGCACGCACACTCGTTCTTCTGCGATTTCATTCATTCTCTGGGATCAGTAGCACACGCGAAGACCGTCTGAACACCGAGTTAGCACACCGGGAACCAATGTCTAGACCGTTTGTTTTCCTTGCATGTTTATGCCCAGAAGAGACGTTAGTGCAAATCGGGGAGAGCGTAAAAAGTTGAAGACGTTTTGCGCCGTTTGAGTGGTTGAGTACTGCCAGTATTGGGTGGAAGGGCTTGCGATATCTCGCAGCGCGAGCATATTTTTAGAGCCGTGCGGACCATTAATTCTCGACCGGGTCGAATGGCGTCGCGCACCGGTATTCGGTCCAGGTGTCCAGCACTCCTATGGCCATTTCACTGCCATCGCTGCACACGATTGCGCAAGAATGCGTAGGAAGGGATGCGCCGTTGCCGCGTGTGGTACAGCTCGTAAGTGATTGTACAGCATCGCGGGAAACCGAAGCAGGCATTGTGGTCGCAAATCAGAAAGGGGGTCCACCTCTGGCTCCCACATAGCCCGCTCGGTATTTTGGCGAGAGTGTTTATACGCAAGGCGCTTATTAGTGAGAAAAGGAGGATGTCAGATGAGCAGCTGTCTCCCCCAGAGAGGCACCAGGCATGCCTGGCAACCTCTGATTCATCCTCTTGTGCATATGCGAAGAGTGATGAAGGCCTGTATGTCACATTGCATAATTTATCTCACCTATGCGCCTATGACAAGAGGTTAACAAAAGAAAATCTTCATTACACATTACCAATGTACATAAAGACTAGATGTGCTGTTCTTTTGTAACACTACCTTACATTTTCTTTTTCTATCACACTGTTTCGCTACCCATCTAACAGTGGTTGCCGATTCTTACTTCGTTGAACCTAGCAACTCAGGTTCATCTCAAGTGGCATTTTTTAGCAAAACACGAGCAAACGAGTGTACGCGCTTATGTGGCCACCCGTACCTTTAGACCAGTGAAGTGCGCTTTTGGAGTTGTCTGTTGAACCGTATGAGTGGCAGCACTGTGTAGTAGTTGAACAAATGCATAGCGCTCCGCTTGGACGCGGCCAATGCCGGAGGTATTTTGTGTTCCGCCTTGTATGAAGTTCCTATGTTCAAATATGTGCCATATAAGAGAGATATGTCTGTGGCAGATGAGTCTCAATGTAAGACTGCATATTAATGTCTGTGCTGTTGCATGTGTGAATGTGTTCGGAAATAAATCTGTGCATCTGCCCATACCGTCTCGTTATATTGCTCGAGAGAAGGCTTGACTTGGCTGGTTTACCGCCAGTCGAGCGCGATTATGCTGAGAAATTTAACGGAGGGTCCTGGTGGGTTGCCCTCCTCTGACCATGGCGTCGTCGTCACAAATTTAGCTGAGGTTGTCTGATACATGGTGAACGAAGTGTGCACAGGAGGGAAAGAGCGACTATCAACATTTCAAGGATAACATAGGCTGAAAAACAAAACACAAACATAAGGCTTAAAAAGGCTACATCAGCAGGTTGTCGGTTCATTCCGATCACTACAGGGGTTTTTAGCACCCATCAAAATCTGCGAATAGCCATGTCGGGGGTTGGAGCATCGCTAACAATTTGAAGCGGTGTCGGGAGGATCATTCTACGCCGAATATACGCTGCAAACGCAATGTGATTCTGAGATGGGCAGAAAAATGTAGGACTCCTCGCTTTTTCTGTATTATCGGTGCAGGATATTTCTTTCCTAGGGAAGTTCCGCCGCCACAGCGGGGTTCAGCCGGTGACTTCGGGCGCGTGGTGCGAAGGCAAAGCGCAGGCGAAAACTGACACTGATGCGCACTCAACGACGAAATGCACCGCTATGAATGGCAATTTGCTAATCGCAGAAACTTCTAGTGCGTAACGTAAAAAGTCCCGTCTCCGTCAGTGGTGGTTATGGAGGGGGTGTCTAAGTTGCGCACGAGTTTTATTGGTTATACCGTCTAACCCGGGAGCTGAGGAGGTATTCAGGTTCTGAAGTTCTGCCATTACTTCTGCTTCAGTGATAGGCAGACTTAAAAGGTCATTAGGGAGCCCTTTACATTCCGGATAGAACATTGGTTGGTAAGGTTTAAAGTGTGTATCCTTCAGGTCCTCAAGTAGCTGTGATGGCGGTGTGGGGGAAGTGTGAATCAGTTTTGTGAGGTTATGCCTCTGTGGTGTCATAGATTGAGATGGGTCTATGAGATGTCGGAAGAGGTTGCATGTTTGAGGCAGGCTTATGTTACCATCAAGACGATTGCATATGGATTCCCAGTTTTGCCTCGAAAGCGTAGCTACGTGTGTTTCTACGTCTTTGTTTAGTCGGCCCAGCCTGCGGCAGAGGGTCCTGTTCCATCTTTGACATTGCCAGCGTCTTTCAAGACTGGCTTTAGCTTCCCAGAGATGTAGGAGGCGAGCATCAACAGTGTCACTGGGGCAGTCAATCGGAAGTTTTCGTGTGACTGCCTGGACATCCTTCTGTAATTGTGTAGTCCAAGCAGCGATGTTTGTGACTGGAGCAGCTGTCCTGGTAGGACTGCATTTCCGAAATGAATCCCACTTGGTGAGAGTGGATCCCCTGGTAGACGGTGAGGAAGGTGAGTGTTAAGAAGGATTTCAAGGATGCAGTGGTCACTGCCTAAGCACTCTTTGGTGTTACACCAAGTAGCTGCTGGGAGTCGGTAAGTGAAGGTAAGATTTGGTGTGGTGTCTTTACACACACTATTGCCGATACGTGTGGGGTAAGTCGGATCAGTGATGAGAGAGAGTCCTGCCTGTTGCGCAGCGAGCCATACTCTGCGGCCTTTTGGAGAATCCTTTTGGAGAATCACTTGAGTATTCCCATGTTGTATGCGGTGCGTTAAAATCACCCACAATCAGGAGAGGACACTTGTTGGCAGTTCTTTTTTCCAGCGTGAAGAGACGCTCGAAGTTGGTATGGCTAACGTATGAGTTATAGTAGGGAGTGAGCGTCTAATTAGAGAGGCAACTTTGGATAGCGTTGCTGATTGAGGAAGTAATGGGACATAACCTGGGAGGGTTATAGGATTGGTGGGTTCCTGCAGAGCCAAGACGTCAGGGCTGGTTGCGCAATGTTGTTGAAGTACTTTGCGTTTTTGGCCAAAATCCCGGCATTTCCACTTCCATCATTGAACTAGGTTTCGCCATCATGGATTATAGGCATAATGGAACCTGCAACAGGAGGAGGACGATCCTGTACAGTGGGAATATGGAGTATGTCTTGGGTGGGAATGGGGTGTTCTTGTGCAGCAGGAGTAAGAGATGTGTTGTGATGCTCCGGAGCTTTTGTCTTTCGACGTCTGTACTGGAGACTGTCGAGGGTAGTAATACGCTCCTGTAGATACTCAAAGCGTCGCGTTGTTCGTTCTTCTGTGGCGTCGAGGCGCCTGCTGAATTCATTGACTACATGTGTTAGCATGCCCTCCATGCGTTGAAATAAGACAGCTTCTAAGCGTTCTACCAGCTTGGTCTCAAACCGTTCGATGATCTTTCTTTCTAGCCTCTCTGTTATGGTAACTTCTAACTTTTCAACAAGGCCTTGCAGGTCACCTTCAGTTAAAGGTGAGTTTGGGCGAGCCGTTTTAACCGAACAGTGAGATTGTGGTGAATCTATTTCGGTTTCCTTGCAAGCAGAATTAGGAGACCGAGTGGAAGGAGGCAAAAGTGGTATTTATACCAAAACCAGGCAAACCGCTTCTCCCCACCAATCTTCGACCTATTTCCCTTACTTCTTGTGTCGGAAAGTTAATGGAGCATGTCATTCATACACGACTAAGCAGCTTTCTGGAGGAACGAGAGCTCCTGCCCAACTGCATGTTTGGTTTCCGTCCGGGTCTGGCCGCTCAAGATGTTTTCCTACAACTAAAGCACCATATCCTTGATTCAAAAACTCGCGATACACGCGCCATTCTCGGAGTGGACCTCACCAAAGCATTTGATAATGTAACACACTCTGCCATTCTTAATAATCTGCAAACGCTACAAGTAGGCAGCCACATGTATAACTACATAAGGGCCTAGCTTCCTCGGCAACCGAACAGCGACTCTCACACTGGGCCCTCATACGACGCTTCCAAACATCAAGCTCGGTGCTCGGGGAACACCCCAAGGAGCGGTCCTTTCACCGACACTCTTTAACGTTGCCATTATTCATCTCCCAAAAACACTTTCTGAGATTCCAGACATACATTTTGCCCTTTATGCGGATGACATTACTGTCTGGGCATGTCGAGGAAGTGACGCCACCATAGAGACTCACCTCCAAATAGCCCTCAACACTATTGACAACTACGTGAAGGAGAGAGGCCTATCATGCTCACCGTCTAAATCTCAACTCTTCCTTTACCGACCAAAATCCACACATATTGATAGCCCACCTATCACTCTGACACTCGGAACACAACCGATTCCCGTAGTAACTCAAATCAGAGTACTAGGAATGACTCTCTACTCCCATGGAGCACATGGAGATGTAATCAAAGCAGTCCAGACTCATGCTCATCAAACTACTCGACTCATCCGTCGTGTAGCACCTTGGAAAACAGGCCTTCATGAAGGAAATACACTTCGCCTCACACAAGCATACGTTACCAGCAGAGTCGCATACGCTCTTCCGTACTTACCCTCACTAGCAAGGAACGTGATCGAGTGAACGCTTTACTCCGCAGTTGTACAAAAACAGCCCTGCGCCTTCCTCCCAGCACCTCAACACTCCGCTTACTCAAACTTGGGGCCCATAATACGTATGAAAAACTCCGTGAAGCCAAGCCGACAGCCCAGACGGCCCGCCTTTCGCGTACATCAGCAGGTCGCGCACTGCTCTCTTCTCTACACATATCCCCAACAGTACTCCCATCTAAAGGCACCCACTACCTCTTGCAATTCGCTCCAGTATTTTGGTACCCGCCCCCCCTCCCCTTCCCAAAAACATGAACCCAGAACGGGATGGGAAACATAGAACAGCCAGGGCGCAAGCCTTGCAGACAATATGGAGAAGACCCCAGTGTAGCATATGCAGATGCAGCCACCTATGCAAACACCCATCGTAAGGTACTAGCAGTTACTAACAATCATGTAAAACTTCTCTCTGTTTGCTCAATTCTCACCGATTCTACAACAGAGGCTGAGGAGGCAGCCATTGCGCTAGCCGTGACATCCACACCCGCAGCGAAAATAATTTCGGATTTCAAAACAGCTATCCTGAACTTTGCCAATGGTTTGGTGTCATCCAACACCCACCGCCTTTTGCGTTTTTGGCAACCCCGACAATCTGTCACCCTTATATGGACACCTGCGCAGGCGGGCCTTCCCGGTAATGAGGAGGCTCACTCCCTGGCCCGAGGTCTCACTTTCCAGGCTGGGGAGGAACAGTCTTCCTCAGATGCCGGGGAGTGCCTGCTGTTCTTTCGTGACATCCTTACCTACCACCGCGAAAATAGGAGGACTTACGCACCCCCTGCCCCGAATCTTACAATAACACGAGCTGCCCATTGGCGCAAGCTGCAAACGCGCACAGCCTCATACCCCATCCTTCTCCACGCCCCCTTTTATGACCAGTTTTCTTCTTCCTGCAAGCTCTGTAACAAACTTGGCGACTTTCTACACATATTACTCACCTGCTTCTCATTCCCTCATCCTCCTTCACCAGAGGTGGCTCTAGATTACTAGAAGCTACTCACCAGTACCTCCTATAAGGACCAGCGCAAGATACTACTGCATGCGTTCTCGCTCGGATAGCCCTCCAAGGGCTTTCCTTTGCTTTGTAAGAGGGCCCTCCGCACATGGAGGGGGCTCTCAAATGCCATGTAGGGGGCAACACCCCCCACCCTCTGTAATACTGGCAGTAAATGTTTCTACCACCACCACCGTCAGTGGTGACTGGGCAACGTGTTTTGGCCACCACTGGTTTTTGCTGAAGGCTTTCTCCCCTCATCGACATCGGTGCACGAAATGTCATCGATGTCCCCACTTTTTCTTTATTCAAATTGGCTTTTTCTGTATTTTTTACGTTTTGACCAGTTCCACACCACATTCCTCCGAAAAATGCGGGCTTCACTTTTTTTTTAACGCGATAACGAATGTCATTTGTTTAGCCGAAGAGCCGTCGCCGTACCTCAGAGTTAAGGTGTCGCGCAAACCAAAACAAAAAAAAAAAAAAAAAAAAATTGTGTCGAAAAAGTTACTCACGGGACTTCGTATCAAGATTATGGCGTAACTTTTAACGGTGTCGTATACATTTCGCTTCCCATTTATCATTCATTTGCCAGTCAAGTTGGGGACTAGTTTGCGATGGGGACTCGAACCGACGACAAATGCACATTCAATGGTGTACTATTATAGTTGCAAATGTAGGTGTCAACCGAGAAGTCAGACACATACTGCGCCTTCCTTTCCGCGAAAAGCAAGTCTAAAAAGACAACATTAAAAAAAAAAAAAAAATCTCGGAACGAAAAGAAGGTGTTAAAGGCGCGATCCCGTCTGCTCTTAAAATGAAGCTTAGGCGTCCCTTTAATTGTTCTAAAATTCTAATTGTTTTTATTTTCCTCTAGGAGAAAAAGGACAACAGTGCACTGATCAACTATAGTGAACACTTTTTTCAGTGCATCCTGATGCCAGCCATGTTCCGTGTCGTCGATACTACTAAGCCTACCACAGCTTTTTTGAGTCTGACGTATTCGTAGAATCGCGACTTCAGAAATATCGTCTGCATATGCGATTACGGTCACATTGATCCTGGCGCACATCATCAAGGCCAGTGAAGAAATCATTTATATATAAAACAAGGTTAAAAACTATTCATGCTTGATGCCAGAGAATTCCACCGTGGAAATGGACGCTCCCTGCGACTGCTAATGGCAGCACTGCGCCTCACTGTTGTCGATGGACGCTAACTATTTATATATGTACACATCTCGGCAACCGTAACCCGTACAAAATGTAACAGTCGGTTCTAGTTCGGAAGTATACCGGGAGGTTTTCTAAGAACGTCCAAAGTATTTAAAAAGAGCGGTAACTGGTTTTGGATTTATTTTAGACCCGAGCACCGTGGCCTCAGGGCTAAATTTGCAAATCGGGTGCATACGTGCTGCCTGAATAATTTCACGAAAGACCACGCGGTCCACCATCGAAGTGACAAAGTAGTTGACACCTCAAACATTCCCGTCGCTTCTGTGGCGCATTGGCAAACGGTGCGCCACAGAAGCGACGGGAATGGCGGGCTTTAAACGCTCTCTTATTCGTTTTGATAATATTTCCGCTATTTGTCGCCAAATGACGCTGCTCAGAGGACCCCATCGTTGAGGAAGCGGAATCACGCTTCCTCACAGCGCGGTCTTCGTTTTCGGGCCGGCTCAGACAGCCATGCTTCCGAATACAGCTAGTATATAGCAGATGTCGATGCGAGGAATGCAAGTCGCTTAACTTCGGTTCCTTCTATGTAAAATCGCACGTACTTCATCCGTCAAACAATCGCCTTCATGTGCAAAAAAAAAAAATAGAAAAAATAACGTGTTCTGTGGTCTATTTTGTTTGCTGGCACACCGCACACATCAGGTCTGTTCTGCCTGCAATCTATCAGTATAACTTCGTCAACCAAAGCTTTGTCCGTAGCACCACCGCGCGGGTTTCGAAAAGCAGTAGGCTTCCGACGAAGTTGCCATAGAACTGCTCCTGCTTGACCTACATCATCACTGCGAAATACATGCCAGGATAATGATAATAGCAGCGACGACAATGATTCTGAAGTTAGTGAAAATGATAATGATGACTGTAGCGATGGCAATGACGGTTGACTTTGAAGATAATGATAATGCTGGTAGTAGCGATAGTATCGATGATAATGACGATGCAGTTAGGGAAAAAGTGGCTTTCGCCATTTCCGCTCCTTAGGGGACTTCATTGGAGTCCTCCATTTTTTTATTCCTCAGTGAGAAAAAGGGGTGGAGATAAAGCTGCCTAACTGCGCCTTAACGAAGATATGTACAGTTTTAGCAGCAGTTCTAGTATAGTACAAGAAGCGACATTATACCGGATTTAAGTTTGCACACTTTAGTTCGTAGACCCAAATCAGCTGTATACAGAACAAAGCGGCCCCGCCGTGGTGGTGCAGTGGTTAGGGCGCTCGACTTCCATGCCCAAGGATGCGGGATCGAATCCCGGCTGCTGTGGTCACTTCTCGATGGAGGCGAAAAGCAAGGCGCACATGTGTTTTGCAATGCCAGCGCACTTTAAAGAACCCCAGGTGGTCTATATCTCCGGAGCTCTCCACTACGGCGTTCCCCGTAGCCTGAGTTGCTTTGGGACGGTAAACCCCCCAACCCCAATCCCAGAACAAAACACTTGAGATAAAAGTGCATTCAGCTGTAAATACATTAGAAACAGTCAATCTGAAACACTAAATTCTAAACCTAATAAAACTGAAAACTCATTTTCTGGAACACATTCAGATTAACACGCTTAGGTTTGGAAAGCCTGTCACACAGCTTTGAATTCATTTAGAACTGAAAAGCATTTCATGGCAAATTACAGCACGTCAGAAAAACAAGCGAGAGATAATGAGGCACAAAGAACACAGAAAATACAAGCACAAATATGCCAGTAACCATGAGACGTTGGCCACAAGGGAATGCAATTCCACAAGGAAATGTGAATGAATCGCTCGTATCGACATCTTTTCCGGGCAAGTATCGACGAGCGCACGGCTATTTAGAAGAGAAGCAGATTGTATGTATATGTGATATGAAAAAAGCATATGGATTTCACGGAAAGAAGCGTATAACGCAAGCAGTAGTCAGAGGCAACTCCGGCCGCTCACATACACATGGCTTGAACATGTACATACTACAACAAAGACAACTTAAACACCCCAGAGACTCGGGGAGTCTCTCCTGCGTACTTCCGGGCCAGCAGACCAACGCCGGCTTATCCAGCGCGCTGTGGAGGCCGCGACATCCCAAGGGATCCCCGCCGACCTCCTCTAAGCCAGCCCAACCGGCCCTTTGGCTGGTCTTCTGTTTTTGGGCGTAATAAAGGAGTTCCACCACCACCACCAAGCATGCGCCTGACATGAAACAAGCAATGACACGCAAGGCATGCTACTATCAGGTTTTAAGTTTCTCTATGTTGTCTTTTGATGTAGTTGACCAGAAAATTACACTAGCTTAGGGTCGACAGAAATAGCGGTTTATGAATCGGCCGTTCAACTAGTGTTGGAAAGAAGCGGCGGTGTCTGTTGAGTATCCTGCAAACCTTAAGTATGTTGCAAAGTTTAGCAACATGTTTGCTCCACTTAATTAAGAGTTTCCGAAAATGGTTCATCAACTGTATCAACTTCATTAACAAAGCTTAATTATTTGTCGCTTAGAGCGCCCCGCCGGAATGGCGCAGTGGTCAGGGCGCTCTACTACTGTTCCCCAGGATGCGGGATCGAATCCCGATCTCGGCGGTCGCTTTTCGATGGAGGCGAAAAGCAAGGCGCCCGTGTGCTGTGCGATTTCAGTGCACGTTAAATAAAAAAAAAAAGCCAGGTGGTCTAAATTTCCGGAGTCCTCCGACTCTCATAGCTTAAGTCGCTTTGGGACGTTAAACCCCCCAAACCACACCATGTCGCTTAAAGGCATTTTGCCTAGGAGGTTTACCTATGCGTCCTTAGTTCGAAAAGTAATAGCTTGTGTTTTTTTTTTTTTTTTTTTGTACTCAACCATAGGTAATTTCCTTCAGACCAGGTTTTAATTGATGATAAATAGCGATAAATTATCAGAATTTTGCTCCTCTCAAAAACAGCACTACCATCAGAGTACCGAACCCACGATAAGACCATACGTCTACGCCCCCTCCGCAAGAACTACCGCTCATTATCGATCTTTTTCGTCACGTCATCCCGGGACTGGAATGATCTACCACAGGACGCCGTGCATCATTCAACGCCATCCATTTTAAGAACGCTATGAAGACCATTGTTGTTTAACTCTCATGCCCATCCCTCATGTAATGCCCCATACAAGGGGCCTTTGAGGTATCAAATAAATAATTTTTGTTTTGTTTTTGTGGGGTTTAACGTCCCAAAGCGACTCAGGCTATGAGAGACGCCGTAGTGGAGGACTCCGGAAATTTCGACCATCTGGGGTTCTTTAACGTACACCGACATCGCACAGCACACGGGCACCTTGCTTTTCGCCTCCATCGAAAAACTGCCGCCGAGGCCGGGATTCAATCCCGCATCCTTGGGAACAGTAGTCTAACGCCGTAACCACTGCGCCACCCCGGCGGGATAAATAAATAAATAAATAAATAAATAAATAAATAAATAAATAAATAAATAAATAAATAAATAAATAAATAAATAAATAAATAAATAAATAAATAAATAAATAAATAAATAAATAAATATGCAGCCACATGAAGCAGAAAAAGCGTCATTACTATAAAGCACATATAATAGGGGTCCAATAATACAATGTCGCAGTACACCGGAAGTGATCTTTTTGTACTTATTATATTGGTTTACAAATTGGTATCCGTTAATAAGATGTGAAGGAAGAAGAAGACTTGCACTACCACGTACCCCGTAATGCTGCGGTTTAGACGCCGATAAGCTTTTCTGATTGATACAGTCAATTCCTGCAGGTGAGACAAACTATATATATGTGGCCATCCTGCACACATTTTGACGCTGTTCAAGGACCCCCTGGAGGACGCGAGCAGTGTGATGATGCAGGTTGAGCCGATGGTGGACTCGGACGAGGTGCAGCTCATCTTTTGTTACATGCCGCCCATCTACGAGGTACACCGCCGCCTGCGGTTGTGGCTGCAGGACATGGTATGGTCCTGCTTGGAGGAACTCTCAGTGATCGAGACTGTGCTGGCCCACTACGAGGCCTCTGTCAAGCCCTACCCGCTCTTCATCAACTACTTTGAGTACGTACGGGAGACACTGGCCATGTGCGACCGGCATTGGCCGCAATTCTACGCCTTCCCCAAGAGGTGCGAAAGCCTAAATGTGGAATGCAGACCCTGACTGGGCTGATGATCCGCTCCATCCAGAGTTTGAGCAGCATGCATCCTGCTGCTCAAAGAAATGCAAGAGAACTTTGAAGAACCGGAAAAATCCATAGCAGCCTTGAACAAAAGTGAAGTGATGCTTCACACCAGTGAAGGGAAGCGAAAGATGGAAAACCGAGTGGCAGTGTTTGAAATCTTCAGTGACATCGACAAGTGCCCTCCCAAGGTCCTCTCTGGTCACAGGTGCTCTGTAACCAGCCTGGACATGGTGGAGATTCTAGAAGGGGGCATTTGCAAGGGGGACTCCACCGCACTGTTCCTCTCTAAAGATTTTCTAGACTGGATTGTCTTGTTGACTACCTCGGTGACTTACGTGCCTGGACCACCGTTTTCCTGAATCTCCAAACCTGCCATCTTCAGAGCACCCACCTAAATGAGTAGTAGAAGGCAGGAGGCGTGACAACAGAGATAGTATCTTAATCACAGTGTAAGTTCTTTATGATAAAAATAGTCAGTATTTAACTTTTTGTTTGTTGATAGTTCTGTTGAAACACACGCACGCACACCCACTCACGGGGGGGGGGGGGGGGGGGGTCGAATAGCAAGGCCCCGGGCCAAAGAAGTGCGGTTCGTTAGCACGCAGCGCTGGGAGCACGGCCCCCTGCAAGAGTGTTGGCAATCACTGCAAGTTACGCCTGTCAGGGATGACTAGAGCGCTAGAAAAGCTCGCGCCTACCCGAGCAGGCGAGCTCGACTATGCAAAGGTGGCGCGGGGAGAGCCGATGATGGACTCGGCCAAGGTGCGGCTGAGCTTGGTGCATCTGCCGCTCATCTACGAGGTGCACCGCAGCCTGCAGTTGCGGCTGCAGGACATGCCGGTATGGTCCTGCTCGAAGGACCTGCCAGTGGGCGAGGCTGTTCTGGCTCACCAAGAGGCCTCTGCCAAGGCGTATCCGTCCTTCGCCAACAACTTTGAGTACGTACGGGAACACTGGCCATATGTGGCCGGCAGCGGCCCCGGCTTCACGCCTTCCTCAAGAGGTGCCAGACGAAGCCCGAGCATGGAAGGCAGACCCTGGCTGAAGTGATGTTCCGCCCCATCCAGAGGCTGAGCATCATTATCCTGCTGCTCAAAAAAATCCAAAAGTACACCTCCCAAAATAACAATGGCTTTGTAGACCTTGAAGAAGTCATAGCAGCCTTGAATCAAGTGTTCCACCGCATAAATGAAGGGAAGCGCAAGACAGAAAGCCAGCCGGCAACGTTTGACTTCTTCAATGACATTGACAAGCGCCCCCCCCCCCCCCCCCCCGCCTCCCTCTTCTAACGTCCTTTCTAGCCGCCGGCTCTTTGTGGCCAGTCATGACGTGTTGGATATTGGAGAAGGGGGCCTGAGCTTCACGGGGGCTCCCTCACACTGTTCCTTTCTGGAGATTTTCTAAAGACTGGGTTGTCTCCTCGGCGACTTGCGTGCCGGGATCACTGTTTCCCAGAATCTCCAAAGCTGCCATCTTAAGGGCACGCATCCCAAATCAATAAATGTCGGCAGCAGGCATTACAATAAAGCAGTTCGCGCTTTTTATGGTGAAAAACGTCATTGATGAATTACTTTTCTCTTGATAGTCATGTTCATGTTGGCAGACAGACGCCGTAACCATGCACTGCGCCCCGCCAGAGTGGCGCAATGGTTACGGCGCTCGACTACTGTTCCCAAGGATGCGGGATCGAATCCCGGCCTCGGCAGCCACTTTTCGATGCAGGCGAAAAGCTAGGCGACCGTGTGCTGTGCGATGTCAGTGCACGTTAAAGAACCGCAGGTGGTCGACATTTCCGGAGTCCTCCTCTCTGAGTCGCTTCCGGACGTTAAACCCCACAAACCAACCAGACAGACATACGCGCACGCATGCACTCACGAGCCTCCCGGACAATCATATCCTGCTTTTCTTTCCTTATCTTTTCCAGATGACTTTTCTGTGCTTTCGGAAAAAATTTGTCTACTTGTTTTCTGTTTTTTTTTTCTTTTTTTTTTTTTTTTTTTTTTTTTTTTTTTCCCACTGGTTAGCACAGTCTGCCAGCGATACTTCCTATACCTCCCTACCTCCTGTCTCCGAATCTCATTCTTTACCAGTCTGTAAAAAAAAGGCATGCTTTTATCTTTCTAGTTTTTTTAAGGACTTTTGATATATTTGGCTTTTACCTGAGCTAAGCAATCAACTGAGTTCCTCACAGTGTAATTCTGTTCTCCCAACGGTAAAGTCTCGCAACTTCTTTTTCCTCACTGGTTATCGCTCAGCGAGTTAAACGGAGATTATTGCTGAGAGGTGTCTCTAAACGCAACCTAAAGGTAACATACATTCTCTGAAGACAGGAAATATGATTACGGAGCAGAAATTGCATAGGTTAACCGTTGCCATACCGTCACCTCCTGGATCAGTCCACGGGTGGTTTTCCGGCTAGTACGAATAAAAAACATCACATACTGCAACCTAAAACGGAACACACCCCACGAAAGATGTTAGTAATTTTATCTGCATGTTGTGAATTGTAACACGCACGCACGCACGCACACACGCACATACACATCAATATATATATATATATATATATATATATATATATATATATATATATATATATATATGAAGGAAATAAGCCAACAGTCAGCGAGGCCAAGGAAAGCGTTGGGGATGGTACTTTGTCTTTTTTTTTTTATTTAATGTTTACTTGGATAATCACAGAAATTAGTAATGTAATCTGTTTAGGGGAAAGATAATTAGACACAAAGTAGAAGAAAAAACAACGTGCCGATGGTGGGATCCGAACCCACGACCTCCGAATAACGCGGGGACAGCGGCCGATGTAGCTCAGTTGGAAGAGCACCGGACGCGTTATTCGGAGGTCGTGGGTTCGGATCCCACCATCGGCACGTTGTTTTTTCTTCTACTTTGTGTCTAATTATCTTTCCCCTAAACAGATTACATTACTAATTTCTGTGATTATCCAAGTAAACATTAAATAAAAAAAAAAAGACAAAGTACCATCCCCAACGCTTTCCTTGGCCTCGCTGACTGTTGGCTTATTTCCTTCATGTATTATAACGAGCACCCTCATTTCCCCTTGATTGATATATATATATATATATATATATATATATATATATATATATATATATATATATATATATATATATATATATATATATATACAGAGCACATAATATCCTCCCGGTCGCTGGAGTCTTCCGTTAGCTTACTGTTTTCATTCGCACAGTTTGTCTGCACGGCAAGACTTATATCCAAATATTCTCCTTGGCTTGGCGCTTTAATTATTTGCTGCTTAGCAGCGCCTTTCCCCATTTCCTCCCCCCCTTGTAAGTAGTCACAAAAAGGTTTCATCGGGCAGCCATCTAGCCGCGAATTCAGAGCGTTGGCCTCGCGCGCCAGCGTGATTGGAGCCTTGTCACTCCGACTGGCGCGCGACAAGACGAAGTACAGACGGGCATGAGACAGTGAGCGCTAAGAGAATAATAACTTTCTATACGCATCACATTTCAGACGAACTCTCACGTGAACGCGGCATATATGGCTGCTATAAACAGTTTGCCTGGTGTCTCAAAAACATGCGTTTGTGAGCCTTTTAGAATCACTCGTTCGGGCTATATAAGGCAGAATACCCTGCGCTGCAACAAATGAAGCGCTCTTTAACAAGTTTGCATCTTGCTGTGAGCGCACGCCCGAGGAGTGAAAAATACGACCGTGGGGGCGCAGCAGTCGTGCGATGCTTTAAGTGCTTTTGTAAACCCTCGTTCCATGTAATATTTCATTCTTAAATACTATCATTCGTTATTTTCCGCGCTAAATCAATCAAAGATGCCTTTGCAGGGGAGACACCACAAGCTATAGCGGAGCTTTGCTCGTCTAGCAGACACGTTCGTCACGCTGGACCACTCCTGCCAACAATCCAATGTTGCCCGCGCGCCGCCCGCTGATTGCGGTACTTTCAGAGTTCCAGTGACTTTAGACCCTTCGTTGAGACCACGGCCGGTCTCGGTGGAGAGCGCGCACTCTTTCTTACGGCCTTCTCAATCGCCGCGGGAACAATGGGAATGTTTCTCCTTGAGTTGCGCTCTCCGCCACCGCAAGGGGCGCGACCTGCTCACTGTTCGCTCCGCGTCTGCTTCAGCGGCGGCGGGTGGCTTTTGCCTGGTTTCGCGCTGTCGCAGTGCAGCCCCGAAATTAAAGAACACAGAACGTAGACGACGCAGCGGCATGTCGTCAACGTACTACACACGTAAACGGATATAAAAAACGCTGTCGTTCAGCAAACGTTCGACAAGCATGGCATACATTGCGGCATGGTAGCTACTTTTGTCCATTTTAGTACAAATTTTTCCCAAGCCTGTACAAGAATAGGAAAAAAAAAAACTAAATGAGAAGTGATCACATCGACGCTTCTTCAAGGCTAACATGACAGCAACTCGTCTGCTACAGCAAAACCGTCTTTAGCGCTAGATGCGAAACCATTCATGTAACACCGAAGATGAAAATAATTTCATAAAAATGTAAATTGCAAAATGCTTGCATGATATAAAAGATTAGTATAACAGTCAAGGTAAACGTTGTAGGGTTGAATTTTAAGTGCTATTACAATTCATATATTAGCCAATGTGTGGTATTGCACACATTATTTTCATTTTGCAAAAAAACATTGTTTTAATGAAATTTTTACATGATATTAAGCTTGTTATGAAAACACTAAAAATGGTTTGATATTCCTGACACCACTTGTGCTCGAAGTGGTAAAAAGAGGCCAATAAATGATGAAGGTGATACTCGATGTAATGACTTACAAATGAGTTCACCTGCTATATCGAAAGTATGCAAGAAACTTTAAAGCGTTAAAGGACACTCTCACTGAAGACTCATTTCAAGCCCTATATAGCGACCCATTGAGGCTCTCTTTGGGAAAGTAAGGTTAATGTGCGGAAGGGAATGACATATGCTAGATGCGAGGGCCGTAACAGCTAGCGGCACATGAATACATTGTCAAGACAGACGTTTCATCTGAGAGCAAAATCAAGGCACTGAAGGAAGTGATGGCATCTCCTACCATCCCATTTCCCACTGTCACATATTCTGGTTTACCTTACGCCGCTGGATATATCGTTTAGTTAATCAACTTCGGGTGTGACGCTCGCTCTATTCCTCTTGAAACTAGCGAAAGAAGCAGCCCCATGTAGTACGCTCTTCTACGAGGACAATATTCTAGTGGACTGCATTATCCGAAACCAGAGCTTGTTGCCCTATTGGACAAGCTTTTATTTTTTTTTATTTTTTATTTTTTAGAAAAAGCTGCCGTGCACCTACTATACACACAAATGTTCTCGAAGTATATAAGATCCTGATTCAGTCAGCATTTCAGAATTCAACACTGAGTTGCCCGAAAGGAATTAACAACAGCTATGTTATTAGGTCCGCTTCTTTGATATTTGAAACATTTCTCAGAATTATTCTTCTCAATTAATTATACCAGGAAAGTGACAGAGAAGACCGAGAGGCCAACTCCTTATGTGCACAAGCCGTGCAGGAAGATTTTGAGACTGAATTTTCTAGACGCAGGTCGCGTTTTGATGAATTGATGAACATATATGCAATGTGTAACTTTTAAGGACAATTTTTTTATTGTTTGCCGCTCCTTTCGATTCTGCTTAACTGCTTATGCCGATTTCCTTGATTAAAAGTAGTCGCGAGACTACATATACATCTTTGGTCTTTCAACCGACTGATATGTTTTGAACGAAGCTAGAAGAGCCCACTCCACTAGACAAGTGAAATTTTTACTATATGAGTAATTTTTTGTTCTTTACTCTGAATCTGAGACGCGCCATGAATTTTTTCCCGTGCCTCTTCTGATCTAAACGAAAACGGTAGCAGTTGACAGAATCTCCACCCAACAGTTCACTATGCACTCACGTCAGGTCTCGATACACCTGCTTAAAACATTCAAAGGCACATTGCATAGCCTGGTAAATTTAGTTTTGTACAAAACTTAGGGGTAAAAACTGTTGAAGTGTTCCCGAAGCTTCATTCGACCGTGCAAGGCCGCACTGACGAAGGAGCGCGCGCGGGAGCGGATTGTTGACTGTATTTTATTCCTCGTACACGATAAATATTCGATGTTGATTACGGATTTTGTATAAACCATAAGGGGCGAAATGTCAGGACCTGCCGGTTGCAACTGACGCGGGCGAAGCTAAAAGCGAGCGCGCGTTTCCCTTGCGCGTGAACGGCTGTAGCGGAGGAGCAGCAGTGGGGCGGTGGCGACCCCACCGAGGCGCGGCGGGCGGTAGAAACAGACCCCTTTGGAGAGGCCGTAAGAGAAGAGAAGCGCTCTCTCCCTCGAGACCGGCCGTGGTTGAGAGAACGGAATTTCGCGAATTGGGAGCTCGTCCTCCCGGACAGCTGAACGGGTGGCGCCGCCTCTCGGCGCATCGCTCAATCGCTCAACCTCACCTAACCCACCCCCTTCCCCTCTAGGCGTCAGGTCATCCTCATGAATAAATGTTTATGAATGAATGCATTGTCAGCGCATTGGAGCGTGCTGTTTGTCGTTGGTTTGCGTGGAAATTGGAAATCCTAAGGTTTAGATGATGTTGTGCGTGAATATAGGTATCCTCAAGAGAGCAGAAAGTTGGGCTAGTTGTGTGAATATGTCCAGTGAAACGAAGTCTGGCCAAACAAGGCTGGCGAAACGTGGTGCGTTGTTGGCCGCACTGGCAGCTACGCAAACTCGTCGGACGCTTTTAAGTCGATTCATTTCTACAAGTTTCCACACAAGCATGAGTGGCGGGTGACCTAAGCATGGTCCTTTGAAAGGCAGAGGCACGAATCTATGTATTTGGTTACTGTGTGGTCATGGAAAGTGCCGAATTTTTAAAATTCCGGTTGCTACCGGATGCTTTGTGCCTTCTGTTCCCCAGGAGTGACGGCACGAGAGTCTCGGAGTCGAAGCCGCACTCCTTCCTCTGTAGTCACTTTATTGACAATTGGAAATCGAAGGAACCCAACAGCGTAAGTTACAACGCTAACATTTCCCCGCCTGTGTACAAAAAAACCCCAGCACGGAAAACGAAAAGGCAGCTCCACCATCGTCGTTCGGGCTGCGTTACGATCTTCAGTGATGGGCAGATACAATGTTTGTGCAGCTACTTTCGCTGACATAGTCATAGATAATTTACTTTTTTCTCTTAACAGAAAGAGCAGATAGGAGACATCAACAATTCCTATTACCATGATCGTGTGCTTTTTCCTCTCTTCGTTTGTCAACCAATGAAAATGTGCTGAGAGCTCTGCGTTGATATTTGTTAGTGGCATGTCCATTTCGATAATAAAATCACTCATTTTACAGCTCAATCAATACCGCATGGTCACAATCAATCAATCAAATCAATCAATCAAAGTGATCTTTATTTGTAGGAAACGAAATACATAAAGAATATTTGGACCGATAGCCGGGGGGCTAGTAGACGGTCCAGTACAGAATAAACTTGGTCAGGCAGCCGTAATGAGCGCATACAAACACACACACACACAAACATACAAAAAAAAAAAAAACGACTCAAACAGACAAGCAAAAAGAATCAACAGGCACGGAGAAAAATACTTTTCAGCAAGCAATTCATAGGCAATTAATACAAAACGCAAGCGCACACACACAAAAAAAAATGGGGGGGGGGGGGGGGAGGGGATCATAACTCTCCTTGGCTGTTAATAAAGAACATTTTACAACTCATTTTAAAGTTACCTGCAAGTTTTACATTAATAGGCAACGTGTTCCAATGTTTTGCTCCAGAAAATTGTACTAAACGTTCTCCGTACACATTGTGGCAGGCAGGGAGGTTGAAATTGCCATTTAATGCGTGTCTTGTATTGCGAGATGGCAACAAGAAAATATCAAGTGGCAGAGGAATACTAGTATTAATGATGTTATTTACCAATACACAGATTTTGTATTTAAGCATTGATTCTAAAGAAAGTACTCGATTTTCTAGAAATAAATTATTGTTGCTGCAGTCGAAAGATACGCGGTATATTATACGCAATGCTCTCTTCTGCAGTCTCTGTAAGGGAAGTAGATAAGTTTTGTACGTTTGTCCCCAAGACTCACAGCAGTAGCTGATGTGGCAATGAAATAACGAAAAATACAGGGAACGTAGTATGGTGTACGGGAAATACCTTTTCGCCTTGGTAAGCGCTTAGCAACTGAAAGCTAGCTTTTTAGATAGCTTATCTATCTGCTCTTGCCAGTGCAAGTGTTGGTCAAAGATGATACCAAGGTATTTGAAAGAAGAAACTTGCTGAACACAATCGTTGTTTAGAGATATGTGAATCGTACTAGGGTCAATGTTTCTTCTCTTGGAGTGGAATACTACATATTTAGTTTTATCTACATTTATTGTTAGTTTATTAGCACGAAACCATTCTGAAACATTAAACAGTTCGGACGTTATCGTATTTTCTAGGCCCAAGAGTGACTTAGATGTGAACAAAAGAGCAGTGTCATCTGCATACATAAAGACTTTTGAAAATTGAACGGCCTGCGGTAGGTCGTTCACGAAAATGGAAAACAAAACAGGACCCAATACAGATCCTTGCGGCACCCCGCAAGTCACAGGTAGTAGTGTGGAGTGTCTGTCACTCAGCACTACTTTTTGTTTTCTAGCGGAAAGGTAGCTATCAAAAAACTGGAGAGAGGCATTAGTAATACCACACGATTTTAATTTTTCCAATAACTCTGAGTGACAGACGCACTCAAATGCCTTTTTTATGTCGAGGAATATTACTATTGCAATTTGATTTTTGTGAAGAGCAGTGTTAATATGGTGAGAAAGTGATGTGACAGCAGTGGTTGTTGATTTGGCTGAGATAAAGCCATGCTGCTCAGCACAGATTACATTATTATCAAGCAGAAACTTGTTCAATTGTAAGGATATTAATTTTTCAAAAACAGTATTGATTATACTAAGCACAGATATGGGTCTAACTACTGGGGTCATTGGGATCTCCTGTCTTGTAGACTGGCACAACTTTCGCAATCTTCAAGCTTATTGGATACTGAGAGCTAACCATCGCATGGTTAATTATGTTGCATAAGGGGGTGCAAAGAATGTCGATATTGTCTTTTAGCACCTTCGATGGTATTCCGTCATAACCACAAGCTTTGTTTTCTCGCAGATTTTTAACTACTGACCTCATTTCTTCTTCAGTTATCTCCCGGAAAGCAAAGGTATTATTTGTTGCAATAGGTCTTCCTAGGTGAGGCGTTGTTGAAGGAAAGCCATTAACCAGTTTTTTTCCTCGATCGACGAAATTATTATTGAAGGTATCAGCCATCTCCTCTGAGATTAAGTCTGGAAGGATATGTTCTTTTTTCTTTAATCCAACAACATCGCTCACAATTCCCCATATCTTTTTGGAATTTCCTTCCTGTCTCATAATTAGATTAGTGTAGTATTGTTTCTTTGAGTTCCTCATCATGGCGACCGATTTGTTTCTGCAGCATCGAAACTGTTCCCGGTAATACCTATTAGTTCGATTGTTTTTCCACTTATGATAGTATGAATCTTTCTTTTGCTATCGGCTTCATATAAAAGTCAAACAAGAAAAAAAAATACAATTTAATTTGTGGAAACGAGCATAAACGTAGCATTTTTTTTTTTAATTTCGAAGGCCGTGTAGCAATTTTTTTTTTTTTTCGCATTCACGTTGCACCTGATACGGGTTTACGTATTTTCTCAGCAGCGCCCATTTCCTGGCCCGCCTAAATACATGTGTTTCTCATTGGCGTTTTAGTGAACTTGAGATTTCCTTATTGTGGCGTAGTAAGACAAGACCGTTTTACCTCTCTCAGAAATTGCTTCTATGGCCAATGTAAACAGATTTAGCGGCAGTCCGGCAAGCTGCAGTGACAAAGTTGCAAAAGGAATGGCTTTCAGTTATCCGGATTCCTTTACGTGCAAATAGAAAACTACCTACATGGTCGTGTCCCCTCACACTTATCAGGTATCGAGGTCAGGTATCGGCTCCGCAAGTTCGTGGTACGCTGAGAAAGTAGAACACCTTAGCGAACGAGCCATCAGAGGGATTCATTTAACAATAGAACCCTCTCTTAGTTGTAGCTTCAGACAACATTCTTAGCGCAGAAAAACACACACGCACACGAGAGAAAAGGAAGGGCACGGGACAGGCGCTGTGGTTGTAGGTAGCTTAATTATCTTACAACACATCACACTGTGGGCGTTTTTTTTTTTCGATTGTATTTAACAGTTTGACAGTATTGGACTATTGCCTTCAAATGTTCAAGGCAGCTGCGGTCAATCGCAATGAACTTCCTGCGCTGAGAGAACGCCTAAATTAGCAAAAACCAAATACTACAAAGATCTCTCTATCATAGAAGGCGTCCGAAAACATAGAGCCGCTGATAGCAGGAAATTTATTTTTTTTCTTTTCACAACCTCCGCAGCATGTCGAGAGAAATGTATTTATATTATAGTATTTTCTAAGTCAATTATATGTAGCAGCTCCGACGTGTTCAACAAGAGCATTGTCGTATATGTAAAAATGACGGTGATGTGGTATTACTCATTTGGCTTATATTATATAATTAAGTTTGATAATCTCAAGGCCGGGTTCAGTGAGCTATTGTACCGTAATTGTGCAGGAAGTCCTAGAAGTATATGTGTGTTTGCTTTTCCAACCATAAATAGGATCCTACTTTTGCCTTGCTTGTTTATTTTTTTTCCTTTTCCAGCTCTCGTTGCAAGGTTAAAACTGGAATGTCATTTGCTATTATTCTACTCTGAATCGTTTGAGCCTAGCTATTACCAAAAAAAGACAGGTGCAGCATCGTTTTCATTTTACATGAACGCTGACCATTACAACTACCACTACTACGGCGCCACGGCTACACGGCTCGGCGGTATTTGATCTTCAGGCGGGTTTCGACTAGACCTAACATAAGATAAACGCGCAGTACAGGCGCAATTCCCGTCTTCGAAGTAGTCTTTACAAGCGCCTAACGAAGGTGTTCCTAGCGCTTGGTGAAATCACGCGCGCGTCATTTTCGAGTTTATAACAGAAATACCATGCGCCGGGCGGCTTCAAAAAAAAAAAAAAAAGAAAAAAAAAAAACACGCACGCCCTGCCGAGGACGGCCCTTTCCTTTTTTCAAGATTTCCCGGTCGAAAAATACTTGCGATTACTCAAAGCAGCTCAAAGCCACACCACAAAACGACGGGTAGGGACATGCTCAAAAAGGCCTCGCAGAACGGAAACGACTGCGCCGCTCAGCTGTCTCGGCACTCCGCCGCGGGCGGCGCTGTTCCGCTGAGGCAACGGTGGCGCCATACAACGGGCGCCCGGTCCCTTAGCCGAGAAAAAAATTCTTACGAAAAAAAAATCAAGAAAAACAAAAAACTAGTGCGCAGTTACAAGGCCCATAAAGTCACCCTGATAAGTGGCTTCACACCAGGTCGCCTGTGTGGCGTAGACCGCTAAACCCAGAGATTTATCTGCTGGCATCACCCGAGAGCCAAACGAGCGCGCGGCGGTTCGCTGTCAGTTTCACTTCCACCGCGGCCTCGCTGACAGCCGCCGCTTGGGTACCCAGTGCGCGCAGTCATTTCAATCGCAATCCAGCCTCAAAGCGTCGGTCCGGAGCGATCTACGCCGGGCAAGCCGCTGGCGCTGGCTTACGATGGGAAGCCGCCTATCAGGCTGTCACCTGTGGGTCTTCATTGTAAAGCGTTACAGTTTTTTTTTTTTTTTTTCAGGGAAATTTTCTTTCTCGGCAATAATACTTAGAAGACGAGCTCCAACTCTGCGAATACAACAGAGTCCGATCCTTAAAAGAAAGTTAATAAATTAAAGAACTAATTGAAGCGTGACATGGTCCATAGGGTCACGAAGAGTCGGACACGACTGAACGCCTGAACTGAACTGAATTGAAGCACTCCGCATTTTACCACTGTACGCCGTTCCCCCAAATATAGCCCATGGTTAAAATTTGTTTAAAGGAAGTTACATTTTTTTTTCATTTTTGACCTTCTAAAGAAAAAAGCACAAGGTATAGCTGTCGGAAACGGCGCTTCAGCTTTATTGCTAGACAAATGTAGCCATCCAGCATCATCATATGTTTAGTCCACCAAGAACGAAACACGTGTCGACTGTAAGATCTCTGCTGAAGGCGATACCTTGCTTGCTCGAACAAATTACTGAGACAAAGTTGGAGCGCTCACTGAAAGCGGAGATGCAGAAACCACGTACTGTTGACACACGGAAACTACACGGAATTGGCATTCTGGGGAGAAAAAAAAAAAAAAGACGCTGATGGAAATCTGACAAGCGCTCAAGTGCCCATGACATAATAAAAGACTTACGTGTGACCTCGTAAACTTTCCTCTTCGTGCCTCCATATACCGCATGCATTGCGTTTGAACGTGTGGCGGTGTACGGTACTGGCTTGGCTTGTGGGGTTTAACATCCCAAAGCCACTCAGGCTATGAGAGACGCCGTAGTGGAGGACTCCGGAAATTTAGACCACCTAGGGTTGTTTTAACGTGCACTGACATCGCACAACAAAAGGGCGCCTATAGCTTTTCGCCTCCATCGAAAAGCGGCCGCCGCGGCCGGGATTCGATCCCGTCTACGATACTGGCGTTTCCAGCGTATAAAGTAGCAAACATGTGGTTTTGGCTGACTGTTTCCGCACTCCAATGGCAATTTAATTTCCGGGCGTCTCACTGCTTGAGGGAGGCGCACAGCTGCGGAATTTCCGTGCAGTTCGTGATGGCAGAGGAAGCCGCTGAACAATTGAACATATCGGGGGCAGTGGAACTCTTTGCAGACCATCCCTCGCCGAACTCACTGGCGGCCAAGAGTACGCGCAGGAAAAGACGTCATCTCATCTATCTATGCCTGAAGCAAATACAGGTTTCCAGATTACCACCGAGGCACTATATAGTGCCTCGATAGTCGTTTCTCAGACATACTCCTCAACTGAGAAACGGCGAACGTTTCCCATAGCTTACATCACGCAAACCTTATCCAACTCGACTGCGGCGACTGTGTTTCAATGTAGGCGAAACGCGAAAGGCGTCTGCGTGCTGTGCAAAGTCAGCGCACATTAGGGGGCTCCAGGAGGTCTAAATAAACTGGGAGTAACCTCCATTACGGAGCCTCTCATACTCAGTGTGTCGCTCCTGACGTTAAACACCGCAATTTACAGTTTATAACAAGCGAATCAGTACACATGCTTCCAGGACACAGCTTTCATTTTTTTTTTTTCGTCGTACATATTTTAACTCGGTGTGATTGCAGTTTTTAACCTGATGCTTACCCAATAAAAGCTTTCCGTGGCTATGGGTCTGGTGCGCTGCAGTTTCCATGCAGGCTGGTTCACTCTAAGTACGAATCATACCAACACGGTTCAGTGAGTGAGCGAATAAATTTATTGAATTAAGACAAAAACAAAGCTCAGCGTGGCAGCGAGCGCCTCGAAGCGAACCGGCGCAGGCGCAGAGGAGAGGGGCCTGAATGCAATGCTTCGTGTCGTCTGCTACAGACGCACCGCACTACCTGCCCTACTTTGAAGCACACCCAATTTGCTGCACGCTTACAGCGCCCGAGCCCACCTGGACTGTGTTGCGGGGAAGCACATTTGATTCAGTGCAGCGCGTCGTAGGTTGCGATTGTAACCGAGAGGCCGCTCTTGTCGGCACCGCATTTGAGTTAAATGTATTTTCCAGGGTTGCGTCTGCTCGATTTTAACGCCCTGAAGTGACCCAGGTTATGATGAGCGCGGATACTGTGGCCAGCTCAGGCAGCAGTTAGGGCGCAACATGACACCCAGGCGACGCGCGACGGCGGCAGCGCTTGCTTGAGTGGCGCACATGTTCCTCCTTAATAGCTCTGTCATGTGCTAAATAAAGGCTGTGGGTGGCAAAGAGTCTGTAGAGGACAGCAAAACGCCTGAGGCGAGTGGAACAGAAAAAATCGATACGCATTATTAGACATTTCAGTGCTGCTAAAGTGACCTTATGACTGACCGCTTGAATCGCAACAAAATGCATTGTTGTTGAACCTGATTGATAATACAAACAGTTACACAGACACACACAAAAAATTTCACATGTAAACAAAATGCAATACATTCTCAAGCTCATAACATATGTTGCTGATTCATTGATGAGTTCATTAATGAAATTCGGTGTCGCATGAAGCAACTCGCGAGCTCCTCGACGCTGAACAGATCGTGTGGTGACTTCGACCAACAAAATCATGCTAGATCCGGTGTTTGTGCACACAATAAGAGCTGTTTCTGTAAAATTTTCCATCCGCTTTGGACAGCATGCGCTGAAAAATTTCATACACTGATGTCTACTTCAGTGTAGAAATGAGAAAGTATTAGCGTTTGTTGCTGCTGATGACCTTAAATCATATGACATTCTGTTACGTGACCCCGGCGTGACATTTTTAAGTCATCCTGAATCAGGTGACATTTCTTTGTCACGTGACCCTTGTGTGACATCATCCCTTTTGAATGTAATCCGGAACACTCACGTGACACTTCTTTGTCACGTGACTCCGGCAGTACGTTAGCTTATTTCTGCAAGACATCCTGAATCACGTGACACTTATTTGTCACCTGAGTCAGACGGGATGTCATCCATCAGACTCACGTGGCAAATAAGTGTCGGGATGTCATCAAATCATGTCTCCCGACACTTCCTTGTCACTTGGCTCTGGCGTGTCATCATCTCTTTCTGCATGTCATCTGAGTCACGTGGCACTTTCTGTCATAGTGAATCACATGGAAATTTTTATCATGACAGTCGCGACGTCACATGATTAGTATGAAGTTGCATATAACTGAAATGACACTACATAACGTAACGTCACATCACCAGTCATGATACACTACTTCCTACAACGCCATATATATGGCTAAGTATTGCGCTATATGACAGTATTGAACCACTAACGACGATATAAGACATCTGAGACGATATGCGCTTTGTACGGCGTCACATGACCGTCTGGGACCATGACTTGCGGCTGCATATTCTGCGGACACTTCCCCCAACGGCTTTTCGATCCTCCTCATGAGATATAAAAGCCTTTCGCCGTAGTAAACTATTTATCTGTTACCCTCGTCGCTTTCAGAGCGAGGACAAATCCTGTGAGTGTCCAGCGGTGGTGGATCAGTGGAAACGGCACCCGATTACTGAGTTGGAAATCAGAGGTGGATCGCGTCCACGGCGGCCCTGTGTTAATGGAGGAGAAACGAAAAATACCCGTGTGCTGTGCAATATCACAGTGAATTTTAATCACCTGCAGATGGTCAATATTGCCCTGGGCCCTAAACTACCCCGTACCGCAGAGCGTGTGTCGCTTTCGATCGTTAAATCCTGTAAACCGAGCCAATCCTGCCCTGAAAAATTATATGCGTTTAAGTCAGATTGTGGTGCTGAGGAGAGCAGCCACTCGTTGCACGCGCACCCAACGAAGCGCTGCACTGAATGAAGGCTTCTCTGCGCCTACGCCGGTTCACTTGCGCGACCGCGACGGATGTACTGCCGCTGCACAAAATGCTGCCCCAGGGTGCCGCGATGCACGCGCTTCCTACTGCCACGCTATAGTGCCTAAAATAGTGTGCAGAGGGCGCGCGCTGGCGTGGCCGCCGCGGTGATGCCTTCCCGCCGCCACCGCGGGGCGGCGCTACCAATAGCTAAGGTGTAAAACCCCTCAATAAACTAAAAGTAGCGCCATCTCCTCTCTCCTCCTCCGGCGGCGCCGCTCCTCCTCTCGTATTTCGACCGTGGCTCCACCTACGGGGTGCGCGACTAGCGCGCGCTCTCCGGAGCAGGCGCCCTTCACAGCTGTCTCGATCAGCGCCGCGCGCGCGCCGATCGAGGCGGCCGTGCGCAGGGTCTCACCAGAGCCTTGTATTTTGTCGCAATGTGTTCAGGTTAAAATATTACTCACTGCTGAAACATAATTACCGAATGTTGACAGGGATTTCCCGCCAGAATAGTTTCACCTGTGAGTGTCATACACCACATATACGCGATTTCGGCGTTGGTTCAACTCGCCGTCATCTCCGTGTGTCCGTAGTTCGTCACATTTGGCCACTCAGCGGCATGCTTTATAAAATTTGTAACTAGGCGGCGGACAGGAACAATTTTGGAACAGTCTGTGTATGGTTTTTTTGCAGCGTTGACTGGATTGCGAGCTGCCGGTAAACTTGAGAAGTGTGGCAGCAGCTGTCTTCCATGTATTTTCAACTTCAGCTGCAGATCAAATTAACTATAGGCGGCGGAAGCTGCAGTCTGTGTGGAGTCTTTGCAGCTTTGATTGACTTGTGAGCTACCGGTAAACTTGGGGAGGGAGGTAGCAGTTTTTTTTTCATATTTGGCGTTGAGACGGTGCCGTGTTCAGCTGCCATGGTGTGTCACCATACGTACACGATTTTGGCGTCGATTTAACTCGCCTTCACCTCCTTGAGTCCGTCAGCCGTTGACAAAAGTGTGCAAAAAAAAATTAACTAGGCTGCGGAAGCTGCAGTCTGTGTGGTTTCTTTGCAGGTTGGACTGAATTGTAAGCTACCGTGAAACTTGAGAAGCGTGGTTGCAGTTTTTTTTTTTATATTTTGCGCTGAAACGGTTCCGTTTTCAACTGTCAGTGCGTGACACCATTTGTACGCGATGTCTGCGTTGGTTGAACTCGCCTTCACCACCGTGCTTCTATCAGCCGCCGGCCAAAGAGCGCAACATGCTTGAAAAAAAATTAAATAGCCAGCGGGAACGATTTAGTAGCAGTCCGCGTGGCAGCAAAACACACGGCGATATGTGCCGCGCGCGCGCCGCCCGCCCCGCTGGAAAGGAGGAAGCTGCACGCCCAGCAAAAAAAAAAAAGCGCGCGCGCGCACGTGACGGCGCTCGGCCAATGAGAGGGTCGAACGACGAAGGAGAGCGCAGGAGAGGAGGCGGGCGGCAAACTTCACATGTTGGCGCTACTTTTAGTTTATTGAGGGGCTTTACTAAGGTGCTATCGCTCCGCGTTCGCGGCCTCGGCAGCATAGGCGGCATATAGGTCCGGATAGCGCGCTGCGCTTTTCACTGCGAAACCTGTCTCTTGACGGTTTGAGCGCACTTTTTGTCTAAAAACAGTCTTGGTGGAAGACAATCGTACCGTCCTAGTACTGTGCGGAGAAAATCATACGCTCAAATAGCGCTCGAGGAAGCGTTTAACAAATACTGTCTGGTCCATGTCTGCTATATATCTGTTTTATTTATTCAGCTGAACCGGATAAGGTCTTAAGCAGAACACATCTTCCTGATATCCAGCGAGAGAAGAAATTTGAGACAACCACCTAAAGTTGACACGTTAGTTGCAATAGTCTGTTAATCTTTGATTAAACGATCGAGTCCGGCCGGATTCAATATATTGCTATGAAATATTCCGATGACGATTTTATTTGATCTAGAGCCACTCGATTGCGATCCACGCATCGCGATTGCGGATGTAAGGTATCGTATGCATCTTCCTTCTGAGTGAGCGCTCAGTCAGCCCAGGTGGTTGTCCCGAATTATGGGAACTATATTCTCAATCGCGATCTAACCCGGAACGGATCGACGACGACTGTTATTGTCCGTGTGACACAGGTATCAGAAAATACCCTTAATATTTTACACTGTTCATTAATCCAACTTTGAATTTTATTTACTCTTCGGTCTTTTCTTATGGTCCATGGTATATCGCGATGCCGCAGTCAAGTGCTACGAACGTCAATACGTATACGGGCCTCATGCTTTCGGATAGGTTACGTCGACGTTTCTGCAATTCAGTCATGCTTATTGCTAAGGTGATATATATATCAGGTTAGTGACGTTTTATAGCGTCACATATATGCTACAGAAAAGAAGGGCGATCTTGCTTTTTCGTAACATATATTGCACGCGCGCATGTTTTCAAAGATAGCATGCGACAATAAACACATCTTAATCTGGCTTCAGTTTTTGTTCATACTTTTTATTCATTTGTTTTATTAGGAAGTCACTTAATTGTTGCTTCATATATAAATGATTATTATGCGGTGCGCTTTCTTTTGTAACAGAAGGAAAGGCAAGAAACAAAAGTGGTGATTGTATTATTGATTCTTTTTTTTTTTTTACAGAGTCTACAATATAGTAAAATTTGAGCAAAAAGGTGCAGCAACAATAAACAAGTAAAAATATAGAAATGCACCGCTAAAATTTCGGAGAAAGGCCACACATATGACACCGCAATAATTTTAAAGTAGTCTGATACTAATTTTTGGTGGTATTTTTTTTTTTTTTCACTTGCTAATGATGCGCTAGATATTCCTGTATAATTCTCCACGTGGTTTCTCGCTTACCACCGCTAAGTAATTTATAATTTACTTTCTTCACCAGTTTCGGCTTCGCGGTTTCAGCAGCCGAGCGGTTGTTGTACGGTCACAATTGTCTAGGTCACGCGCGGGATTAAAAAAAAAAAAAAAAAGCTTCAACCACAGACTCACTTATTAGCTCCTCATTTTGCGCTTTCAATAGAGCCACTTGTTCTGCGCTCCACGCCAGTTTTCTCTTAGCTCTTCTCAGAGCGCGAGAAATGTTGCAGCATTTATTTGGCTGGTTGCATGCTTTTTCCTTCTTTCTGCGCATCTTGTGTAAGCCTCCGCTGGTATTTGCATTAAGCGCAGCTAACCCCTTCAGAGTTGACGGTCAAGCGACACTTTTTCTGCAAAATATATTTCCTTGAATGATATGTGCTTCCTGAATCAGCTGGTTGCAGGCCACATTCGGAACAAAGACGTACCCTCCAGTGCACTCTACCTATATAGCTCTATCTTCAGCTTTAGATATTGTTGTATTGTACGCGCTTGTTTTTTTTATTTTCCGAGAATATACACTGTAGTGTCCACAGAACTGCGTTCAGGCTCCCAAAAGTTGTCACTTTTTCTATGTACAAAGTGACAAAGTTCTTTTTTTTTCGGCTCGATAACGCGCGTAGGCTACAGATCCAGCAGGTGCTTCGGTTAATTTGGTCCAAGTTGCAGGTATGTAAATTGAGTTAAACGGATCCCGAGGCTCAAAGCTGCACGTCTGCTGCTGCGGGCATGAGTTCTCGCTCGGCTCTTCTGCACTGCGTTTTTGTCGTTTAGCGGCCGGTTGGTCACAGAGGTTCCTCAACTTTCTTTTCGATGTCTTCTTAGGCAGAAGATGGTTCGGATAATGGTCGAATAGCGTTGGCACGGTTTCGGGCTTAATTCGTGGTCTATCTAGCGAGCTCGTTGACGATGCCGTTTACTGTCACTTTGAACGTTCTCTCGATGTAGCTCTCCTCAAAATATTTTTCGCAGACAACACACGTTGAAGTCAACTTGCGGTCCTGTCTTTTAATCAGCCGCTTCCACTACGCAAGCTGCGCAGGGCCCGATGGCACACCGAACATAGAAACCTAGTCCTGATTCGAGCGGTAGCCACTCCGACAGAGCGACACGAAACATGTCTTTTCCTTGCCCTGATGCTTTATTTTTAGCATCATTAGTCGTTGCAAATTTAATTCTCTCACATGAATGCAAGAAACAGAACGACTAAAACAAAAGAACAGCGTAGACGCGTCCAAAGCGCTCGAACCCACTGATGGCTCGGCCAGCGCAGCTGCGGCAAATCAAGGGCGCGCCGGCGGCCGACGGCGTCGACGGCACCTTTACGATGACCAGCGCCCCTGGCGGCCAAAGTTGGAAGGCATCGCCGGCGCGGCCACCTTCTCCCATTGAGAGAGCCCTCAGCACGGCACACTAACCAGTATATTCTAGGCACTACAGCCACGCTGAGCCGCGTTCGTGCTTAGAGTGGACCGCCCTCTGGCACCATCTGGGAGCCGCCGCGTCAAATGGCCAATGTTTGCCCTAGTGAAACGTGGTTATGTAATATATAAATTAGGCGGACCCTTAAGCTAGGGTTGAACACACGATTACGTTTCACACACACGGGCGACGTTTTCTCACTTTTAATTTTTTTTTCAATTTTTGCTCTTTTTAAATACTTTTATACACCAATACCTATAGCATCAGCAAACATTGGCTTTCCATTCTGAGCAGTCTGACACATACGAACGCATTTTTTCCTTTCTTCTATTATTTCAAGTACACGCTGGATTCTCTTAATTAGCATCATTAAGCATTGCCTTTTCTTTCTAGGATGCACTTAAGACTGCTTAGGTGCATTAAGGCGAAAGCCTTTTTTATGTTATTTTTATTTTTGCAAGGCATTTGGCTACTGATTACCCAATGTTTAAATACTTTAGCCAATTTAGCCAATGCCTGCTTGTAATGTGGCTACTATTAGATCGGCTATGAATCTGCCTCGTTTGACACATTCCTTCGGACGCCACCAATGAGCAAGAAAGGCTTTCGCCTTAATATTCGTCGTCGTCAGCGTCGCCAGCGAAGGCGTCGTTCGAGCCCGAATAATCTGGGGAACCTTACACACAAGTCAGAACAATTCACGGAAAAATCCAAATGATGCCAAAATTGGAGAGGAGGTTCCTGAAAAATAGAAAAAACACGAATATCGAGAATAAATTGGGGTTAATTAGGGCGGAAACAGGAGGTCGGCCTTTGGTTGCCTGAAAAACACGCTGTGCATAGGCCACGAAAGCTCGTTGGTTCAGGGGCTTCAAAGGGGACCTAGTACAAGCGCGTTATGGTATTCAACTTAGTAGCGTGTCTCGAAAACATGTTAATGGTACGTGTAATGCTAATTATAAATTTGCTATTGTGTAATGAGTGGCGTTGCGATCTAAAGCAAGTGCCGTTGTGAAATTTGCGTTCTGTGAAGGAGAAAGCATGGAAGCCTCATCGTGAATTTGTATATCGTCGGTTGGGATCCCTTTCGTGGGCTCTAATTTGACTGGCCGCAGCTCTACGCTATGTGAAACGAGAAGTTGAACGACACCACGGAACTATGTACGATGAACGATGGCGTCACAACGGCTAAAAGAAAGGGGAGGAAATCAGAGAGAGTGAGAGAGAGTAATTTAATGAGAATAAAGGTCGAGAGGTCGGCCGGCGGTAAAATTACCCTGGCCTGTTACTACACACGGGGGAGGGGGCAAGAGGAAGTAAAAGGAAACGTAAAAGGAGGAAACGTGTAACATTAAACTTACTTATGTCGTCGGTGGGTATCCCTGTCGCGAGCTAGCCTATAGCTCAACTAACAAACGCATGCTACGTGCAATGCGAAATCATATGACGTCACTCGAAACGCTGTACGACGAAGGGTTACTTCCCAAGTTGATACGAAATTACTCTGTACGACGTATGGTGACGTCACAATTGAAGGTATCGTCTTTGCCAAAAGTAACCAAGCTGCATGTTTTGTTTCTCACTTGTATTATAAAGCCAATAAGGATTCCCACTTTAATACAACTAGCTAAGAAGTGAGGACAGGTGCTCATCTTTACATTTCAGAGATTTAGAGCTTCAGAAGCAGTATGAATCCGCTACCATTTGGCTGCAAAGCAGATCCTGCAGCCTGGTTACTTTTGGCAAAGACGGTACGTATGTCATCGGTTCAGTCTGCGACTTGGTTAACAGATGGATGCTTGGATGCTAAATGAGAAGCTATGACGCCATCCTGAACGCTGAAATCGAACGGTTGCGTCACAATTGCGATATTTTGGTATCACTTCCTGCTCCCATTTTCTGCTCTCGCCACTAATAAGGCGTGCAAGGCTTTCGCCTTAAAACAGAACGGAATGCACAGGCCCGAAGCACGTCGTCCAAGTCAGTCACATGATAAGCAGCGATAGCGAACAAGCAGGAAAGGCGACGATGAGGACCGGTAAAGCTATTGCCTCTAACGCATGTCGTCCAAGGCGTACGTTTAGCGTATCTGGTGAAGCACAGCTCATCTTTTGTGGTAGTGACATATCCACACATCGTGAACACTATCCGCCTTCGTACAACTGACGTGTTAAATAATCTTTCGCATTTCGGTGACATGTCTGCTCTATATTACAAACAATCAGCAAAAATTGCTGTACCTTAACAAGAGTTGTTGTCGGGCTAGTTGGCTTGAATCATGTAATGCCATTAAGGCTATGCGCAAAAAATACGACACAAAAAACAGAGGCAACGACAGGACGAGCGCAAACTAACAACTAGTTTATTCAGAAGTTTAACCTCTAAATATACAACATATAAGCGCATGCGCAGCGGAAAAAACCACAACATGCCTGATAAACGCGAACCACCGTCATACCCTACAAAACAGAATTCAACAATGCAGACTCGCTTTGGTATAAGGCGATAGACGTATCACTGACACAATTGTGCGCTTTGTTTATCAAAAACGACTCAACTATTTCGCGCGCCACTGCGTTGCTGCCACGGCCAAGTATCTTAATCTCATTTAGTCGCGGCCGGCACTTGCAATCTCGACAATGTTCGGTTAAGTTTGTAGTACATTCCTTATCCCCTAACGTGCGCACATGCTCCCCTGCTCGATCATTAACGCATCTCCCTGTTTGGCCAATGTAGGCCTTTCCACATGTTAGTGGAATTTCATAAACAATGCCTTTAGCGCATTTTACATAGGGCTTACCATGCTTCTTTGTGCAAACGCCCGGCCTAGTTCTCTCTTTCGCCGTGAGCGAGCAGAGTCGGCCTAGCTTAACAGGTGCAGAAAACACCACAGGCACACCAAACCTGTTGGCCACCTTCTTCAAGTTGTGTGCCACTTTATGCACGTAAGATACAACTACTGGTTTTGTACCCTCCTTTGGGGCCCGTTTGCGCACTTTTCCTTTCATTTTCTGCAGGAGAGTTTCACTCACTGCCGTCAAGGTCGTGCAGGGGTAGCCCGCATTGTCCAAACGGGACACTTGTGCCAAGAAACTATCGGCCATTTTGTGCGGACATGACCTCATGAGGGCAGACTCAAGACACATAGCAGCAACACCTCTTTTGACCGTCTTCGACTGTGCAGACCCGTACGGCATAAGATCTTTTGCAACTCTGGGATGATACATCCAACACAAATGCTTATCTGAAAGAATCATTTTCATGTCCAAAAACTGCAGACTGTTATGATCTGGTACCTCATGCGTAAAAGTCAGACCTCTACCGTGTAGTTTAAAAGCTTCTAAAATCTCATTCGTCACGTCAAGGTAGTCAATGTTATCTTGTTCTTTCAGAAGAATTAAAAAGTCATCCACATATCTAAATACTTTTAAAACCATAGTGCTGTCAAGGACATCTGTCAGGGTACGGTCAATAAAAGACAGAAAAATGTTACACAGTACCGGGCCAACACACGAACCTATACAAATACCGCGACGTTGCAGGTAGAACCCATTGTCAAATGTAATGAACGTGCTATTAAGATAAAATTCAAGTAGAGTTATAAAATTATCTACAGTCATCCCTGTTGCGTTTTGAAAGGGAACATCCCCGTTCTCTTCCACACAAAATCTAACAGCTTCAAGTAGTTCAGCATGAGGTATGGAATAAAAGAGGTCCTGGACATCTACAGAAAACATGAATCCAACATTCTGGCTTTTCTCCAAATAGCCACTAACATCCTGTGAATTTCTAGTAGTAAATGGGTCAAACACATCTAGCTGCTGTAAATGTTTCTGCAGAAATAAACTGACCTGGTTCTGCCATCAGCCTTTCTCGCTCACAACTGTCCTAAAGGGCACATCCACTTTCAGCACTTCTTTCGTGGCCTGCTTCTTCCTTGTTGACGGTAGCTTGTGAATAGTCTTTGCTAAGCAGTCCACCCCTTCCAAAAGGCACCGCTCTTGACTTTCGCTTTCAGCTTTCTTGGCAATTCTTCTATTCAGTGCCAAAAGTTCATGAGCTTGTACGGCAGGCTCTTCGCTATACTTGGGTCCTTTCTTGAGAACGCTCATTACAGACTCTGGAACTTGAACGTCTCCGAGCACAGTCACAGAACTGTTTTAGAGATAATGACTTGCGTTTATTGCAGGCTGATAAAGATGGTGGATTTGTCATTATACCTGAAGGTGTGTTTAAAGAAAAGGCAGACCAGGCAATCAGCAAAAACTTTAGGTCGGTTAAAAGGAGTGTAACTAGAGTTAAGAGTAAGGCTGTGAAGTTGTGCAATGATTTAGGTCTGGTGCAGATAGCGAAAGGTATAAACAAATGTGTCGGCAACTCGTTGCAGGTATTTTTCTTGGCAAAGGCACATAAAGTGGATGTGCCCTTTAGGACAGTTGTGAGCGAGAAAGGCTCATGGCAGAACCAGGTCAGTTTATTTCTGCAGAAACATTTACAGCAGCTAGATGTGTTTGACCCATTTACTACTAGAAATTCACAGGATGTTAGTGGCTATTTGGAGAAAAGCCAGAATGTTGGATTCATGTTTTCTGTAGATGTCCAGGACCTCTTTTATTCCATACCTCATGCTGAACTACTTGAAGCTGTTAGATTTTGTGTGGAAGAGAACGGGGATGTTCCCTTTCAAAACGCAACAGGGATGACTGTAGATAATTTTATAACTCTACTTGAATTTTATCTTAATAGCACGTTCATTACATTTGACAATGGGTTCTACCTGCAACGTCGCGGTATTTGTATAGGTTCGTGTGTTGGCCCGGTACTGTGTAACATTTTTCTGTCTTTTATTGACCGTACCCTGACAGATGTCCTTGACAGCACTATGGTTTTAAAAGTATTTAGATATGTGGATGACTTTTTAATTCTTCTGAAAGAACAAGATAACATTGACTACCTTGACGTGACGAATGAGATTTTAGAAGCTTTTAAACTACACGGTAGAGGTCTGACTTTTACGCATGAGGTACCAGATCATAACAGTCTGCAGTTTTTGGACATGAAAATGATTCTTTCAGATAAGCATTTGTGTTGGATGTATCATCCCAGAGTTGCAAAATATCTTATGCCGTACGGGTCTGCACAGTCGAAGACGGTCAAAAGAGGTGTTGCTGCTATGTGTCTTGAGTCTGCCCTCATGAGGTCATGTCCGCACAAAATGGCCGATAGTTTCTTGGCACAAGTGTCCCGTTTGGACAATGCGGGCTACCCCTGCACGACCTTGACGGCAGTGAGTGAAACTCTCCTGCAGAAAATGAAAGGAAAAGTGCGCAAACGGGCCCCAAAGGAGGGTACAAAACCAGTAGTTGTACCTTACGTGCATAAAGTGGCACACAACTTGAAGAAGGTGGCCAACAGGTTTGGTGTGCCTGTGGTGTTTTCTGCACCTGTTAAGCTAGGCCAACTCTGCTCGCTCACGGCGAAAGAGAGAACTAGGCCGGGCGTTTGCACAAAGAAGCATGGTAAGCCCTATGTAAAATGCGCTAAAGGCATTGTTTATGAAATTCCACTAACATGTGGAAAGGCCTACATTGGCCAAACAGGGAGATGCGTTAATGATCGAGCAGGGGAGCATGTGCGCACGTTAGGGGATAAGGAATGTACTACAAACTTAACCGAACATTGTCGAGATTGCAAGTGCCGGCCGCGACTAAATGAGATTAAGATACTTGGCCGTGGCAGCAACGCAGTGGCGCGCGAAATATTTGAGTCGTTTTTGATAAACAAAGCGCACAATTGTGTCAGTGATACGTCTATCGCCTTATACCAAAGCGAGTCTGCATTGTTGAATTCTGTTTTGTAGGGTATGACGGTGGTTCGCGTTTATCAGGCATGTTGTGGTTTTTTCCGCTGCGCATGCGCTTATATGTTGTATATTTAGAGGTTAAACTTCTGAATAAACTAGTTGTTAGTTTGCGCTCGTCCTGTCGTTGCCTCTGTTTTTTGTGTCGTATTTTTTGCGCATAGCCTTAATGGCATTACATGAAAAATTGCTGGGGTTCAATACGATCGAACCTAGTTTATAGAGCGTAAGCTCTTTTACAATGTTTGGCAACGACTAGGCAATGAGGTAACTACGGTGCTTGTCAGTAGCTATCCAGTGATAAGCTGCACAATGTAACATATTGGAACGCCACTCAATTGCATTACCATTGTCGGTAATTAATTAACCGAACATTAAAAATTATGCTTGCCCTCACCAGTAGTTATCCAGTGATATGTCCAGGGAGCATGTGATTTGCTCGGCTACTGAAGCAAAGTACTCGGGTTCGAACCCAACCACGGCAGCCGCGTTTCAACGGAGGTGAAACGCAAGGACGACTGAATGCTGTGCGATATCAGCGCACGTTAAAGATCCCCAGGTGGTCGAAATTACTCCGTAGCCCTCCACTACGACTCCTTCTTATCTATTTTCTATTTCGCTCCCAGTTTCCTCTTCCCTTACGACGCGGTTCAGGTGTCCACAGAGAAGTGTGACAAATAGTGCGTCTGTCGTTTCTTATAAAACAATCTACAATTTTAAAGATTGGCTTATAGGAAAGTAAATGCGCGATATCGATTTCATCTCCACCAGGCTAAAAAGTCAAGGCAGGCTAGGAGTCAATTTCCGATCTTGTACCCCTAGAATAGTAAACATTACGCTCTTAAAACGAAACAACCGCGATCAATTTTCAGGGTAGACAGCGCACTGGGGGGAACATTAACTTGCGATAGCTGGACAATTTACCTACAGACGCAACACCTTCATCACGCATAAAACAGACCGCGAACCGCCAGATCATTACAGCCACGACGCTAACTAAATGGACGCTGTATTCTTCAAGTTCGAAAATACGTACAGTGCAAAAATACTCCGCGAAGCAGGACCACTACTCCGCAACGACTACTGTGACAGCTCGATCGCAAGTTAGCAGCATACAGGCTACTGCCGCTGGCTCATGAATGCGTAAGAGTGGCGTACTTGTGGGAGCTGGACCTTGAAGCTTGTGGCTTCGAGAGCACTGCTAAAAGTTCTTCCAAGCGATAGGCTCCAGAAATCTAACGCTGTGAAAGAGAGAACAGGAACGACCGAACTTAAGAACGCGTGAATGACGTACTCCTCTTTATGAAACATAGTCAACTGTAGACACCCCTTGACTGCGGACATGTCTTCAGATTCGGACACTCTTTCAACTTTTACACTCACCAAGTACAACAGTTGATCTCATACGCTTACAAAAATTTCGGCGCTGCAGTCAACGCCTAAAATAGCTCAAAGGCTGCGTGCGAGTGACTAGTTCTTCGTTGGTGCTTCGTCAGAGCTGGCCTCCTGTGTCTTCTCTTCCGGGACGACATTCTCAGAAGAGTCTGGGGTCGCCGTCGGTACCACAGTCGAGTCTTGCACCAGTGAAGGCGATACTTCCATGACCGTCAAAGTCGTTTCGTTGATATTCCAACGGGGGTTAATCTCTGGAAACGGTTCCGAAGTTTCCAGTACGATGTACCCAAGGAGGATATAAAAAAACTTCTGGAGTGCAAGTGCCCTATACCGACCAATGGGCTGGTGTGAAGCCTGCGGCAGCCATCTTGTGGTGGGCAAGAATTGGCCTGCCAAGCGCTTGGAAGCGCTGTTCGCGGGCGTCGCCAGTGTGTTTCAAGTGCTTAAAGGATTTTTAAGTTCTAATGCAATGTTGTGGGCTACTAGCTGAGCAAATCTTAATTGCAAGTCTTAATTAAACGCGATGAATGAATTAACTACTAATGAACTTTAGATTTTACACATCATCGTGTCATATGTCGTTAGATAGCATATGTCGAGCATAAGTGCACTGACTTGACTTAATTCCTAATTAATTATGCTAATTAAATAATTGTCTATAAATGTTAAAATACATGCATTGTCTACAAGTCATATATCGTTGGATAGCTTATGCCGAGTACAAGTGCTCTAGACTAACTGCACGTCTTAATTAATTACCGCTAATTAGTCTATTGTGATTAAACCTGAATTGAATGCTATCCTTTCAAGTCATGCATCGTGGTGTAGTACAGTTCTACTAAACTAATATCATTGCAATTAACAGTAATTATTTAGCGCAATTAGCTGTAAATAATTAAAACCTGCAGCTAGTCCAGTGCTGTTGGACTTGGCTTAAGCTATCCAACAATGTACGACTTGTAGCTATAGCATGTATTTTAATATTTATTCACAATATTGCAATTAGCTGTAATTAATTAGCGCAAAACGCTACTAATATGCTTAGGAACCATTCATGAGCCATACGCCAACATTAATCCAAGCGGCGTTGCCACGCAATAAATAAATATCCGTAAACGTGCCGCGCGCTTCACTACAGCTGCTGCCGTGAATGTGGCTTCGCCTGTATGTTTTGCCCCCCCCCCCCCCCCCTTCCCCCCCAAGGTGGCGGCACGTTGGCGTCACTTTTTGGACGTTAGCTCCACTCCTCCACTCCAGAAGTTTTTATATATCCTCCTTGGATGTACCACTCAATGGCGTGACTAGCGTGGCTTTAGGACATAGTCTCGACCTCGAATAAAGGAATTGAGGTAGCTTGGAACGGCCATTGATGCAGCCGGCCTACCCTCAGGCCGTGACAAGTGGGCGTCCGCCGTGCTTGACCTCAGTGCTCATATCTAACTGCGTAAGGTGGTGACAGAAATGAAAAATGGAAGGCAGAAATGAGTTTTGGTCTCGGTGAGGAGTCGACACAACACGAATGCGAGCACGTGAAGAGGCTGCTCAAGGGTGTGCACCTTCCCTTTCGAGAGAATGCGCGTGCTTTCGAACAGCGCGGGAGGCTGACGCTGATGCTGATAGAGCAGCGCCATTTCGCGGCGCGCGCCGCAAAGTCACTAGTGCAAAGCGGACTCAGACAACACATCATCGCCATCACTTTGTGGTATTTGAAAGGTGTAGACATGTAAACCTTCGGACAGCGTTTTCTTCCTACCATATAGCTGCAGGCCTATATATGGTCCTCCGCCAACAACCTCCAAATGGTCCTCCAAATCTGCCAACAACCAATAACATAAGAACTCTGAATTCTAATGTCTTCAGAGTGCGACGACGAGAAAAAAGGAGCAACCAGTGAAACAGAAGTGAATTAAAGTGCGAGCCATGTAATCCAAGTGCAAATCCATTCTTAGTTGCATTCCTCACCAACATGCCCAGAAATTTCAGACAGATTTCTGGGGAAGAGCTTTCGAACGTATTTTACGCTGTTTCGCGTCCAGTTTTGCGCGCACCAACACAACTAACTGCTGCATTTTTCCCAGAATAGTTATGAATGCAACGCTCTACCCCGCAACTCCTAGTTCTTTCCCCGTCCTTTATAATTGTGCTGCAGCTGTTTGACGCCACGCATTGTGTTGTTTTGTTTCTACATTATGTATTTGTATTATTTTGCATTATTGTATAGATTGTATATCTGCTTGCAGTTGCTGACTGTCACAAGCTGCCTCACCTATACAGCGGAAGTTGCGGTATCTTCTACCTCAGATATAGTGCGAAACACACGGGACCTCGTCGCTCCTCTGAGCAGACTTCGACATGACTGGCGGAACAGCGACCACACGTCCTTGACGCGGGCACAGCGTAGCCGGCCGAGAGTATAAAAAGACAGACCGCAGCACGCCCACGGCACTGCGCTCTGGGAAGATTCACTCTTCCGGGCCCCTCTCGCGGCCGCTCTGGGAAAGCGTCTTTTGTTTCACCGGGCCCGCGATCGACGCATTGTTCTGCTAATCTGTACGGCCACCGCTACCGAGCAACTCTGCCTTCGACGCCTCAACTAACAAGAAATCCGTGAGAATTCCTTTTTACCACAGACTATTGTTTAATCGAACATTGCTTTCGCCTTTGTTAACCTTTACCTGACTATGTAATATTTTTACGCCATGTTTTCTATGGTGACTTTTGCCCATACTTATTATATCTGGAATACTTGCTTTATTATCTTTATAGTCTTTCTTTTATCGCAGTGTTTTGTTCTTTGTTGGGTTTTCCTCTTGTCATTTAACTAGTCGTCTTTTATTACTATCGTGTCGTGTCGTTTTATTTTTTTACTGTACTCTATTATTATGAAGTGTAATTTGGACTACTATCTATAAATATTCAATTGTTTGTAAAAGAAAGGGATCTTCTTCAACTTATTCCTCAATCACACATCGACACACGTACTTCATTGGTTGACCGGCCTAACTTTTAAATGAGTTCTCAAAGCTCATAGAGGGAAGACGGGTAACCGTAAAGGGGATTCCGCGCCTCTGTTGACCGTAAAGGCAGAGGTTTGTGACACTGACCTTTTCGTGCTTGCCAATGTCACGAATGTTGGCACTTATGTATACCTCTCCTTCTTGTCCCCCAATATTTCATTTAAAAACAAAAACAAATAGCGCATGAAGCTCTTTCGTGTCGGAAAAATTATGAAAACCCTGTATGATTCGTATGAGGAAATGGCGTTGCATGTCGTGCACAGTAATAGAGTTATGTATAATGTATGAGATGACGTAGTATGTCGTTAATGAAGTCTCAGTGTAGTGTGGTACAGTCTAACCTGGCTACAAAGAAACGGCGAAGGTGCGCAAAACATTTCGTTGAAGCGGGAATTTCGTTGTAAAACTTGCCCCAAAACACTTTCAGGTTTGACTGCATACATCGCATCCATCATTTATTCGCGAAAATAGTCGGTCCTCTTCGTTTGCCTCCGTCCTTTGGATATCAACGTCGTGGTGTGGTGTTCGCACTCGGTCAGCAGCTTCATCGTCGATGACGTCGCCGTCGCCGTGGGCGCCAACGAAATTGCGAATAACGTCAAATGCGTCCATCACACCTAATGCAGGAAGCAGCGCCAATGCATCTCGTGCGTTACTCTCATCGTCCGACGACTCGTCGTTTTGGTGAATCAGGCCAACGCTGCGACACCGCATACCGCGTTGCGCCTCCAACGCAGACTGCCTTAATTGGCTCCAGCTTGGTAAAGCAGATCTACGCCACCTACTCCTTCTCGCAAGCTGCCCAGCCAAGTCGTCCCCACCACTCAATAATTCAGATGTAACGAAGTGTCGGATATAAAGAACACATTGTAATATGTCGTGGCTATAAATTAATGTGACGAAGCGCTGGTGTTTAAAAAGGCTTGCGTGAAAGTGGAGCATGAGGTTGTCAACGAGGGCTTTGATGAAAATTTAAGGTCAATGACAATGACGATGAAGACTCGTACAATGAACGGGTCATTGAGAATACTAGAAATGCATTTCTGAGCACTTATTTAGAACTAGAGGCAAGCACGGCCCAGAGCTTGTCAGCATGTTTGCTTTCACGCTTGAGCATGAAGAAAGTCTAAAAAGGCATTATTAATATAAACAGCGCGAACACGAAGACAAGGGACAAGAAACAAGAAAGCCACAGTGCATGCCTTCTAATAACTGTCACTTGGGTTGTAACCGACAAAGGTGCACCCTTTAGCGTTTATATGTGCTGACAACGCTGATTAACCACCTGCTATTTTTAATTTGGGTTCAGATGTTGGGTTTAGGTCCTGTGTACAGAAGGATAGAGATCATATGGTCGCCTTTTGCGCCACTGTTGTGTTAATTTAATGGGTTTAACGTCCCAAAGTGACTCGGGCCATGAGAAACGCCGTAGTGGAAGGGTCCGGAAATTTCAACTACCCGAGTTTCTTTAGCATGCACTGACACCACACAGCACACGTGCGCATTGCTTTTCGCCTCCAACGAAAAGCGTCCGCTGCAGCCGGGATTCAATACCGCATCCTTGGGCATAGCAGTCTAGCGACCTAACCATTGCACCGCGTCACCACAGTGGGGCGATTTTGTAAGAAGGGAGTGGTAGGCTTGCAGTAAATGCAAGGCCGCTATGATGCAATTTTTTTCCTTCGACTTTATTTCGTTCTTTTCAGCCGTCCGTCTTATTGGGTGACTCCAATCACAGCAAAAGCGTAGGCAAACAACCAAGTGCAAAAAGGATCGGAATGAGGATTCGAATCAAATGCACACACACTACCCACCGCACTATACACAGGCCCGCATACGCATGCACAGGAAGGGCACTTTACCACACCGCATGGGGATGCAAACACAACTCCAATCACACAGAATGCCACGCCGGATCAATGACATGCAACGCAGCCCACCTGGGAACCCAGATATCAGCTATCATTGGTCGGACAGGCCCAAGCTGTGGCAGCCTCCTCAAGAGTTCTGGATTAGGAACTCCACCCATGACGACACGCAAGACTTCCAAAACGCAATCAAGTATTTTGTCTCTCTTTTCTTTTCGAATGAAATCATATCAGCTCACCCTTATTCTCGTGGATGACAAAACACGTTATCACCATACAGGCATGCCGTAGTAACGATTGTCATTACAGATACATTAGGACGCAAAACTCTTCGCGCTCGAAAGGTGCCTGTTAGCCATGTCTGCTCTAAAGGGTTTGTAAACAAATAGCACCCCGAATTGGCATATGCCCTCCTAGCCCAGGCAAGTCACACCTTTCGGAACATGTATGGGTCATCATCATCATCATCATCAGCCTGATTATACCCACTGCAGGGCGAAGGCCTCTCCCATATCTCTCCACTTAACCCGGTTCTGTGCTAGCTGCATCCACTTGACCCCTGCGAACTTCTTAATCTCATCCGCCCACCTAACTTTCTGCCGCCCCCTGCTACGCTTTCCTTCCCTTGGAATCCAGTTTGTTACCCTCAGCGACCATCGGTTATCCTCTCTTCGCACTACATGTCCTGCCCATGTCCATTTCTTCTTCTTAATTTCCACTAGAATGTCGTTAACTTGAGTTATTTCTCTGACCCACTCTGCACGCTTTCTATCTCTTAATGTTACCCCTACCATTTTTCGTTCCATAGCCCTCTGGGTTGTCCTCAACTTAAGTAGAACTCTCTTGGTTAGCCTCCACGTTTCAGCCCCATAGGTGAGTACAGGCAAGATGCAACTGTTGTATACTTTCCTCTTGAGCGATACCGGTAAGCTGCTAGTCATAATCTGCGAGTGCTTGCCAAATGCGCTCCATCCCAATCTTATTCTTCTTGTTATTTCCTTTTCATGATCCGGATCTGCGGTTACTACCTGTCCTAAGTAGATATATTCGCCTACTACTTCCAGTATTTCGCTACCTAATGTAAACTCCTGTTCCTTCCCGAGGCTGTTGAACATTACCTTAGTCTTCTGCATATTGATTTTCAAGCCTACCTTTCTACTTTTCCTGTCTAGGTCATCAATCATTATTTACAGTTCATCTCCCGAGTTGCTTAGCAAGGCAATGTCATCAGCAAATCGCAGATTACTGAGGTATTCTCCATCTACCCTTATCCCTAACTGCTCCCATTCCAAGTCTCTGAATACTTCCTCTAAACAAGCTGTGAATAGTACTGGGGAGATTGTGTCTCCTTGCCTAACACCTTTCTTTATGGGAATTTTGTTGCTTTCTTTATGTAGAACTATGGTTGCTGTGCAGCCACTATATATATCTTCCAGCACTTTCACGTACGGCTCGTCTACCCCCTGATTTCGCAATGCCTGCATCACCGCCGAGGTTTCAACTGAGTCAAATGCTTTTTCGTAATCAATGAATGCTATGTATAAGAGCTGGTTATATTCCGAGCATTTTTCTATCACCTGATTGATGGTATGGATATGATCGATAGTAGAGTACCGTTTCCGAAACCCTGCTTGATCCTTTGCTTGATTGCAGTCTAAGGTTGTCCTGATTCTATTAGCGATTACCTTAGTAAATACCTTATACGTAACAGACAGTAAGCTGATTGGTCTGTAATTTTTAAGGTCCTTAGAGTCCCCTTTCTTGTGAATGAGGATAATGTTTGCATTCTTCCATGCTTCCGGTACCGTCGATGACACCAGGCACTGCGTATACAGGGTGGCCAGTTTTTCTAGCACGATATCCCCCCCCGTCCTTCAGCAAATCTGTAGTTATCTGATCCTCTCCAGCTGATTTCCCCCTTTTCATAGTTTCTAGTGCTTTCTTGACCTCGTCCTTCGTCACTGGTGGAACGTCTGACTGTTTTTCCCTACCGCCCATCTCATTACGGTCCTGACTACTTTGGCTACTGTAGAGATCTGTATAGAACTCCTCGGCTACTGTGACTATCTTGTCCATATTAGTGATGACGTTGCCCGCCTTGTCCCTTATCGCATACATCTGGTTTTTGCCTATGCCCAATTTCTTCTTTACCGCTTTAAGGCTTCCCCCGTTCTTTACAGCATGCTCAATTTTCTCCATGTTATACTTCCTTATATCGGCCACCTTGCGCTTATTGATTAGCTTTGATATCTCGGCCAATTCGATCTGGTCTGTTGGATTGGAAGCTTTCATACTCTGCCGTTTCTTAATCAAATCTTTCGTCTCCTTAGACAGCTTACCGGTATCCTCTCTAACTATCCTACCGCCTACTTCTACCGCGCACTCAGTAATGATATCTCTGAAATTATTGTTCCTTGCCTCTAGGGTAATGTCGCCATCCTCAGTTAGAGCTGAATACCTATTCTGTAGCGAGATCCTGAACTCTTCTGCCCTCCCCCTGGGTGGGTGAGTCGAAAATCGAACATTCAAGAACCCTTGGATGGTGTGTAAGACAGGCAATTATTAGGCCACGCAGACACGTCCATGCGCTCGTTTAAATCGGGGCTTCATAGATATCTTTGGGTAATCTTTCGCATAAGTGGGTAGTTTACACTGTATGGTTAGATTATATGGCTGTAAAGTGAGTGTACATGAACGAGAATTAGCAAGAGTCGGAGACAAAGACGTGAGCAAATAAAGATACCGCGTCGTAACCCTAAAGGCGGAGCTTAAGTGTTCCCAATTTTTTTATATATATGAAAACTCTGACAACAACGTCTGAATGCGTCCGCGAAGCGATCGTAAAGGAGCGAACGATGTGGTTTCGTTCGCGAACTAGTCCGCCAGAAAAGTCGCGCTAATGCCTTAGAAATTGCCATTTGTTATACGCACTTTACTTTGCTCATTGAATAGCATGAACGTCCATTCGTCTAGTGTATCAGGCAACACATGACATCTCACTAACATCTCGTGGTGCAGTGGGGATCCTTCATAAGTCAAAGGGATACCACGTTTGATTGCAAATTACGCAAACCATCGTAATGAATTCCGCGTAGAAGTTTTTCTGTTTTTTTTTTTTCGGCAACCATTCCAGGGCCATTACCTGATCATTTAATTCCCCGCTATTTTGTCAGTACCCTAATAGCATTTCCTTTGTGGTGCTTGCTTCGCCCAATTTTGGCACCGTGATTTGGCACGTGCGAAAAGCCCTAATCCTCATTAGGTGACCGCCAAATAGCTGCTAAATGTCCGATGGACGCATACTTCCTGTTTTACTAACATACATAGGTGGGACATTTGCGCTATTGTTTTGTCCGCTATTGTTCGATCGTCAGATGGCGGCAGTTTAGCGTAAGAAACTAGAAGTATTTTGAAAACGTTTTTTTTTTTTCTAATTTGTACTGCTCAAAAATGAGGTTACCACACTTACCTTCTAGTAGACGGTGCCCTGACATGCTCATTTATTATCATCGTGTAAAGAAGACGAAGAACAAACAACGCTGCGGCATCGCCATCATCATCGCTTATCTCCGGCGCCCATCTCTCCTGCTGTGTCCGAATTACTACCAGCGCTAGACGTTCGAACCAGCTATTAAATCCACATTTCACTTGGTGGAGGTCAATCTGAGGTTCCCTGTACCCATCTCGCCCTGGAACTTGGCAGCAGAACGTTGACTACCCCAATGACGGAGCCTACTTCATTGCACCTACCTCCGCCAGTCACCTGCACAGGTGCCCTTCGTCAACGGGACCCCGCTACCTTCAGTGGAAGCAGCGATGACGACGTCGACGATTGGCTGTCCACTTACGAACGGGTCAGCCGTCACAGTCAGCCGTCACAATAACTGGGACGACAATCGTAAGCTGAATAACGTCATCTTTTACTTGAGCGACGTCGTTAATCTGTGGTTTCGAAACCACGAATCGGACTTTACCACCTGGGCGAATTTCAAAACAAAATTTTCTGATGTCTTTGGCTGCCCCGCCGTCCGAAAACTCCGCGCGGAACAGCGTCTTCGGTCGCGACTGCAACTGCCCGGTGAAACGTTCACCAGTTACATTGAGGACATTGTTGATTTGTGTCGCCGCGTTGACCCGACCATGACCGAGGCCGTTAAGATACGTCATGTTCTCACAGGAGTTGATGACGGCGCTTTCAACATGCTCGTCGCCAAAGGCCCCACTACGGTCAAGGAGATCTACGACCTCTGTCAAAGCTACGACGAACTCCGCAAGGAGCGTGTTTTGATTCGCCAGTCTCAAGCATCACTTGCTGAACTAGCCGCGGAGAGGGAGTCATCTAGCCTTTCTGAAGACATCAAGGCTTTTGTACGTCAGGAGGTCGCGCGACAACTGTCCCTGCAGCCATATGTTGAAAGAATGATGGACACCGTACTGCGTGGCCTGAAAAGGAACATCTGTTTATGCTACCTTGATGATGTCGTCGTTTTTTCAACCGACTTCCCGACCCACCTGACTCGACTTAGCCAGGTCTTCACCTGCCTAACCCGCGCTGGTCTTCAACTGAACATCAAAAAGTGCCGCTTCGGTGCCCGCCAGCTCACAATACTCGGACATGTTGTGTGCAAAGATGGAATTCTGCCTAATCCTGAGAAGCTGCGCGCCGCTGCTGACTTTCCGAAACCGACCGATTTGAAACAACTGCGAAGCTTCGTAGGCCTCTGCTCGTACTTTCGTCGGTTTGTTCGGAATTTCGCAACCATCATAGCCCCCCTTAAACAGCTCTTGAAAGGCGCCCCTAACCTCTCCTCTTGGTCGCCAGCCTGCGATGATGCATTCGCGACACTGCGCAATGTTCTGACGTCACCGCCAATCCTTCGCCATTACGACCCTACTGTACCTACAGAACTTCACACCGATGTCAGTGGTGTCGCCCTCGGCGCCGTCCTCGCCCAGCGCAAGTCTGGCTTCTCCGAATACGTTGTCGCCTACGCAAGCCGTGCTCTTACCAAAGCCGAGTCCAACTACTCCGTTACCGAAAAGGAGTGCCTAGCCATCGTGTGGGCTATAACGAAGTTCCGCCCTTACTTGTATGGCCGCTCCTTCGAGGTAGTTACAGATCATCGCGCTCTCTGCTGGCTCGCGTCTCTCAAAGATCCGTCTGGCCGTCTCGGGCGCTGGGCTCTCAGGCTTCAGGAATACGACATCCGTGTAGTGTACCGCTCTGGACGCAAGCACTCTGACGCCGACGCTCTTTCTCGGTCACCGGTACGTTCGCCTAACTCATCATCCCCTCCTCAAGCATCCTTGTCAGCACTCACCATTGAGGATATGCCTTTCGAGCAAAGACAAGATCCTTGGGTTTCTAACCTGCTAAATATCCTAGGCACTACTTCTGCGGCTATGCATCCTCGGGCACTCCGCCGACAGGCCTCCCATTTTGCCATTCGGGACGGCCTCCTCTACCGAAGGAACTACAACTCAGACGGCAGAAAATGGCTTCTTGTGATTCCGCGCCACCTCCGCTCCGAGGTTTGTGCCCACCATCACACTGGCCCGCAAAGCGCTCATGCCGGCGTCCTGAAAACCTATGATCGAATTCGTCAGAGGTATTACTGGCGGGGAATGTACAATTTCGTACGTCGTTACATTCGCTCTTGTACCGCCTGTCAACAACGCAAGATCTCTAGCTACCCCGCTGGCCCTCTCCAGCCTTTACCGTGTCCAGCTCGCCCGTTTGATCACGTGGGAATCGACCTTTATGGTCCGCTACCATGCAGTACCGCCGGTAATCGATGGGTAATCGTCGCCGTCGACCACCTGACCCGCTACGCGGAGACTGCTGCACTTCCCGCGGCGACAGCCCGAGAGGTAGCCCATTTTCTTCTACACCACTTCATTCTTCGACACGGCGCCCCTCGCGAGCTACTCAGTGATAGAGGTCGTGCCTTTCTTTCCGAAGTAGTCCAAGAGCTCCTCTCGTTTTGCAAATTAATACATCGGGCTACAACCGCGTATCACCCGCAATCCAACGGCCTCACGGAGCGTTTCAACCGTACGCTTGGGGACATGCTCGCAATGTATGTTACATCTGAATCTGGGAGCTCCAACTGGGACCAGGTACTGCCATGTAACGTTCGCGTACAACACTGCCACCCAAGCAACAACTGGTTTTTCGCCCTTCTTTCTCTTATACGGCCGTGAACCATCTTGCACTCTGGACACAATTTTGCCATACAATCCAGATGCCTCTGAGTACAGTGCTTTATCCGCTATTGTACAGAAGGCCGAGGAATGCCGTCAGCTAGCTCGCACGTTTACCTCCAACACTCAAGGCTATCGCAAAGACCAGCATGATAGCGATACCCCTGCTCCAACGTTCCTGGCCGACAACTTCGTTTGGCTATGCGTTCCTGCCGCCAGCAAACTAGAAACGAAATACCACGGACCTTATCGCGTCTTGAAACGCACATCCCCTGTTAACTACATCATCGAGCCAGTCACCCCTTCCGGCCACCGCCGCCGCGGCCGTGAGGTTGTCCATGTTAGCCGCCTCAAGCCGTATTACAACCCTCTGGTTGTCTCTTCTCCGTGAGTCGCCAGGATGGCGACTTCTTCACGCGGGGGAAATGTAAAGAAGACGAAGAACAAACAACGCTGCGGCATCGCCATCACCATCGCTTGTCTCCGGCGCCCATCTCTCTCGCGCTGAAGCTGTGCCCTGCGGCTGGTAATTCGATCCTGCTGTGTCCGAATTACTGCCAGCGCTAGACGTTCGAACCAGCTATTAAATCCACATTTCAATCGGACATAATCACTTCAGAGAAACAACATCCCCGCGGCTTATACAGTCAACGCAGCCTGCAAATTAATTTGAAAAAACAGGTAACAGGACCACAGTTAATTGGCAGTATCAAACGTAGCTATTTTGAATTAGATAATGTTGCTGCTTTGATTGATTTGATTTGTGGGGTTTAACGTCCCAAAGCGACTGGGGCTAGAGACGCCGTAGTGGAGGACTCCGGAAATTTCGACCACGTGGGGTTCTTTAACGTGCACTGACATCGCACAGCACACGGGCGCCTTGCTTTTCGCCTCCATCGAAAAGCGGCCGCCGTGGGCGGGACTCGATCCCGCGTCCTTGGGAACAGTAGTCGAGCGCCGTGACTACTGCGCCACCCCGGCGGGGCTGTTACCGCATTGAGAACATAAATTGATACCTGATGTTCAGTATGAGAAGCTATGTATACACAGGCACGGCCGGTCTCGGTGGAGAGCGCGCGCTCTTTCTTACGGCCTTCTCAATCGCCGCGGGAACAATGGGAATGTTTCTCCTTGAGTTGCGCTCACCGCCACCGCAAGGAGCGCGACTTGCTCACTGTTCGCTCCGCGTCTACTTCAGCGGCGGCGGGCGGCTTTTGCTTGGTTTCGCGCTGTCGCTCGCGAGTTTCGTGGTGAGTGCAGCCCCGAAATTAAAGAGCACAGAAGGTAGATGCTGCAGCGGCATGTCGCCAACGTACTACACACGTGAATGGATATAAAAAACACTGTCGTTCAGCAAACGTTCTACAAGCATGGCATACATTGCGGCATGGTAGCTATTTTTGTCCATTTTAATCCGAATTTTTCCCAGGCCTGTACAAGAATAGGAACAAAAACAAAAACTGAATGAGCAGTGATCACATCGAAGCTTCTTCAAGGCTAACATGACAGTAACTCGTCTGCTACAGCAAAACCGTCTTTCAGCGCTAGATGTGAAACCGTCCATGTAGCACCCAAGATTAAAATAATTTCATAAAAATGTAACGTAAATAGCAAAATACTTGCATGATATAAATTATTAGTATTACAGTCAAAGTAAACGTTGTAGGGTTGAGTTTTAAATGCTGTTACAATTCATATATTAGCCAATCTATGGTATTATAAATATTATTTTCATTTTGCAATAAACATTGTTTTAATGAAATCTTTACATGATATTAAGCTTATGAAAACAATAAAAAATGGTTTTATATTCATGACACCACTTGCGCTAGAAGTGGTAAAAAGAGGCCAATAAATGATGAAGGTGATACTCGATGCAGTGACTTACAAATGAGATCACCTGAACTCCTAAAGCGTTAAAGAAGGACACTTTCACTGAAGACTCATTTCACTCCCTATATAGCGACCCATTTAGGCTCTCTTCGGGAAAGTAAGGTTAATGTACGGAAGGGAACGACATATGCTAGATGCGAGGGCCGTAACAGCTAGCGGCACATGACTACATTGTCAAGACGGACGTTTCATCTGAGAGCAAAACCAAGGCACTGAAGGAAGTGATGGCATCTCCTACCATCCCATTTCGCACTGTCACATATTCCGGTTTACCTTACGTCGCTGGATATATCGTTTAGTTAATCAAGTTCGGGTGTGGCGCTTGCGCTATTCTTCTTGAAACTAGAGAAAGAATCAGCCCCATGTAGTACACTCTTCTACGAGGACAATATTCTAGTGGACTGCATTATCCGAAACCAGAGCTTGTTGCCCTATTGGACAAGCTTTTTTTTTTTTTTTCTAAAAAGCTGCCATGCACCTATTACACACAAATGTTCTCTAAGTACTTAAGATCCTGATTTCAGCATTTGAGAATTCAACACGGAGTTGCCCGAAAGGAATTGACAACAGCTATGTTATTAGGTCCGCTTCTTTGATTTTTGAAAAATTTCTCAGAATTCTTCTTCTCAATTAATTATACCAGGAAAGTGACAGAGAAGACCGAGAGGCCAACTCCTTATGTGCACAAGCCATGCAGGAAGATTTTGAGACTGAATTTTCTAAACGCAGGTCGCATTTTGATGAATTGATGAATATTTACTGCAATTTGTAACGTTGAAGGACGATTTTTTTTTATTGTTTGCCGCTCTTTTCAATTCTGCTTAACTGTTTATGCCCATTTCCTTGATTAAAGTAGTCGCTAGACTACATATACATCTGTCTTTCAATATTTGTTTTGAACGAAGCTACAATAGCCCACTCCACTAGACAAGTGAAATGTTAACTACATGAGTAAATTTTTGTTCTTAACTCTGAATCTGAGACGCGCCATGAATTTTCGCCGGTGCCTCTTTTGATCAAAACGAAAATGGTAGCGGTTGTCAAAATCTCCACCCAACAGTCAAACCATGCACTCACGTTAGGGTCGCGCTACACCTGCTTACAACATTCAAAGGCACATTGCATAGCTTGGTAAATTTATTTTTGTGCAAACTTAGGGGCAAAAAATGTTGAAGTGTACCCGAAGCTTCATTCGACCGTGCACGGCCGCACTGACGAAGGTGTTCGTACGCGTAAGCTGATTGTTGACTGTATATTATTCCCCGTACACGATAAATGTTCGATGATAATTACGGCCTTTGTATAAATCATAAGGGACGAAATGTCAGGACCTGCTGGTTGCAACTGACGCGGGCGGAGCTAAGAACGAGCGCGCGTTTTCCTTGCACGTGAACGGCTGTAGCGGAGGAGCAGCAATGGGGCGGTAGCGACCCCACCGAGGCGCGGCGGGCGGTAGAAACAGACCCCTTTGGAGAGGCCGTAAGAGAAGAGAAGCGCGCTCTTCCTCGAGACCGGCCGTGACACAGGTTACGTGTACACGAAAATGTGTTCGTCTCCCGCTAGATGTCATGGCCTCCCAGGAAACTATGTGAACCCACCCTCGCCATGTGCTGTAAGGGAATAAGCACTTCCTACACTAGGTTCACATAACCCTTAGTAATTCTGGCTTTGGCCAAGCTGTGCAACTGCAGTACCTCCCTCCTAGTATAACTCAGCCAAAGAAATCCTCCAACCCTTCCCCCCTGGACCCTCTCGCTTATCAAGATAAAGCAGTTCATGGAAGGTGCGAATGCAGAGTCGCATTTTACGGAGGAAAAGCGCAAAACAGACGAACACAAGACAGGACAACGCGCCACTGGCAACTGTTTATTTTATTGAAGGACACACATAATATATAGGAACATCGTCACACCACCTATCAGCTACCATACACGTCAGTTACTTAACGATAAAAAGATCCATGCTTAACATAAAGCGGCCTAAAACCAATAAAAATGACCGATGGCTCTTTAAAAAATAATGGCACGTGGCCCAAGTAACATTTTGGAAGGTATGAGAAGATAGCGGAATCCAAAGGCAAAAATACCAACCCCGGAAATCCAAAAACAGCCCACGTAACATCCTAAACCTCCGTCAATGCTTGGTGCACTAAGCACCTTGGGCCACCGCAGAACAGGCAAACAAAAAACCCTGCGATGATTGGGACACAATGATATGTTTGAAGGGTTGTGCAGGGAAGATACCGGATAAAAAAAAAAAAAAAAAAAAAAAAACACATTGAAAACTTATAAACCAGAAACAAACACGTGTAAAAGCGCAATACATTCACAAACGGTTTCGTCCTCTGAATACACGCAGTAGAGCAGCACCACTCGTACACTTATTTGCTCAGCCAAAGTTCTTAAAAAAGCTTTCTTCACTCTTATACAGGGAAACCAAAGCATCACTTGCATAATTTTGGCCCTTTTTCCTAATCCAAGAAGCTTCTTTCAGTTCACGGGCAACACGTTCGCGTAGACTGTCTAAAATCACTGTCCTTTCTAAAATGGGTTTGCACTGGCGTAGATCACATCCTAGTAATGCAGCGGCAGATCAGACCCCGTTCCAGTGTCCACTGAGCGCTAATGCTCCCTCAATATTTAATTCAAACAGCTCCCCGTTTGTCCAACGTACGTCTTACCGCAAGGGAGAGGAACCTCAAAAATAACCCCTCCATTACACTCTGCGTACCTATGCCAATGCTTTGTTCTGCGTGTTTTGTTTATTTTGTTTACACGAGGATACAACGCGGACAGTTTACAGGGGGCAGAGAAAACTACTGGCACTTTAAATTTTGAAGCTATTTTTTTTTTTTTTTTCAAGTTATGAGCTACTCGATGGCTGTAGGGAATAACCAGTGGCCGATTTATTTCGGCAAATGCATTACAGTGTTTACTTTTCTTTCCTTTTACGCTTTGAAGAAATGGCTCCACTACTCCCGTCATGACTGACCGAGGGAACCCTGCGTTTTAAAGCATAGCTATCTGTAGCTGGAAGCTTATTTGCATAGTATATGGGAACAGGACTTCACAATGGCTGCCTCTTCTGGGCCTGTGGGTGGTACATCCAGCACATCTTGTCACCTGCTATAGATATCTCCAAGTCTAAAAACTGTACATTATCGCCTTCGGGCTGCTCTTGCGCAAATTCTAATCCTTCGCCATGCCCACAAAAAATTCCTACACTCTCATCAACTGTGCTTAGGTAGGACCATTTATCTTGTTTACTTAAAAGAATAAAAAAAAATCATCTACAAACATGAAAACTTTCAAGGCTCTTTTTTTATCTAACTGCTCGTCCACCCTTCGATCAATGATTGACAGAAAAATCTTGCTCAGAACAGGCTGAACTGATTTACTTCACCAGGTCTGAGGCCTCTCAAATGCCTAAAAACAAAATGCGCTTACGAAAAAGGAAAAAGCGGCTCTGGAGCTTGCTGACACAACATTACCAGATTTTTGCACTCCATCAACCCACATCTCGCATCAAGACTGCCATCCAAACTTCCTCTCAATTTGGAGGTTATTTGTCATCGACCTCGTATAAACCCAGCGTTTAGACAAAGTTCCTTTCGTATTTCCGTTTAGGTCAAGTGGGCAGTCCGCACGGCGGCTTAGTCGAAGCGCGAGTGTATTCTGTTAGAATGCTCATCGTGTGCACAGGAATGTGCCCATTACGATGAGCATCTTACGGAATTACTCAATCATCTGAAACAAAAAAAAAAAAATTTACGCCGAATTCATTATAATGGTTTGCATAATTTGCAACCAAACATGGTATCCATTTGACTTGTGAAGGATCCCCACTGCACCACGAGATGTTAGTGAGAAGAAGTCATGTGTTGCCTGGTACACTAGACTAATGGACGTTCATGCTATATCGATGAGCAAAGCAAAATGCTTATAACAAATGGCAATTTCCAAGAAATTAGCGCGACTTTTCTGGCGGACTAGTTCGCGAACGAAACCACATCGTTCGCTCCTTTGCGATCGCTTCGCGGACGCATTCAGACGTTGTTGTCAGAGTTCTCATATATATAAAAAAATTGGAAACACTTAAGCTCCGCCTTTAGGGTTACGACGCGGTATCTTTATTGGCTCCCGTCTTTGTCTCCGACTCTTGCTAATTCTCGTTCATGTACACCCACTTTACAGCCATATAAGCTAACCATACAGTGTAAACTACCCCCTTATGCGAAAGATTACCCGGACATAACTATGAAGCCCCGATTTAAGCGAGCCGCATGGACGTGTCTGCGTGGCCTAATATTTGCGTCTCTTACACACCGTCCAAGGGTTCTTGAATGTTCAATTTTCGCCTCACCCACCCATACATGTTCCGAAAGGTGTGACTTGCCTGGGCTAGAAGGGCGTATGTAAATTCGAGACGCTATTTGTTTACAAACACTGCAGAGCACACATGACTAACAGAAGCCTTCCAAGCGCGAAGAGTTTCGTGTCCTAATGTATCTGTAATGACAATGTTTTGTTATCCACGAATATAAGGGTGAGCTGATATGATTTCATTCGAAAGAAAAGAGAGACAAAATACTGATTGCGATTGGAGAATCTTCCGTGTCTTCATGGGTGGAGTCCCTAATCCAGAACTCTTGAGGAGGCTGCAGCAGCTTGTGCCTGTCCGACCAATGATAGCTGATATCTGGGTTCCCAGGTGGGCTGCGTTGCCTGTCATTGATCCGGCGTGGCATTCTGTGTGATTGGGGTTGTGTTTGCATCCCCATGCGGTGTGGTAAAGTGCCCTTCCTGTGCATGCGTATGCGGGCCTGTGTATAGTGCAGTGGGTAATGTGTGTGCATTTGATTCGAATCCTCATTCTGATCCTTTTTTGCACTTGGTTGTTTGCCTACGCTTTTGCTGTGATTGGAGTCACCCAATAAGACGGACGGCTGAAAAGAACGAAATAAAGTGGAAGGAAAAAAATTGCATCATAGCGGCCTTGCATTTACTGCGTGCCTACCACCCCATTCTTACAAAATCGCCCCACTGTGGTGACGCGGTGCAATGGTTAGGTCGCTAGACTGCTATGCCCAAGGATGCGGTATTGAATTCCGGCTGCAGTGGCCGCTTTTTGGTAGAGGCGGAAAGCCAGGCGCACGTGTGCTGTGTAGTGTCAGTGCGCGTTAAAGAAACTCGGGTAGTTGAAATTTCCAGACCCTTCCACTACGGTGTTTCGCATGGCTTGAGTCACTTTGGGACGTTGAACCCTATAAATCAACACAGCAGTAGCGCAAAAGACGGCCATATGATCCTCTCTATCTTTCTGTACACAGGACCTGAACCCAACATCTGAACCCAAATTAAAAATAGCAGGTGATTAATCAGATTTATGAAAGAGAGGGACTTTATTTTGCACAGTAATTGGGAACCTCCCAAGCCCCCTGGGTGCCCGCAAGGCCCCAGTACACTCAAACGTTCATGCCCAATAAGTCCATGACGCTGGCAGCGAGGAATGCGGCGATCTTCTGTCTTGCCGGATCCGTGGTGCGTATAGGTTTCCCAGTCCTCCCATGTTTGGAGTGGCATCGACCCGCCGGATGGAGGCGAAGCCGGACAGGTCAGGAGGATATGTGTTAGGTCTGTCTTCTGTGCATTGCACAGAGGGCAGGAAGGTGGGATGGGTCGGTAGTGAGAGAGGAGGGAGGGAGTTGATATGGTCCGCGTTTGCAGACGCCGCCATTAGTGTTGCTGTCGGGTAGTGAGGGTAGAGTCGGGGAAGGGGGGCTATATTTTGTTTTTTTTCGGCGCGAGCAACTGCATTGAGTTCAATGAAGGTACACGCACGATCCTTTGAGAAACCCCCCATAAGGTCCGCCTGTGTCGGTTTCTAGACCATCGGGCTAAAGAATCGGCGACCTCATTGGCAGGGTTTAAAGAGTGCGCGGGAACCCAAATGAGCTCAGTGCTGCAGGAGGAGGAGGGAATCTGGGTCATTATTTTTTAGGAGCAGGGTGGGGCTCTGCCCTTAGCATAATTTAGCAGTGCAGTTTTTGAATCACTGAGTACATAGCGGGCACTGGAGCTGCCGGGCGCAAGCGCTATTGCTATTTCTTCTGCATCCTCCGGGTTAGTTTCCTTGGATAATTCTTTCATAATTCGAGGGGTGTCCGGGGTACCGCTGTGGCTCCGTGCTGGTCGCATGCAGCGTCTCCCCATATAGCGTATCGCCGTATCGAACATAAAGGGCATCTGCCCTGGATTCCCGTCCTTTGCGATATCGGTAGGGGGGCATGCTACGAGGGAGTCGTCGAATGGGTAGCCTTTGAGAAATTTCTTTGGAGAGAGCTTTTAGAGAGTTATGATTAGCAGGGATGCGAATTTTGAGTTCAGAGAGTATGGGCCTTCAGGTAGGAGTGCAAAATTATCAGCACATATAAAAGCTAAAGGGTACACCTTTATCGGTTACAGCTCAAGTGACAGTTATTGAAAGGCCTTTTTAGCTTTCTTCATGCTCAAGCGTGAAAGCAAACATGCTGACAAGCACTAAGCTGTGCTTGCCTCTAGTTCTAAATGAGTACTCAGAAATGCGTTTCTATAGTTTTGTCAATGGCCCATTCGTTGTACGAGTCTTTATCGTCATTCTCATTGACTAAATTTTCGTCATAGCACTCTTCGGCAACCCGATGCTCCACTTCCTGCCAGCCGTTTTAAACACCAGCGCTTCGTCACATTCATTTATAGCCACAACATATATCCGACACTTTATAGCCGTTTCAAGTACGGCATACTACACTATTTTCATTATATCCAAGGTTTTGTTATGCCCTTTTCTGGCTACGAGATAGTCAGTTCAGTCGTTCAGTCGTGTACGACTCTTCGTGACCCTATGGACCATGTCACGCCACGCTTTCCGGTCTCTCACTATCTTTCTAACATCACATAAATTCATCTGCAGTGCCTCGAGGATGCCATCTAACCATCGCGTTCGCTGCCTACCCCTTCTCCGGCGACCCTCAACCTTTCCCAACATCAAATCTTTCTCCAGCGACTCCTCTCTTCTCATCAGATGACCAAAGTAGCTGAGCTTTAACTTTAGAATTTGACCCTCCAATGAGCAGTCAGGGTTTATGGTCGACAATATCGACTGATTTGATCTTCTGGCAGTCCAAGGAACTCTCAAGAGTCTTCGCCAGCACCACAATTCAAACGCGTCAATTCTTCGGCGGTCAGCCTTTTTCACAGTCCAACTCTCGCATCCATACATCACAACTGGAAAGACCATAGCACGAGTAATACGGATCTTGGTTGGCAGACTAATGTCTCTGCTCTTTACTAGGCGGTCAAGGCTAACCATTGCTCTCTTTCCCAGAAGCAGGCGTCTCCTAATTTCATGGCTGCAGTCTCCTTCCGAGGTAATCTTGGAGCCCAAGAAGAGAAAATCTGTCACAGCTTCCACTTCTTGTCCCTTGATGCTCCAGGACTTGATAGGGCAAGACGCCATGATCTTTGTCTTTTTAATGTTCAGTTTAAGCCCAAACTTCTCACTCTCTTCTTGTACACGCATCAGAAGTCTCTTGAGTTCCACTTCACTTTCTGCCATTAAAGTGGTATCATCCGCATATCTAAGGTTGTTGATACGTTTTCCAGCAATCTTCACTCCAGCTGAAGACTCGTCAGACCGGCCTTCCTCATGATGCACTCTGCATATAGGTTAAATAGGCAGGGCGACAGTATGCAGCCTTGCCTCACTCCTTTCTCAATCGGAAACCAATCACTAAGACCATGCCCAGTTCTGACTGTGGCCTCTTGCCCTACATACAGGTTCATGAGGAGACAGATGAGGTGAATTGGAACTCCCATCTCTTGGAGAGCTTGCCACAATCTGCTGTTATCTACGCAGTCAAACGCTTTCGCATAATAAATAAAGCAGAAGTAGCTGGGGTTCTGGAACTCTCTTGCTTTTTCCATGATCCAGCGAAGGTTGGCAATTTGGTCTCTGTTCCTCTGCCCTTGCGAAACCCAGCTTGCACGTCCGGAAGCTCCCGATCCACGTACTGCTGCAGCCTACCTTGGAGGATTTTCAACATCACCTTGCTAGCGTACTATTATATATATATATATATATATATATATATATATATATATATATATATATATATATATATATATATATATATATATATATATATATATATATATATATATATATATAATCCCCTCCTTCGAGTGTGTTTCTGATTATGACATACTACACCATTTTGGTTTGTCCGACGTTTCTATATGCGTTTTCTGGTCACGACATACTACACTGCATTAGTTCTACGCGACGCTTTGTTGTATGTTTCAGGCTGGGAAATACTACACTGCTTCTTCTATCCATTTTTGCTTATACAGTGGAATCCCGCTCAAAGCACGCCGCTTCAACGAAATATTTCTAATTTCCCGTAGCGTAGCCATAGAAGTCAATGCAAAAAAGTACAACGAACCATTTTTTTCGGTACGTTTGGTTTCGGTTTAACCAAATTTTCACTAGGTGAGCTGGGCTTGGAAATTTATTCTATGAATTCTTAAGCGCAACGCCAACCGTCTGAACTTCTCGTACATGCACGCTGCTTTGTTTCACCGAAAACGTGCGTCCACTGCAGCGCAACAAACTCATAAAGGGGTGGGATTATTGGGTGGTGGTGACGACTTCGCTGGCCAGGTTGCGAGAAGGAGTAGGTGGCGTAGATTTGCTTTGCCAAGCTGGAGCCAAGGCAGTCTGCGTTGGAGGCGCAACGCGGTATGCGGCGTCGCAGCGTTGGCCTTATTCACCAAAACGACGAGTCGCTGGACGATGAGAGTGACGCACAAGATGCATTGGTGTCGTCTCCTTCATTAAATGTGATGGACGCATTTGACGTTATTCGCAATTTCGTTGGCGCCCACGACGACGGCGACGTCGCGATGAAGCTGCTAGTGCTGACCGAGTGCGAACACCACACCACGGCGCTGATATCCAAAGGACGGAGGCAAACGAAGATGGCCGACTATTCTATGGTTGTGAAGTGTGCAGTCAAATCTGAAAGTGTTTTGGGGCAAGTTTTGCCACAACGAATTTCCCACTTCAATGAAATTTTTCGCGCGTCCTGTCAGTCTATTGGTCGCGAGCTTCGACTGCAACATAAGACTTCATTTACGACATACTGCATTTCATACATTATACATAACTCTATTACTATGCATGACATGTAACTTCATTCATTCGTACGAATCATTCAGGGCCTTCATAATATTTCCGACACGTTTTTCACAGTTATGAGGTACGGGAACGGCGGTGGTTTTTCGACCGAACAAGCTTCATACGCTATTTGTTTATTTATAAAATAGTGGGGACAAGAAGGGGAGGTATGATACATAAGTGCCAACATTCGTGACATATTCGTCAATCACGAATAGGTCAGCAACTGCATGCAGGTATACAATCTATACAACAATGCGAAAGAATACAAAAAGACATAATGTAGAGACAAAATAACACCATGCATGGCGTCAAAAAGCTGCAGCACATTAATAAAGGGCGGGGAAAGAACTAGAGTTGCGGGGTAGAGCGTTGCATTAAAAAACTATTAGGAAAAAAGGGCAGTTTTTATTTGTGTTGAAGCGCGCAAAACTGGACGCGAAACAATACGTTTGAAAGCTCTTTCCCAGACATCTGTCGGAAATTTCTGGGCATGTTGGTGAGGAATGCAACTAAGAATGGATTTGCACTTGGATTACGTGGCTCGCACTTTGAATCACTTCTGTTTCGCTGGTTGCTCCTTCTTCCTCGTCGTCGCACTTTGAAGACATTAGAATTCAGAGTTCTTATGGTATTGGTTGTTGGCGGATTTGTCGATGTCGTTCATGATAATTAAAACCATATATGGGCCTGCAGCTATATGATAGAAGAAAACGCTGTCCGAAGGTTTGCATGTCTACATCTTTCAAATACCACAGAGTGATGGCGATGACGATCAGCTTTGCACTAGTGACAGCATCAGCGCCAGCTTCGCGCGCTGTTCGAAAGCACGCGCATTTTCTCGAAAGGAAAGATGCACACCCTTGTGCAGCCTCTTCACGTGCTCGCAATCGTGTTGTGTCGACTCCTCATCGTCGCTTTGTTCACCATCTTACGCAGCTAGATATGAGCACTGAGGACCTTGAGAACGTTCATCGCGACGACAAACGATCAAGCGCGGCGGACGCCCACTTGTCACGGACTGAAGAAGGTAGGCCGGTTGCATCGATGGCTGTTCTAAGAGTTCCTTTATGCGTGGTCGAGACGATGTCCTATGCCACGCCATCGAGTGATACATCGTACTGGAAACATCGGAACAATTTCCAGAGATTAATCCCGCTTGAAATGGCAACGAAACGACTTTGACGGCCATGGAAGTATTGCCTTCACTGGTGCCGACTGTGGTACCGACGGCGACCCCAGACCCTTCTGAGAATGTCGTCCCGGACGACGAGAAGACGCAGGAGGCCAGCTCTTGTGAAGCACCAAGGAAGAATTAGTCGCGCGTACGCAGTCTTTGAAGTATTTTACGCGTTGACTGCAGTGCCGAAATATCTGTAAGCGTGTGAGATCAACTGCTGTACTTGGTGAGTGTAAAAGTTGAAAGAGTGTCCGAATCTGAAGACATGTCCGCAGTCAAGGGGTGTCTACAGTTGGCTATGTTTCATAAAGAGGAGTACGTCATTCTTTTCCTCTCTTTCACAGCGTTAGATTTCTGGAGCTTATCGCTTGGAAGAACCTTTAGCAGTGCTCTCGAAGCCATGAGCTTGCAGGTTCGACTCCCACAGGTAAGCTACTCTCACGCATTCACAAGCCAACGGCAGAGCTTTCACAGCAGGTGCGGAGTAGTGGCCATGTTTTGCGTAGCGGTCGCCGCCAGCAGCGTGACGTGCACAGGCGCATGGCGCAGGTTCTCCTGTGATCATACGGTACTTGCCTTTCCCTCGTTCTACCGTCGTCATTGTTTGGAAGCGCGCTGGTAGGGTGCCTCGATGAGCGAACATCGCTTTCAAGAAGGGGAGGGGGGAGGGGGGGGGGTATTTTATGCAATAGCCTTAGATATCTTACGAGGCGTTAGATCTGCGGCTGGAAGTTGTCCACAGAATGTGGTTTGGTTTGGTTTATATGGTTTAACGTCCCGAAGCGACTCAGACTATGAGAGACATCGTAGTGGAGGGCTCCGGAAACTTCGATCACCTAGGGTTCTTTAACGTGCACTGACAACGCACACCACACGGGCGCCTTGCTTGTCGGCTTCATGGATAAACTACGGGTTATCCACAGAATGTGGCCCCGGAAGTGGTTCTAGTCCCGTGCTCACAACAGCTGAGGTACTGATGGAAGCGAGCTATAAAGTAATGAGTTCATTACTTTATAACTTTTTTGATTCAATAAATAAATTAAATAAGAAAATAAAAATATAAACTAATAATGACAAGGTAATCACTAAAATGGAATAAAAAGTAAAATAAGAAAACGCAATAAAGCAAAAAGTAAACGTAAAACACTGTAGAAAATACAAAGTAAAAGGGTTGAACGACGGAAAAGCAATGGAACGCAGAACGACCTCATGACGGAACTAGGTATGGAATTCGGAATGCTTTCGCATTTCCACACTTTAATAGACTTAAGTACACCCCAGAAACTTACCTCCGCGTGCTGCCGTGTCTCACCTGGCGGTGGTATGCTAATTGAGTTCCAGTCGACGATCGCGTACTGCGAGCAATGCATGCGGCGCTGTCTTCCTGCGGTGGCCTGGCGACATGCAATATTGCGACTCAGCTTGAAGAATACAGCGTGTATTTCGTTTGCGTCGTGGCTGTAATGATCTAGCGGTTCGTGGTCTGTTTTATGCGGATGATGGCACTGCGACTGCAGGTAAATCGTCCAGCTATCGCCAGTTAATGTTCCCCCCAGTGCGCTGGCTGCCGTGAAAATTGACCGCGGCTGTTTCTTTTTTAGAGCGTAAGCTTTACTATTTTAGGGGTACAAAATCGGAAATCGACTCCTAGCCTGCCTTGAGTTTTTAGCCCGGTGGAGGTCAAATCGATATCGCGCATTTACTTTCCTATAAACGAATTTCTAAAATTGTAAATTGTTTTATAAGAAACGACAGACGCGCTATTTGCCACACTTCTATGTGGAAACCTGAACCGCGTCGTAAGGGAAGAGGAAACTCGGAGCGAAATAAGAAAGAGAGAAAGAGGAGCCGTAGTGGAGGGCTACGAAGTAATTTCGACCACCTGGGGATCTTTAACGTGCGCTGATATCGCACAGCATTCAGTCGTCCTTGCGTTTCACCTCCGTTGAAATGCGGCCGCCGCGGTCGGGTTCAAACCCGAGTACTCCGCTTCAGTACCCGAGCAACTCTAAAATATGCTCACTCGATATATCGCTGGATAGCGAGGGTAAGCATAATTTTAAAAGTTCGGTTAATTAATTACCGACAATGGTAATGCAACTGAGTGGCGTTCCAATATGTTACATTGTGCAGCTTATCACTGAATAGCTACTGACAAGCACCGTAGTTACGTCATTGCCTGGTCGTTGCCAAACAATGCAAAAGAGCTTACGCTCTATAAACTAGGTTCGATCGTATTGAACCCCAGCAATTTTTGCTGATTGTAATATAGAGCAGACATGTCACCGAAATGCGAAAGATTATTGAACACGTCAGTTGTACGAAGGCGGATAGCGTTCATGATTGTGGATATGTCACTACCACGGAAGATGAGCTGTGCTTCCCCAGATACGCTAAACGCATGCCTTGGACGAAATGCTTGGGAGACAATAGCTTTACCGGTCCTCATCGTCGCCTTTCCTGCTTGTTCGCTATAGCTGCTTATCATGTGACTGACTTGGACGACGTGCTTCGACCTGTGCATTACTTTCTGTTTTAAGGCGAAAGCCTTGCACGCCTTATTAGTGGCGAGAGCAGAAAATTGGAGCAGGAAGTGATACCAAAATATCGCAATTATGACGCAACCGTTCGATTTGCAGCGTTCAAGACGATGTCATCGCTTCTCATTTAGTATCCAAGTATCCATCTGCTAACCAAGTCGGAGGCTAGTGTGCGATAGGGACTCGAATCGATGACATACGTACCTCGAGATGTGACGTCACCATACGTCGTAGAGCGGAATTTCATATCAACTTGGGACGCAACCATTCGTCGTACAGCGTTTTGAGTGACGTCATATGTTTTCGCATTGCACGTAGCATGCGTTTGTTACTTGAGCTATAGGCTAGCTCGCGACAGGGATACCAACCAACCACATAAGTAAATTTAATGTTACACGTTTTCTCCTTTTACGTTTCATTTTACTTCCTGATACCTCCTTCCCCAGTGTATATAGTAGCAGGCCAGGGTCACCTACCGCCGGCCGACCCCTCCACCTTTCTTATCATTAAATTACTCTCTCTCTCTCTCTCTCTCTCTCACACACACACACACACACACACACACACACACACACACACACACACACACACACACACACACACACACACACACACACACACACACACACACACACACACACACACACACACACACACACACACACACACACACACACACACACACACACACACACACGTTTCCTCTCCTTTCTTTTAACCGTTTTGACGCCATCGTTCACCGTACATTGTTCCATGGTGTCGTTCGACTTCTCGTTGCACATAGCATAGAGCTGCGCCCAGTAAATTAGAGCTCATAAAAGGGATCCCAACCGACGATATACAAATTCACGATGAGGCTTCCATGCTTTCTCCTTCACAGAACGCAAATTTCACAACGGCACTTGCTTTAGATCGCAACGCCACTCATTACACAATAGCAAATTTATAATTAGCATTACACGTACCATTAACATGTTTTCGAGACACGCTACTAAGTTGAATACCATAACGCGCTTGTACTAGGTCCCCTTTGAAGCCCCTGAACCAACGAGCTTTCGTGGCCTATGCACAGCGTGTTTTTCAGGCAACCAAAGGCCGGTTTTGGTTCCGAAGGAATGTGTCAAACGAGACAGATTCATAGCCGATCTAATAGTAACCACATAACAAGCAAGCATTGGCTAAATTGGCTAAAGTATTTAAACATTGGGTAGTAAATAGCCAAATGCCTTGCAAAAATAAAAATAACATAAAAAAGGCTTTCGCCTTAATGCACCTAAGCAGTCTTAAGTGCATCCTAGAATTTCTGCACCGCGGAGCCCTTACGCTATCACGCAAAATTCGAACGCTTCGATAAGTGAACATTTTTGTGACGCCACATGCCAGCCCGGGCAGAAACTGACCAAATTTGCCAAGGCCCCTGGCCACGCGTATTCTCTTCAATAAATTACATATGTACAATTACTGCTGCATACATTGACCTGTCACGGACTTTTTCTGAATTCTTCCCCTAGTCACGCCGCTGCCTCCAGCAGCCCGCTCGCCACAGTCACCGAAAGTTCGCAGGGTTCTCCCTGTAACAACCCAAAGGCCCGTGGCCAAAACTCATTTCTGTCTTCCATTCAGCCCCTGAGAGAATCGCAGCAGCCACGCCCACGCTGTCTCTGCTTGCACGCGTCGGTTCACAAGTGTCCAGCATATGGCGTGATGTATGCTGAAACCAGAAGTGGACGACCCCTGGCTGAGACTTGGTTTCCTAGCCATATTGCTGATGATGAAATACTTGACTGCGAATGCACTTGCTTGTTATATCTCTATGACCGGAATTCGCGTTCTAATAACGTTTCGATAGGTGTGTGTAAATCTTGTGCCTAGCGCAGTGAATATCACGTTACATCTGCAACTTCTATGCGCACGTGTATTATAGAAGATGGAAATTTTATCTTATTTGCCTGTTATTTACCTGGCATGTTCGCCCGTTACATTTTGTGCTAAACAAGCTCGAAACAAACTTTCCGTCTTCTTCTCTTTTTCCGTCTTGCTTGTTTTAACTTTACTGCGATTAATTGGTGCACTGATTCTTCGGTTTCATTCGACTGTTCATGTTATCACATAATTCGTTTCATAATTCCATATCTGGAATTTAACCGATAAAGCTCTTACTTCGGCCTACCCGAAACATGCACCTCAACTTTCAGCTAACTTTTTAGATCTCTTTCTAACTACACCGGATTTAATCCCTTCATTAACCTTCCTACCTGAATTGAGTGATCACTGTATCATTCAATTTGATATACAAGCTTCCGTATTAACCAAGGGGTCACCTAAATTCATTTGTGTTTATAGTAGTTCTGGGTTTTTCGCTATAAACGATGAACTGAAAGTTATTCATTGTTGACTGCATTCACCTTAGAGAGTGCGGCGTATGAGGATGTCATCATGGGAAGTAAAGCTGAGTTTTTTTCAGTTCACTTTATAACCACGACGTTTTATATAAGTGCATATTTTTAATCTACTCACTCAGTGTGTATTCGTTAACCACGACCCCTCTACCCTCTCCATAACGCCCGGCTCACTGCGACTGCGGTGAGCTTTCGTAGACTATTTCATCAAAAAAAAAAAAAAAAAAGGAACTGGTGGCTTCCTTTAGGAACCCACCTCGGGACCACTCAGCCTTGAGGAACATGAGAAAAGCGATCCCCTCCCCCACCTCCGTAAAGCACATCATTTCGTCCACAAAACCCCGCCGGGGTGGCGCAGTGGTTAAGGCGCTCGGCTACTGTTTCCAAGGATGCGGGATCAAATCCCGGCCTCGGCGGCCGCTTTTCGATGGAGGTGAAAAGCAAGGCACCCGTGTGCTGTGCGATGCCAGTGCACGTTAAAGAACCGCAGGAAGTCGAAATTTCCGAAGTCCTCCACTACGTCGTCTCTCATAGCCTGAGTCACTTTGGGACGTTAAACCCCATAAAACCAAACAAAACCAATTTCGTCCGCAAATTTAGACCTAAAAATGTAGATAGATAAATATGTTTCAAAAAAACATCCGGTGCTCCGCAAGTAAAATTTTTAAGACTACTTTTGCTTCTATCGATAGTGACCTACACGCACAAGTGACCTCCCATACGAAATAATTATCTGGCGATTGTATGCTTTATCGCGTTATTTCCGGTACCTATATGGCAGTGCTGCTCTGCAAGATGACCTCAGCTCAAATCTTCGTGGCGTGCAAATGAGCTCATTACCCTTAACATTACTAAATGTAAACGGTACACGTGAGTATATCCCACCGTTTGTTTGACAATCCCGCATTTAACTTTCTCGGTATAGTTCTCGCTAATTTTCGTGACATCCTAGAAATATTTTGGCGTTTACATAAAAATTAATCTTTTATGAAAAATCATGACTTTATATCTTATAACGCTAACCGAATTCTTGGATTCCTTCGCTGTCACTTCACATTTCTCGTCTGCCAGCGTGTCCGCAAAACTCCATCTTTACAAAGCTCTGATTAGGCCCGTAAGGGTAGGTGTAGGTACGCAGCAGGGTGGCGTACACTGTCAAGCATCAGCATCCGGTAGCAGTGGTTCTTTGTGTGTACATAGTAAAAAAGGGGCTTGTCGACACCGAGGTACTCACGCGGTGCTAGGTGAACAGCATCTGCGGAGGCCTTTGGAACGGCAGGCGCAATAGTGTCGCACGACTGGTTAGTCGAGGTTGCAACGACGAAGCCCGTGTATAGCAAAAGGAAATGCACCTGCTCGGGGGTCGAATTGAGGAGTTGAGTGGACTCGACTCTACCGATTTTACATGAAGCCGACCCGACGAGTGCAGAAACAGCTCTGGTCGAACACTTTAGACGAGCGGCGATTACGGCACCATCTCGTGTCGAGGCGAAGAGCTAGCAGGCGGCATCCGATTCCGGTTTTTTCCCCCGCGCATCTCTAGCGTTTTCCGTACTGTTCTCCTCTCCCACTGTGCCCCGACTCAACCAGCGACTCAACCCGACAACGTTTACATGCTTCCTGCAACGAGGTCGAGTCCGGTCAACCCACCCCAGGCACCCCCTGCGCCGGAGTTGCCTCGACTCGACCACTCGAATTCTCGACCCGACCTGACAGTGTTTACATGAACTCTGTAACCAGTTTTCGACCCCTTAATACTCTACTCAACCCCCTCCTGTCGGGTCCATGTAAACGCCACTAGGGAATTAACGTGCTCGCAAAGGCGACACTCATCGCTTTACATGGCGCCAAGTAGTACGACAAGGGTGCGTCGAAACAACAACGCCAAGTTACCATTGACAACAATGGCGTTGAAGTCACCAGGTGCGCGGTGTCAACGCGCAGGCGACATGCGTGATTGCAAAGGGGAACATTGAAAGAATATGGTGTGTGGTTATTTGTTGTTCCCCCTCTCTGAAAGAGAGGTGCTTGTTTACAGGTTAAGATTGTGGGGCAGAGACCGGGATTTGGCAGGCCAATATGGCCGATCGGGTCACTGCCATTAGTACGTTTTGACTGTTTTGTTGCTCTTTTTGCTTGCATATGTGTATCGAGAGAGAGTTGTTAGTTCTAGTAAAATTGGAAAGGGTGTGGGAAGCAGTAAGCAAAGGAGCGGGGGGGGGGGGGGATATAATGCTAGGAAAACCGGTCCTCCTGTATACGAAATGCCTGATGACCTCAATGGTACCGGAATCACGGAAGGACGCTAACATTATCATAATTCATAACATAGTGCACGCTAAGGACTTGAACAATTACAGACCAATCAGCTTACTACCTGTTACGTATAAGGTGTTTACTAAGGTAATCGCTAACAGAATTAGGACAACCTTAGACTTCAATCAAGCAAAATATCAAGCAGGTTTTCGGAAAGGGTACTCCACTGTCGATTATATCCATACCATCAATCAGGGGATAGAAAAATGCTCTGAATATAACCAGCACTTATACATAGCATTCACTGATTACAAAAAAAGCATTTGACTCCGTAGAAACATCGGCAGTGATGCAGGTATTGTGAAATCAAGGACTTGACGAGGCGTATGCGAAAGTACTGGAAGATATGAATAGTGGCTGCACAGCAACCATAGTTCTGCGTAAGGAATGTGACAAAAATTCCTATAAAAAAAGGTGGAAGGCAAGGAGACGCGATCTCCCAGTACTATTCACAGCTTGCTTAGAGGAGGTATTCAGAGACGAAGTGGGAGCAGTTAGGGATAAGGGTAGATTGAGAATACCCCAGTAATCTGCGATTTGCTGATGACATTGGTTTGGTTTGGTTTGGTTTGGTTGGTTTGTGGTGTTTAACGTCCCAAAACAACTCAGGCTATGAGAGACGCCGTAGTGGAGGACTCCGGAAAATTCGACCACCTGGGGTTCTTTAACGTGCACTGACATCGCACAGCACACGGGCGCCTTGCTTTTCGCCTCCATCGAAAAGCTGCCGTCGAGGTCGGCATTGACCTGCTAAGTAACTGTGGGGATGAACTGCAAATAATGTTTGGTGGCCTAGACAGGAAAAGTAGAAAGGTAGGCTTGAAAATCAATATGCAGAAGACTAAGGTAATGTTCAGCGGCCACGGGAAGGAACAGCAGTTTACGTTAGGTAGTGAAGCACTGGAAGTAGTCGGCGAATATGTCTACTTAGGACTGGTATAGTAACCGTAGATCCGGACCATGAAAAGGAAATAACCAGAAGAATAAAATTGGCATGGAGCGCATTTGGCAAGCACTTGCAGATTATGACAAGCAGCTTACCGGTATCGCTCAAGATGAAAGTATAAACAGTTGCATCTTATCTGTATTCACCAATAGAGTTGAAACGTGGGGGCTAACGAAAAGTATTCTACTTCAGTTGAGGACAACGGAGAGGGCTATGGAACGAAAAATTGTAGGTGCAACGTTAAGAACTAGGAAGCGTGCAGAGTGGGTCAGAGAAATAACTCGAGTTAATGACATTTTAATGGAAATCAAGAAGAAATGGGCCCGGGCAGGACATGTAGTGCGAAGAGAGGATAGCCTATGATCTCTTAGGATAACATACTGGATTTCGAGTGAGTGAAAGCGCAGCAGGGGGCGGCAGATCAGGGGAAGAAGTTCGCAGGGGTCAAGTGGATGCAGCTAGCACAGGATCGGGTTAGTTGGAGGAATATGGGAGAGGCCTTTGCCCTGCAGTGGGTATAATCCGGGTGACGACGACGATGGGGATGGTGGTGGTGGTGATGATGATGATGATGACATCGCACAGCACATGATCGTCTTGCTTTTCGCCTCTGTTGAATAACAGCCGCTGCGGCCGAGTATAGATCTCGCATCCATGAACACTGCACTCAGACGCCCTAACCACTGCACCAGCCACCGCAGCTGGGGAAAGAATAACTGCAGTTTACGCTTAGCGCTTGTACTGTGATTAATGCCGCCGCTGTAGGAAAATAAGATAACTCGAGTGTGAAGCTCCATTGACTCCAGTCTGTATAGGGCTTTTTTGTGGCATGTTAAAACATGCCACAAACTCGGCGCCGAGTTCAGATCACAAAGAAACCACTATCACTGAAACCACACGTTTATAAGAAAAACAAAATAGCAAAAAAAAAAGAAATACAGGTTGCGCCATTACAAGACGATTTCGCATGTGAAATGTGTGCGCGGGAAGGAAGATTTTTTTATTTTTTTTTTCCGCGGATCAGAGGCTACGCGTCAGTGGTATTTGCCTCAAAACGCGCGCCCATTAAAGGACGTGCTTAGACAAGCTCCCTTTCGGACAAACTTCAATACAGCCAGAAACAGCCAGATAATCAATTTTTACTGAGAATTGTAATTGGATAGAGTTGTAGACAACCAAGGAGAATACTAAGTCAGGCGCTGTGTCGCTGAAAATACGGTGTCGGCGGCGGCGGCGTCGTCGTTGGCCGTGCGAGAAAAATCCCGATGGAACAATGAATTTCAGGAACAGGTAGAATATTTTCGGACTCATGCCAAATTTCTCAGAGATGTTTCTGTAACCGCCGAAGGAAAATAATTAAACTAAGAAGAAAATTGGCTTAAATTGGGATTAGTGTAGGAATCGAACCCAGGGGACTGTCGGATTGCGAGACGGGCATGAGCACCATGGGCCACCAAAGCTTTTTTCCCTCCCTTCAACATGGTATTTATTAAAGTGAAGCAATGCTCTTATACATGAGTCATGTACAAACTATAAGAAAAACAGTGTCAAATCAACACTAAAGATAATACGACATATACGAAAGTAAAAAAGCGCTTGAAAAGAGGCAATGTATATAGAACACATTACTAAGAGGGAGTTAGTTCCACAGCAGTACGAACTATGTCTGGGCATGCGCTTCTCTTAACTCTACACACTAGTCAGAACCTAACACTTATATCCACGATTACTTTATTATTTCACATTGATCAACACAAAGAAAGAGCTTTTCTTGGTGCCATTATCTGTTCGAACCCTTCGTAAATGTCTCGCTGTATATTTCACAGAAAAAAAAAAAAAAAAAAAGGCGGAGGTTTAGCTCTGCCTAAACCTGTGCATAAAGAACGAAAGCACCCACCGCGATGGTCCAGTGGTTAATATATTATAAATCTTAAGCAAACAAATATATGCCCAAATGACGTTTGAAAAACCACTATTCGAACAAATATCTATAGACGAACATATTAGCGTCTTCTTTTTGTTCGCCACTTAAGATATTCTTTGTCTTTCTGTTTCAAAAGTGCCCGCATGCATAAAAGAAGCATGCCGCGGCATTTCAAAATTGAGCGGCTTGAAGAACAGTAATCGTGGTAAAAGCGGAGTTCAAAGACGCTCGGCTACTGTACCAGAGTACCCGGTTTCGAACCTGAACGCTACGGCCGCGTTTAGATGGAAACGAAAAGCAACTGCGTCCGTGCGTTGTGCGACGTCAGTGCATGTTAAATACCTCCAAGAGCTCGAAATTATTCCGAAGCCCTACACGATGGCACCTCTTTCTTGTTCCACACCGTGATGGTGCAATGGTTATTGCGCTCGACCTCCGTGCCCAAGGATGCGGGATCGAATCCCGGCCGCGGCGGCCGCTTTTCGATGCAGCCGTAAAGCAAGGCGCCCGTGTACTGCGCGATGTCAGTGCACGTTAAATAGCCGGAGTCGCTTTGGGACATTGTAAACACCAAAACTAAACCAACCATTTTCTTCTTTTAACCCCACCTTCCTTATTTCCATTATGACGAGGTTCAGGTGTTCACTAAGAAGTGGGACTGCTACTAAGCATTTCCCTTCCTATAAACCTTGTTTACATTTACATAATTTCTAAGTCTTGGGGTGCGTGCTTGGTTTGAACTTGGTGTGGTTTCAAGGTCATTGAGTCCTAGCCACGGGAAACTCTGGCTTGGAAATGTAGTAGTAGAGTTTCGCTCTAAAGTCTTTTTACTCGGCGAGTTAGGTACTTTACGTTCTTTTTTTATTACTTTATTTCCTGGCGAACCGAATACAGAGAAAAAGGACGGTACATGGGCGCAGGAAAGAGTATATTAAATTCTTGCACAGCCATTCTTCGACACAGAGAACGGCAACTCAGGGGAGAAGCGAAGAAACGGGAAACAAGGGCCGGGTGCACCTCATGCGTTACACCCCATTAACAAGGATGGTGAGAGAAATTAAACTAATCAATGACAGTTGGCGAACCATTAACTAAATTGCCTTGTAAGAAAGGGCGTAGGCTATTGGGTGCCCCCGCCAGGGTGGCGCAGTGGTTAGGGCGCTCGACTACTTTGCCCAAGGATGGGGATCTAATCTCGGCCTCGGTGGCCACTTTTCGGCGGAGGCGGAAAGCTAGGCGCCCGTGTGCTGTGTGATGTCAGTGCACGTTAAAGAACCCCAGGTGGTCGAAATTTCTGGAGCTCTCCACTACGGTGTCTCTCATAGCTTGAGTCGCTTTGGGACCTTAAACCCCACAAACCAAACCAAACTATTGGGTGCGAAGTATCAGGGAAATAAAATTGGGTGTGGTTCAGCTCTGGTTAGACCTGGATGGAAGCTTCTTTTGGCTGGCTACGCTTGTGGCCGAACTTGTGATTAAGCACGCGGTTAAGTGTTGCTTCAGCTTCAAAATTAGGGAGGACACCAAAGCTCCGCCTTTAAGGGTAAGACGCGACAGCGTAGGCTATCGGCCCAAATATAAAGCCCCGCTTTAACTTAGCCGTACGAACGTGCCTGCGTTGCAAAGGGGGAATTCAAGTGTCATGGCAAGCTGATTTTGACAAGAAATAGAATACAGGGGCTCGTTGTGTCGAGAATTGAGAGCCCATGGGAGCCGAAAGTCTGAGCGAAGCGCTGAAGAGTTGGCACTCGGCGTTCCTATAATGTGCATTGCGCTTATAGGCGCTCAAAGGACTACAAGGCATTTGGATAGCTTACATCCGTAGGGCCCGTATTCCGTGTTGGCGTTGTTTTCAGATGTGTTGCTTTCGTCATTTCGCTCTCATCTGATTGGTGGATACTCAGGAATCGGAAGTGGCAGTACGCACAAACTTCCTGTCATCGCTTGCGGTAGAAATTGAATTGGCATCCAATTCCGATGTTTCCACCTGTCAGGTGACTTGAAGTGAGGGCGAATACAACGCGAACTCGGAATGCATAAACATACAGGTGTCGATCGCCCTACGCCAAACAAGAGGCCATGGGATGCCCGGCATCCCGCAAAACTGGCATAAAGCCACCACAGTAAACTGAAACGAATAGAAATTGAATGAAATATGGACCAGCTAGCTGCTACCTGCCAATGCTAGCAGGTGTCAAAGGGGAGAAAAAAATTATCATTGGCAGATGCTCCGGCAGGTGAAAGTTGGCTGGTGACATGACCGAGCGATGATTGGTCGGGGGTTATATGCCTTCACGAGACCACGTGACCTGCCCGGAATGGCAGGTGCTTTGGCAGATGGCAGCACAGAATAATAATAGGTGGGCTGTGGGATGTAACGAGACGTGACATGGATGAGTTTGCAGGGGACAAGAGCGGCGGCGGTAGGTTGGACCTTGGAAGCGTGCGTGTTTTTCCGACACGTTTGGCGACTTGGCGCGATGCCACGTCACAGCAGCGGCGCGCTTTCGGAAGGGTTACCACGCAAAATTAAAAAGAAGAGACAATGAACCCACATTATGGTTAGGCACATATTGGGCAGGAATAAAGAAATCTACAGGAGCAGCATTGCTTTTAATGTTATTGCATTTGATGCACTTCGCAGGGAGAACATCCCCTTGATAACATCATGCAAAAGTATAGCAGTATTGTTCGCGCTTATGGAATCCGCATTCAGCGGAACATACTATAAATCGAACGGTGCGCTCCGCCCCTCCAAGTTGCGCTTCTCCTGGGAGCACTCTTCGATCGCTTTTCGAGTGCGATGGTGGGTCGGTTGCGCGGCCTTAGCCTTGGGCACTTACACCGGTTGGCGAGGCGAACGTGGGCTGTGCTGGCTAAGTAGCCTTCAGTCTCTTCTACTATTTTCCACACTACATCGCTGTCATGCGGTGAAGTCAACTTGACTAAAGCTTCGTCTGGCGTGTTTCGTTACCGAAGGCTTCCGATGTGTACCCTAATATTAACAAGTTTATTCTAATCACAGTGTACTGGCACCAGGATTATGCATCTTATGATAGGTATAATGGCCAGTTCTAAAACCCCTTTCGCAGCGGCTTCGATGGTTAGGCCTACCAACACTTAACGAGCAGTGTGTTGCCAGCAACCCAACCAGCGTGCTGGCGCACGTCTCGCAGGAAGCGCTTCACAGTGTGTGCAATGGAATCTTGCTTCTATATGTTACTGATAAGCAATTTTTCACCAATTTCATTAATTCGATAGCGTTGAGGGGTCTGTGCAAGTAAAAAATAACCAGTCAGACATACCTTGCAGCGACCGGTGACATGGTGGAGCGCTGGTCACCTTTGTGTGTGATGGCAGCACATGCCGTTTCGACCATGTCAATTCGTTTTGTTATTTCGTGACGTAGCACAACCTGAAGACCAGTTAGTGCAAGGCCAAGTAACCTATCAGCTACCACTTCCTAGGACCATGCCGGCAAACGCCAGTAGCTTTTCTGGGGAACGAGATAATAGATAATAGCGTCATAAATCGAACTGCCAACTTACAACTTACTTACCTGCAGCTGTCAACCATATAAACTGAATTTGAATTAAATAGCCGGTGGGTGCTGTGGCAGGTAACATGGCCCCAGAACTGATTGGTCGGCGGAACGTGCCACATCACGAGATCACGTGACATGACCGAGTTGGCAGGTGCATGGTCGAGCGCTTAATGGTCGCCAGGTTATGTGACGTCAGGAGAGCGCGTGCCATGGCCAAGTTTACAAGTGCGCAGGCGTTTGCAGGCGCGTTAGCAGAATTGGTAGATGAGCTGGTTAAGTGACATACCTGAGAGCTGTGGCGGTAGGATTTTGGAACCACAGTCTCGTATAGAGCTATCTTTTTTTTTTTTTTTTTATGACAGAAGCTTGTGAAAGCAAAGTTGCCTATAAGTGGATTCGCATTCCACTTGTAAGCTGGCTTAAGCGCTTCCAGAACTTTATATCAAAATATATCGATATATCGAACCATTCACGATCTCCTGTGAGTTTTATTGGCCTTGTATGGGACTGCATTTCTATAACTGACTAAACAGTTTGGTCCCTCAATAAATTCCCTTCTTAGTTTCTAGACTGCTGCAAACCTGTTCAGAGAGCTTGCGTTACCATACCCAGTTTGCTAGTGGCAAGTGCCTGCACAAAATAATTGAACAGGCCAGCGAGCAATATCGATAGTTGTCCAGGAAGCGCTTATCAGAAGGGCTTGTGCAAAAGGTATGCCGCTACATGGCTCACTAAAGTGGAGGTCCGGGCTTGATGGTAATACATGACGCGAAAAAAATGTTCCGAAGGCACTGCAGAACCTGCTGTGAATAAATGCGAAAGCCTGAACGTTGCTGCTGCACACGGTACATCGCGCACCCATTGTCGAACACAAACAGCGTTCTGTTGAATGCATCAAAGTTCGCCGGCGTTATAAATTCGTTTACAGGAAATGAAAGGCGCAGTATCTGTCACTCGCGGAATCTCGCTGACACATTTCGCGGACAAATCTCGCAGACACGAGATTTTGGCGCCACACCTGCCCTGGCAGATCACTATCACGCATTTATATGGCTCATTAAGTTAGAAACATCCACTTCCGGTTGGAGTGACGTCACATCCCTTAAATGGCTACTTCGACGTCTGATTCATATTACTTTTCTGGCTCTAATTAATTAACTATTCATCCGATTCACAATTTCTTTTTCTGCAGAATTGCCGCATCATCTTCTATCGATCACAGTCATATGTTTGATCCTAACTCTTCTGAGAAGGACACAAACGGCTGCTGAAACGTTCTGTACACAGGATCCTGGCGACATATCAAAAGGTTAATAAACAGCGCACACCTAGACGTGGACGGAAGACGAGCAGTGGACACACGAGCGCTAACTTGCAACGTATTTACTATGAAACAGCGGAGCAGTGAAGGCAAGTATAGTGGTCAAACATAACGCAGGCCTGGCTAGCACGTATTTAAGTGGCGACGCAAGTAAAATTATTTCGGAGATAGAGATAGATGACTTCGATACAGTTTTCCCGTAAATTATCAATGATATTTCTTCCTCGATAATTTCGCGCGTAAGTTGATAACTGCTCCTCGTCATGGTGGTACATTCCTGATAGAGTAGGGAGCAGAGTGATTTCGCACTAGGATTTGGACTTGAGTCGAAACATGAATCTGAACAGTCAAGTGGAGTAGTGGCTTGTTGGCACGTGGCTCGTATTCCAGTACACATTCGTCCTGAAATAAAAGCTTGAGGGTCTCTATCCTTGGTGTCTCTTAAAAGAAGAATGACGAAAGCCAGCCTACCCTTCATCTCCTATTATTTCCCACTCATCATTTGCCTCTTATCGGCGTTTGTTGCAGTGCTACATATAATTATAATTGGTTTACAGGAAAGGCGCAGCCTCCGTCCAACTTTCTCTGGGAAGTGTGTTTGGACGGTACACCATCGCTCATATCGTGTGGCGTTCCTTGGCACGTGTTCAAGTGTGGGACTGCAGATGGCAGGACAGCTAGACACGAACACATCTCGCGGAACATGACAGATCTCGCGTACAACTCTCGCGCACGGGATTTACTTTCATGAGCCTAGAAAGGCTTTAAAACCTAATGTCGAGAAATATGCTGTCGTCTGATGGCATCTCGTGGATAGCTTCTAGAAGCGATAAGCCCTCGCGTACAAAGTTTAGTACGTTATTGGCAATTGTGACTCCAATGAGAGCTGCAGTCAAGGAACATTAGAAAGTCATCTGCATATCTAAACACCTTAGTAACATTAAATTGCGCGAGGTGGCAACTAAGGCCTCTGTCTAGTTGAGCTAAAAACAGATCACTTAGAAGGGGGAAAATACAAGAGCCAATACAAATTCTTTCTTTTTGCAGATATATGTCCGCCCATATCACTGAATAGAAGTGGAAAGAAGGTAAATACTAACTTAAGCTCTAAAAAGCTGCTGCTCAAGGTTCCTGACGCGCTCTGGAAAACTGCTATTCCCTGTCAATGCAGTCTTGAACACTGGAGAACACGTTAGATTGCGGTACCGAATAAAACTGTCTTTAACGCAAAAGGCTCTGAGGCACTTCTGATTTAGCGACTTGGACCTAATTCAAAATGGCATCGGAGGTTTTCTTTTTTCTTACCTGTAGCAGATCATCATACAGACGATAAACAAATTCTAAGATTGACTGCTTCAGGATAATGTTCTTGTCAGCGTCGCGTAAGGCTTAATCAGGCAAAGCAGGCCGCCTTTCAGGTTCCGCCTGGAAAGCAGAAGATTGCGGTAATTCCGTACGTTCACGGCTTGTCTCCTCTGCTGAAAAAGATCGGACAAAGGGAAAATTTTAAAGTTGTTTTTTCGCCCCTGATAATTCAGAAATTGTGCAGAATGACAAAATTAAGGCTGACGCCTAGTTCTCACGAGGTAGATTACAAACAGAATCGCAAGGACGGGTTCGTCTGATGTGTGGGACCAGTCGTGTACAGCATAGCAATTTCCTGCAGAAAGTCGTATATCGGCCGAAGTGGCAGATGCGCAGATGATCGCCTTCGTGACCATCGATCGAAGAAACGCGAAAGAGAAGTGCGGAGGATTTCTTGGTTTGGGTCTGATTTGTGAGGTTTAACGTCCTGAAACGACCTGCAGACTATGAGAGACCCGGAAATTTCGACTGCCTGGATTTCGACCCCGCATCCTTGGGCACAGCAGTCTAGCGCCCTAACCATGCACCACCGCGGCGGGACAGGAGGCGCACTGCAGGAAATGTGAATCGAACGCTATGTGCTGCCCTCTTCTGATCGACTCTAGCTCAGATCCATGTTTCGACTCAAGTACGGATCCTAGGGCGAAATCATCCTGCTCACTACGGTGAGCAGGGTGGTCTATAACTAATTTTTAGGTGAAAATCGTAACCGGTGTAACTACTTTATGGAACAATTACTGTGATATCAGTTGGTTCCTAGATGCAGCTGGGACCAACTGGAATTCAACTGGGAACCAATTACTGTCAACTGGGAGACCAACTGGTTTAAAGCAGTTAGAGCACTTTTACGGGAGAATTCCGTGTATCGAAGCCACCTGTCTATCTACGAAATAGTTGTATCTTGCGTCGCCACTGATAAATGCGTGCTGGACGCCTGCGGGATGTTTGGCCACTAGCTGTGTGCCTTTTTCTTGTTTTCACTGCTCCGCTGTTTCACAGTGAATGTTTTGCAAGTTAGCGCTCGTGTCTCTGCTGTTCGTCTTTTGTCCTCATCTAGGTGTGCGCTAAGACCTTTTTTTTTTTTTTTTATGTCGTTACGTGAAGTATTTGCTAATTTGCGGCACTTTGTCGTTTGGCAGGTTTGACTACACAAAGCTTGCGCCCCATACATGCAGTGATAACCTATATGCAGCTAGGATTTCCAGTATATTGAAACCATGGCGAAGTTAAGTATCATGAGAGTGTAATTATTTTTTTTTTCATTTGGTTTAATAAGCAGCATATGCATGACCAACCAAAAGTTGCAAATTTACATCGGCGACTGATTGCCTAGTTGGCTGCTAATCTTGTATTGGCGGCTTGCATTCGGTCAGTCACTTCAAAATGATTTTTGCCCACTCGGTCTTAATTTTAGTATTGTAATCATAGTAATTAGGCTTATATGCATAGTGAAGGGATCCGGCCCATGTAGCACCGAAAGTTAGAATAATGCTATAGAATTGTTATCTAAGTTGCCTGAATGTTGCCTAACATTCTTTGAAATAACATATTCAAAAAAGACATTTTACTAATGCTGCCTTTTGAATGTTATGATAATGTTATATAATGTTTTATGTTGCATTATAAGCATTATTTTAATGTTACAAGCAAATGTTGTTCCAATGTCTCCTAAACATTGAAGAAATATTTGAATCATAACTATAAAACAACCTAGCATATGTTGTTTTATATTCCCCACTGAGTCCCGGGGCATATATCTGCCCTTTTCTTCCAGGAACCATGTTTCTTTTTTTTTTTTTTTTTTTTTTTTTTTTTTTTTTTTTCAATGGCACTTTGCAACTAGAGCTTTGAGATGATGTCCACCGTTCAATGCAAGTAAACAGCCCTAATATTTTGTTAAAAAAATTGCTTGATATTATCCATTCGCCACTATCACTCAGGGAGCACCTGTCGGCGATGGATATAAAAGGTTGACTCTGCGCTAATTGTTCAGAGGTGAATGTAGGATTGGTGCTGTATTATTGGCGTTGTATTACAATGACAACATCAAAATAACGTTCGACTGAAACAAAAATATAACATTGCTCTAATATTTCGGTGCTACCTGGAGGATAATTTCGACAGCCTGGCGTTATTTAAAGTGCATTGACATATCGCCCAGCACACGGGCGCCTTGCATTTCGCCTCAATCGCAACGCAGCAGGCACCGGCAGCCTGCACAGAAAGCATTCAGAAAGAGCATCTAGCAACATGAAACCCATTTTTTTTCTTTTTTTTCTCCATGTCGAAAACGAAAGTGAACAAAGCTCGACTTGGCTTGGATAGCATGGCTATAGCATGGATACAGGCGCTTGTCTTACTAGGGAGGCTGTTTTTGCAGGTCCCGAGTGTGCCGTCACGTGACGCAAAAGTGACGTAGGGTCTACGTCACTCTTGCGCGCCCTATGGGTGTTCACTTTTTTTTTTTTTTTGTTTTTTACTGGAGAGAGTGGCTGCAAGCTAGGCGGCGTTGTGTTAAGTCCAATGCGAGGGAAAGATGAAAGGAGGCGCTTGGCCGTCGGAGCGGGGCTTCGAGCTAGAGGAGGGGGAGCGCCTAGCCTACGTCCTGTGAGCAAAGAAAGCACACAGCAGCACGCACGCACGCTTTCTGAAAGGATGAAAGGAGAAGCGGGCAGGCTAACCAGAGCGTCGGTTCTGTGCGTTCGCAATCTTTTTCTTTCGTTGTTTTTTTTTCCTCCGGTGGTTTGGTGGGGTGGCTGGTACTCGAGGCGACGCAGGGACTCGGAGTCATGAGTCCGCGTCTTCGCAGCGCGCTGCACGGATCGTGTGTTTGCTTTCCTCATTACCGTATGCGGGGCCGCACATATATATTGAGTACCTGAGCATGGGTTATCTGCACACACACGCGCGCGCCCACAAACATGCAGTTTTGTAGTGGCAGAAAAAAACAACTGTCAAGATTGAGAACATCTTCCAAGGGCGCGTAAATGTTGACGTTTGGAATTAAGTTGTGAAATTATACAATATGTTGCTTAACTTATGGACAGAAAATTTTTCGTCTTTATAGTTGTTTCCCATAAGAGGCGCAATCCAAGATGCAAAAACATCCCATTGAGGACTATACGCGCGCACAGAAGCAGTCAAATCTTTAGCGCTATCTAAGCTGCCGCTCAGGCTAAATCAGCCCATACCTAACTGCTAGGAAAAAATAAACGATAGGACTGCTCTGTGTTTTGCCGAGTGCAGCTCCATGCCGTCACTGGTTTGAAACCGCGCTGTCTACGTTGGCTAGTCTGCCCGCTTCTCCTTTCAGAAAGCGTGCGTGCTGCTGTGTGCTTTGCTCACAGGACGCGCTCCCCATCCTCCAGCTCGAAGCCCCGCTCAGACGACCAAGCGACCAAGCACCTCCTTGCATCCTTCCCGCGCATTAGACTTAACAGCTTGCAGCCGCCCTCTCACCCCCCCCCCCCCCCCCCCCAGTAAAACGAAAAAAATAAAAATAATAATAATGAACACCCATAGGGCGTGCAGGAGTGACGTAGCCCTACGTCACTTTTGTGTCACGCGATTGCGCACTCTGGACATGCAAAAATATCCTCTAGTCTTACTAGGCGCTGCCGCTGCGGCCACCGCCATCTGTGAAACTGCAGCACGTGTATGGAGAAAGGGATAGGGTAAAGAGCTGACACTTCCATAGGGCCCAGCGGCCCATTTGACTAGCGCACCGTGTGGCTGATGCTTGATGTACATCCGCTTTCGGTTGAAGGCGCGCAGTTTAAATGCTAGCAAGCGCTTGCCGTACTGCAGCGCCCTGTTGGCACATTATTTCTGTTCTATATGGTGTGGTATTATTTTTCTATTTATTTTCAGCAATGAAATATAAAATTAGGTCACAATTACTGCTGACGGGCCATCAACACAACTGCGTCAAAGCCTATGCCAAACAGCAGTATTGCAGGAAAGATGCCAGGTGCTCTGTGAAATGAACATTTATTTTGCTTCATACAAAAGCAAAATAGATACAATTCTGTCAGTTTGGTGCACGAAAACAACCAGGAAGACATACAAAACGTAGGATACATGAGCCCACGTGTACATTATAAAAAAGTAAAAAAAAAATTACACAAGGCAAGGAACAATACATAAGTAGACAAATGTAGCATTACATGCAGATATACAAAGTACGGAAAATGATACACAAGAAAATAGACCTACACTATGCTTAAAATATATTCGCGGCTCCCTCACAATACCCTGCATTTTATTTTAAACACAGATTTCAAACAAATATACTTCAAGTAGTCTTAGGTATTATGCCACAAACACATTGCTTTTAGCTTAAATGCGCACCCTTCCCCATACAATCACGTGTTTTTGGATACGACCTTGGCAGCAAAATTCCAGCAGACGGTCGCTTTTTTCACCCTCAGCATTACCTTTTTCAGAAAGTTTCAAGGGTTCCTAACCACAAATATTCTGTAAGCCCAAAATAAGCTGGAAAACATTGACTCTTGCTACAAAGTGCCTTGTATTCATTTTAAAATGGCAATATAACTAGCACTCGTTAAATTCATAGCCAGAATGCTTAACACTGTGACTATAAGAATGGTTCGTCTATTATGCACGTCTTTATAGCCTAGGTCTCTTTGGGACGGTAAATAGAAAGCAATCAAGCTTAGCTTGCAATACTCTGATAGTCAATTTGTTGGAATGTGAAAATATGTGCTGATATTAATATTTCAGGAAACAATTCGGACATTTATTTCATGCCTATTAACGCATTTTTCATGTTGAATAACAATTATATTGTTGCAGAAATACCTGATGTGCACATTTAGTCACGTGAAATGGCCAGCCGAAAGTGAAAGCTCAAACCTATAGGTTGTATTCACTGTCGGCTGCCGCTCGAGGGACGACGGGAAAAATGAAGCCTTTCCGCTTCCGGTCCGCCATAGCCTTGGTCATCGTCGTCGTCTGTTGATGTTTCGTTTGGGTAGTTCGGAAGGTGCAAGGTGCTATGAACTCTGTAATTTGCTACAATAATAGTCAATTTCGCTGTCTATGGAGGCGGCAATAGGTCCTGCAGGTGTAAAAACTCCGAGAACAGCACAACTGTCAACTTTTTGGGATAGACGCCTGCTGTGGCGGGTCTTGCACTGTTGCTTCTGCTGCGTCGTTTTGCTAAAGCATTGCCGTGCTGACTGTCCCGCTTGATGTGATATAAACGCGGTTGTGTATATGCAAGCGATCGCGCTTACTCAATGACTTCATAAACATGCTACTTTCAACCCTTGGAGGAGAACCTTTCGGACTGCTGCCCTTCTGCTCCCGGTACGTGTATGCAGTGTAACTGCAAGCATGCTAAAGCACTATAGGAAAGCAAGGAATACTTTCAAGCCGTTGCACGTTACTAATTAGCTCTTGCGAGCTTTTCCCTGTGACTGTGGGTACCAGACCAGGCGCTAAGACATACTGCTGCGCGCACTACAAGCATCGGGCTAAGATGATCGGGATACAGAACAATGCGACGCCCATTCATGCCTGCATTGCGGCTGTATTAGTAAGCCCCTCAAAGCTCGCTTTTCTCCGACATTTTAGTAGAATATATGTTACGCTGTATACATGCACCAGGGTGTGGCTGGAATGCTTTCCACTACAAAAAATAAAAGCAAAAGGAAAGTGTCGCTCGTGTATGACTCCGGAGGCGAACTGCGAAAATGCTGCTCGCGGACGGAAGCAAAGTAGTGGAGACACGTCTACAGTATGCTAGAATATTCTAGCTCACTATAGTCACACAATGCCAGATCGCGATAGTGCTTCACGATTTTGTCCGTCGAGTGACTCCACCACACGTCAGTATGCGACGACCGGGTAGCGTCGCTCACGTGACCAAAAAGATGGTGGACGGCGCTCGTGCGATGACGTCATATGGTGCGATAACATCATGTGAAATGAACCTATTGACTCGTGGAATGCGGCTGATTTCCGGAATTTCCGGAAACAATTCGGACATTTATTTCATTGCTATTAACACATTTTTCATGTTGAATAACAATTATATCGTTGCAGAAATACCTGATGTGCATATTTAGTCACGTGAAATGGCCAGCCGAAAGTGAAAGCTCAAACCTATTGACTCGTGGAATGCGGGATATTGGTCCGGACCTCTTGCACGTATGCAGAAATTCGTTCACCAGGGCACACAGCAGAGACTACCAAATCCAGGCATCAGCTGGAAAATGTACAGTAGAAATATATGCCATCGTGATACACCTTTCACTGACACTGTGTAACCGAATAAACGCGAGAAATCTGTAAAGGAATAAAGTTACAAATATTGGGCAATGATTTATCGAACCTCGCGTGCATACCCACGTAAAATACACAAATCAAGCTACACGGCGAAGATCCCTACCTGTAATTTCCAAGCATTGCTCCATTTCCCGATGTATAGTGCCTAGAAATATCCTGGCTAGTGTGCGCAGCAAACGCGTTTCGTCCGGGAGGAGGAGGCTCCCGCCGCAATGACTGCGCGAAGAGGCTGCAAGGGGCGCTGCTGGTCGAGTGGGTGCGTGGAATGGCAAAAGCTCGGGAACTCCTGCTACCGCACCGGTGCCGCGCAGCCTCGCGCAATTGCTTAAGACGTGTGCAATCAATGTTTGACACGCATCACCTCTTGGATTGTGAAGCTGGAAGACACTAAACGTGAGAAGAAACATCCTGAGATGTTGAAGGCTAAGCGACAATGCAAAGAGCGTACGTTTCGTGCCGTTGTGTCGAAGCGGTTATCGGTCCAAAGAAGAAAAGGTTGTCTAGTTTACTGCACCGGCGGACCCAGCACGGCTCGCTGAATGGGAAAATAGAATCAAGAGGGCAGACAGAAGGCCGACACCGAAGGCTGTAGTGTTTGAATAACATTTCGAAGTCGAATGCATCGAAATATCTTTTCCGATTACGGTGAACGGCGTCGTGAACGAACCCATCCGAGAGAAGCCACGCCTGAAGCCCGATGCTGAAGTGGTGAAGTTTTATGTATTGTTAAGGTTTTCTGTTAAGGACCTGAACAAGGAAAGAGAAGGTCAAAGGCAGCGACAAAAACTCCTCAAGTTGCGCCGCTGCCAGTAGCATAAAGTGTGAATAAGTCTTCTTTGTCCCCCCTCTGTAGCAGCTGATTTGTTCTATAATACTGTACGTTTTGTGAATAAATTACATACTTTACGCTTCTTTTTTTTTTGTCTGCAGTAAATGGAGACGACCAGAATTTTGGTTTCATATTTTTATGTTTTCAGATATCTGTAGATGTAATTACCATTAGCTTGTCTCATTAAGAAAGATAAGCTTTGTGGGATTCGGGCTTGCTGCGGCTGCCCTTTGCGCAGCCTCCGCCCGCTTCCCAGTTGTTCTCCTCGTTCCCTTTCTCCCGCCTGAGGCGGCGGAGAGAGGCTCGGACGACTTGTCACTGTCGTTCGGGCCACAGCTCCGCCCTGGCGTCCCAGTGGCTGTTCCCATTGGCGCCTTTTGGCGGGAACACGGCACCGCTTCGACGGCCGCGCTCGCGCGACCCTCTGAGCGGGGCCCAGGGAGAGACCCCTCCGAGACATCGCAAGGTGCGTACGCAACTGTTCTTGTCTGCCGGCCTTTGTCCGCGCAGACCAGTCTACTCCGTCTACTCCGGGTCTTACCTGGGAGAGCGAAGCTCGAGCCTGTCGTGCCTGTCGATCGGGATCCAACGATCCGCGACAGGCATACCTTGCGGTGGTTGCCCACTCTTTCTCAAAGGAACCCTTTGGTCACTGCGAGAGAGAGATCACAGCACGCCCTTGCGTGCTTGTGGCGCGCACTCCGTGTCACTTCGTGCGCGCATGGGAGCCTTGCTCCTCGCGCGCTCCATTGACACGGTGACTAAGTATGTGTGTGTATGTGCGTTTTGTGTGTGTGTGTGTGTGTGTGTGTGTGTGTGTGTGTGTGTGTGTGTGTGTGTGTGTGTGTGTGTGTGTGTGTGTGTGTGTGTGTGTGTGTGTGTGTGTGTGTGTGTGTGTGTGTGTGTGTGTGTGTGTGTGTGTGTGTGTGTGTGTGTGTGTGTGTGTGTGTGTGTGTGTGTGTGTGTGTGTGTGTGTGTGTGTGTGTGTGTGTGTGTGTGTGTGTGTGTGTGTGTGTGTGTGTGTGTGTTGTGGTTTCTACGTGGTCATAGGCCACCAACCACCGCGGGTTCGAGCGTCGCGCGAGCCGAAACCCCGATCAGCCGTCACCACGCGCACACTGAAACACTGCAGCGCGCACTCAACCTCCAAAGGAAGGAGAGCACTGCGCTGCAAGGACACAGACCTCCAAGTTCACAAAGGAGACGTTTATTGAAACGCCATCCTCCAGCGGCACACACACACACACACACACACACACACACACACACACACGCACACACATATTTACAAACGCACATACGCACACACATATTTACAAACGCACATACACGCACGTACGCACACACATACACATATATACAAAACGCACATACACACACATACGCAGTCACCGTGTCAAGGGAGCGCGCGAGGAGCTAGGCTCCCCTGCGCGCACGAAGTGACACGGAGTGCGCGCCGCAAGCACGCAAGGGCGTGCTGTGATCTCTCTCTCGCAGTAACCAAAGGGTTCCTTTGAGAGAGATTGGGCAACCACCGCAAGGTACGCCTGTCGCGGATCGTTGGATCACGATCGACAGGCTCGAGCTTCGCTCTCAGGTAAGACCCGGAGCAGACGAACTCGAGTACACACTGGTCTGCGCGGACAAAGGCCGGCAGACAAGAACAGTTGCGTACGCACCTTGCGATGTCTCGGAGGAGTCTCCCCCTGGGCTCCGCTCGGACAGTCGCGCGAGCGCGGCTGTCGAAGCGGTGCCGTGTTCCCGCCAAAAGGCGCCAATGAGAACCGCCACTGGGACGCCAGGGCGGATCTGTGGCCCGAACGACAGTGACAAGTCGTTCGAGCCCCTCTCCGCCGCCTCAGGCGGGAGAAAGGGAACGGGGAGAACAACTGGGAAGCGGGCGGCGGCCGCGCAAAGGGCAGCCGCAGCAAGCCCGAATCCCACAGTGTGTGTGTGTGTGTGTGTGTGTGTGTGTGTGTGTGTGTGTGTGTGTGTGTGTGTGTGTGTGTGTGTGTGTGTGTGTGTGTGTGTGTGTGTGTGTGTGTGTGTGTGTGTGTGTGTGTGTGTGTGTGTGTGTGTGTGTGTGTGTGTGTGTGTGTGTGTGTGTGTGTACGTGCGCGTGCCGCTGGAGGATGGCGTTTCAATAAACGTCTCCTTTGTGAACTTGGAGGTTTGTGTCCTTGCAGCGCAGTGCTCTCCTCCCGGTGGAGGTTGAGTGCGCGCTGCGGTGTTTCAGTGTGCGCGTGGTGACGGCTGATCGGGGCTTCGGCTCGCGCGACGCTCGAACCCGCGGTGGTTGGTGGCCTAGGTCCACGTATAAACCACGACTGGCGCCCAACGTGAATTGTCCCTGGCTCCATGAGTCGTTGGACAGCACATCGGCCGAGCCGGTCACCTTGACGATCAAGCTCATGCGCCATGCCCCCTGCGCGACACTCGGCAAAGGCACTGAAACACGCTACATGGTTATTCGGACCACCCTGCGGTGCGACCGTTGACCATGCCTCCGCTGTTTCAGCTTTACGCCGTTGCGGAAGCAATGTGCGCGACGCCGCCGCTGCCGGCATCTCCGCACAACAGCACCCGTACCCCGCTTGCAGTCATTTCTGTTCGGGGAACGGCGAGGCGTCGGCCGGACTCCCTCTGGAAACCGCACCGACAGCGCGCTCAGTTGGCTGATGCGGCTCCGTGAACTTGCGAGCCGGCTGGTGCGCCATTCTCTCCTGGTACAGCATTTCGACTTTTCGGTGCAGTATCTTAAGGGGAGAACGAACGTGGTAGCTGACGCGCTATCCCGTGCTGCACTCGCCCGCGGCGGCGTCTTTACGCCGGCAGGCGAAGGGGGCGAAACAGCGGACGAGCCGCAGATCGGCACGGAGGGGACGCCCGCAGACGGGTTCCCCATTCCGCTATCCGGGTAAGCAGCGCTTCGCAAAGCAGGCGAGGGTGAAAGCTCTTTGTGAGCACATCTGAGACGCCGATGCCAGCGGAAGTTTTGCTGCGAACCTGCGGGGGGAGGAAACCAGGCTCTCCTTTGGGATGACTGGGATCGTTTCAGCCATGAAGAGCTTCATCGGTCCAGCAAAATGACCCGTTTTGTCGCGATGTCAGCGACAGTCTCTGGGAGACGAAGCGCCGTTACGCTGCTTGTATTGCAGCGGGCGCAGCGCCGTTACGCTACTTGTACTGAGCGGGCGCAGGGGGGCACGAGCCAGCGTGTGTCGCGGCGTGCCCCGGGGATTCATGTTTGCTGGGCCATTATACGGGCTCGCGCTGAAATACATAGCCACGGATGATGAGTCCATGAACCATTTGAAGTGGCTATTCCCCAATGTCTGAGCGGCGCTCTGTTGCGTTTCTCTCACGACAAACCATTGGCTGGTCATCTGAGTGGCTCCAAGGTTTCAAGAAACTGAGTCAATCGGTGACTGCAGCCCGGCATGAAGCGCGACATTTTCCGCTGTTGCCGCTCCTGCCATGTCTGTCAAATGGAGAAGTCGAGGGGTGGCAAGCCACCGGGCATGACGAAACCAACTGACAGTGTGCGTCCGTGGCAAATGGCCACCTGCGATTTCATGGGGCATTTTCCCAGTAACAAGCAGGGGCTCATTGCTGGAGAATCCCCCTATGGGGAAAGCCAGCCGTGCCTACATTGCAGACCTGAAGGCCTATGCGTAACGGTCTGACGAGCTTGCGCTGGTGCCCATTGTCACCACAGGCAAGCGCCAAGGCACACCCGATGCGGTGGAACGCAGCCGTGCCCCGCACCGGTACAATGTGAGGCGACGTTCACCTGTGTGATTGATGCCGGACGGCGGGCCTTTTCCGCAACCGAAGGCATACCGCTTCACCGAGCGAGCTTGCTCGTTCAACCCTACCCGGAAGCAAGGTTGGTCTCCCCCTTTTCTGGCTCGCTCAGTTCCAGCCTGTGTGCTTTATTATTTTTTTGATTTTGTTTTGTGTGCCTCTGTTCCCATTTTTCGCTTTCTTCTGTTTCCATTCTTGCTTCTTATCTTGTAAATATTGTACAGTGAGTGCCTTCTTTTGTACAGCGCATCTTCTCTCATCTTTCTTCTTGAAATTGGGAGGGTTGCTCATTAGGCACCCCCGACGCGCGGTCTTTCCGGTGTGTGTGGAAATGAAGTTGGGGCCGATTGGGGACGGGGAGCATGGACGATGCCCCTTTCATTCAAGCCCGCCGCGGTTGCGAAGGTGCTCGGGACAGATTCGCCGCGGAAGGTCGGCATCACCCTTTGGTGTGTGAGTGGCTGTGCGTGTGCGTGCCTGGGCGTGGAGGCGACGACGTCGCGCCATGTGTGTTTGCCGGCGTGTGCGGAGCGCGGTGGAAAGGAAGCCCCGCGCGGTCTTCCCATGTGCGCCCTGGATCGCCACGGAGTCACGGACTTTCCACACCTGGGGCCCCTTCGGCGTGTTCGCTGTCCCTGCACCTAACCTGTACCACCACCGACCGAGATCGTTTGCAGCCATGGATGAACGTTGGCCACCCAGAAGTCAACGAGCGGTGAGTCACCGCAGGCTCCCTGAGCTGCACCGACGAACTTTGAAACTTTTGTACATAGTTGTGTTTATACATAGTTGTTCTGTACATAGTTGTGTTCTGTACATGATTGTGTTCTGTACATAGTCGTTGTTACTTAGCCTCCGGAACTTTGTACATTATTCTTCGGGTCATCGTATCCTTTTTTTTCTTTTTTTTTTTATTATTTTGTGTGCCTTGTTGGTGTTTGTCTTTCTTGAGCGGCTGTCGTTTCGAGATCGTTTTGGCTGGAGCTGAAGCGTAGTTGACTTGTTGCGTTAGGATAGCATTCTTTTCTTCATGCTGGGGACCTGCCGTGTGCTTTCGCTGATGGGTAGGAGGGCAATTAAGGAGAGGAGGATGTGGGATTCGGGCTTGCTGCGGCTGCCCTTTGCGCGGCCGCCGCCCGCTTCCCAGTTGTTCTCCTCGTTCCCTTTCTCCCGCCTGAGGCGGCGGAGAGAGGCTCGGACGACTTGTCACTGTCGTTCGGGCCACAGCTCCGCCCTGGCGTCCCAGTGGCTGTTCCCATTGGCGCTTTTTGGCGGGAACACGGCACCGCTTCGACGGCCGCGCTCGCGCGACCCTCTGAGTGGGGCCCAGGGAGAGACCCCTCCGAGACATCGCAAGGTGCGTACGCAACTGTTCTTGTCTGCCGGCCTTTGTCCGCGCAGACCAGTCTACTCCGTCTACTCCGGGTCTTACCTGGGAGAGCGAAGCTCGAGCCTGTCGATCGGGATCCAACGATCCGCGACAGGCGTACCTTGCGGTGGTTGCCCACTCTTTCTCAAAGAAACCCTTTGGTCACTGCGAGAGAGAGATCACAGCACGCCCTTGCGTGCTTGTGGCGCGCACTCCGTGTCACTTCGTGCGCGCAGGGGAGCCTTGCTCCTCGCGCGCTCCCTTGACACGGTGACTAAATATGTGCGTTTTGTATATATGTGTGTGTGTGTGTGTGTGTGTGTGTGTGTGTGTGTGTGTGTGTGTGTGTGCGTGCGTGCGTGCCGCTGGAGGATGGCGTTTCAATAAACGTCTCCTTTGTGAACTTGGAGGTTTGTGTCCTTGCAGCGCAGTGCTCTCCTCCCGGTGGAGGTTGAGTGCGCGCTGCGGTGTTTCAGTGTGCGCGTGGTGACGGCTGATCGGGGCTTCGGCTCGCGCGACGCTCGAACCCGCGGTGGTTGGTGGCCTAGGTCCACGTAGAAACCACAGCTTAAAAGCTGCTGTAAAATATTGCTTTTTAGAAGCTTGTTTATTCTGATGCAGATGAGAAACAGGTTAAATTGTTGGCATGCTTTGTAAGAATGTAAATTCGTTTTCAAATGTCAATAATTATTTAAAATTTATCGCGAGGTTATTTTAAATTTCACTGCCATAAAGTTCTTGATTTCAATGTTTTAATTTCCATTTCAACGAGGCATCTCGTACGTTGCTCTACTAACAGAAGAATGACCTTTTTGTCATTTTTTTTTTTTTCACTTCAAATATGATCGAATGAAGGCTATGTGGTAAGGGGCTTGGACTTTCTGAAATATCTTTGCTCTCGAGAGCTTAGTAACTTAAAGAAAAGAAATGTTGGATGGTTACTGTCGAGTTTTTTGTCAATGAAAGCACACTGCTAGAATACACAAACAAATCGATCTCCATATGATACCGCAAAATGTGTGCACTGTGAACGAGCTCGCTGAAACATTTTTGTAAGAACGCGCCAAATACAACGTAATAGTTTACTTCTCATTGCTCCGAGCCCGCATATCACGGCGCGGATTGAACGCAGATGCACCCACCTAAGGCTCCTTTCCTTACATGGATGGATGGAATATAGGAGCGTCCCCTTTGAAACGGGGTGGTAGCAGTAGCTATCATGCTCATTTTTCTACCTATATCTTAATTATTGATTTAGATTGGTTAACTAAACCATCATTCTATTTATTAAATTTTTGTTTCTACATTAGTAACATTATGTCACTTCTCTGCTTTTAAGCCACCAATCTTCCAGTCGTTTTTTGCTAGTTTTCACCGCCGGTTTATTCACCCGGCCACTGGTATCTCTAAACCCCAGAGCTTCAAGAACAGTGACTGCACCTGCATCAGCTTTCGGATGGATACCATTACATTCAAGTATAATATGGTCAATCGTTTCACTGGAGTTACCACATACAGCACATGCGTCATCTCCATTGTTAAATTTCTTTTTGTAGCTGCGTGTTCTAAGGCGCCCTGATCTAGCTTCAAAAAGTAGGGCACTGCCTCTTGAGTTATCATAGAAATCTTCCTTCCTGATCTGCATTTTCCACTTTCGGTATAATTCCACACTCTGTTTCTTTTCCAGCGAATTTTTCCAATTTTTACCTTCTGTGTTTTTCACCTGCTGTTTTCACACCCACCCACACAGCAGCGCCACAAGCGGGCGCCGCCGGAAATCATCCTCATTGGGACCGTCCCCTGGCCTAGAGTCTACCCTAGCCCGGCCTTGCCACACTAGCCAGTATATTTCTAGGCACTATACCCGATGTTAGTGCTTGATTTTAAAAGCTGCATTGACAGCAGACTACGCGTTTCATTCGATAAAAATATATGATACAAGGCGGCAACAACACAGGGGATACCACAGTGCTCCGTTAAGAGCACTGAAAATATATGCGCAGGTGGAGTGCATGTTTTCAGAAACGGAGAGGACGGAATAATCGGCGCGCCACTTCTTTAGTATCAAGCTGTTTAGAAGCACCTCGGCGTCTCCTCTTCTAATGCCCCCCCCCCCCCCCCTTTTTTTTTTAAAGCGCATTCCTCGCGGGTTTTTCGTTGCAGATGACGATCCTCGACACACAAGTTTCTGGTTCTCCAGATTTTGTGCGGTACATTTTTTTTCCTGCCCTCTTAACAATAACAGTCCCGTACATACCACGCTAGACCGCTCGTCTTTAACATATTAGCCCTCTCTCGATGCTCAGATTTTACCCGGCGGCCAACACATCACCTAAAAGAGATAGCGCGAAGGCCATAGAAAACACCCCAACACGACTCGACGAGAAACCACGCAAAAGTAACCAGTAGGCAAACCATGCAAAGAATGTCAAGCGTGGGTTCGCTCTTATAACCGGCGAGCCCTTGTTGCGCCATTACCGCGAGCACATATTGGCCATTCCCTTCACAACCGCGCCAGCCAGAGTGCTGAGCTAAACTGCTTGAAATGGAGCGTAGTTTGCAAACAAACACTTTCTAACCTTGACTTTTCTGGAAGCCAACGTTTTTATCTAATCTAAAAACGTTGCTAGAAGCTGCCGGGGTGTCACGAACTGGCCGACCCATGACGTGCGCACCGGCGCCTCTTCACGAGCTGCGCAATGCAAGAAACCGGCCGGCGCAGTCAGCATAAACTGCTCTAAATACAACGTTATATGCCAGAATAACGTTCCTCACCTTGCCGTCCTAAAAAACTGCAGTAGTTCCGCTTCGAAGGCCAAAGAAGTCGCAGTCAGTCCTCACGAACATGCACGCAGCCGGCCCTACCCTTCCGCAGTCTGCTACTTCCGCCATGCAGTCCATAGACAGGCTTGCCAGGTCCAAAAATCGAAAAGTCGCCACAAAAATGGGAAAAGTAGCCAGAAAGTAGCCAACTAGAGGAAGAGCAATAAAAAGTAGCCAAAAAGGAGCCATGGGGCCATGCATGGGGCAGTAATGAGCGCTCACTGCAAGAAGACAACCAAAAACATTCGATTAATAGTCGTTTTATTCCAACGCTCATGAAGAAACAAATGCCAGTTGCATCTTAAAGCAACTAAATCACGTAGAAAAGTTGTCTAAAAAAAAAAAAAGGAACTGGCTGCATAACACTGCGATAATATATAAACAGACATAAAACTAAACTGACCAGATAAACACACATGTTATCAGAAACTTCTCTGTGATGATTAGAAACAGTATAAAATGCATAAAATTATGTCCACGAAAATGTAAATATAAAATGTTAGTGGAGTTGGACGTCTCAAACAATGGCTACAAAAGGAGAACACGATCCGAAACGAAACTGCAACCACTCAGGTGCGATGTTCAGGCCTGCCGTAAATAGTTGAGTTGACCTTCTCAATCATGGTTTGGGTTTATCAAGAATACGGCCAATGTGCAGGGGTGTTCACATGATCACACACACTTCTTTTTGATAATGACTACTAGGCGTTGGACGGGAACCTTCGGTTTCTCAAGGTGTTTACCTTGCCTAGAGATATAGAAATCCTTCTTTCATAGGTATACATACCGAGTATATTTGTAAGCTTCCTTGACACCAGTGCCTAACAATGTTCGGCGAATTGCGGTCAATGGATGGTTGTCCGCGCTCCTTGATCGCATTGAAAGTGCGCAACTGTTTTATTCAGTGAACAAACTAGAGTGCAAAAGCCACTTTCACACTGATGAGACAAACCTATGGACGGAAGATGCACTCATGATTAATTTATTGTCAGCGGGTGCACGCTAAATAAGACCTACTGCACGCAAATATGCACGGGCAAAGAAAAACATTTCGAAGCAGTTCGTGGTAAGCCTAGTTAGTGTGTCAGCTTTGTTGTGATGTTTTTCTAAGTTTGGCTAGCTAGCATAATGCGTTTACACTTGCCCTTTGTTGGCTATCTATAATGCAAAGTTTGGCTTTAAGTGCAGTTAAATAATTAGCACTAATTAATAAGGTTAAATAACTAGCACAACTCATTTGCATTCAACCTAGGCTTTCGAAAAATATATGACTCGATGCTATAATGCAAAGGGTGGTTTTGACTGCATATAGCTCACTAACGCTAATATGGATCGCTAATTCAGAGCATTTGGATTCATCCTAAGATCAACGGTATATGACTTGATCGTCTAGCTCAAAGTTTGGTTTTATACAAAATTAAATAATTAATGCAGATTAATGAGGATCGCTAACTACCACAGTGCCATTACACTTGGCCTAAGCTTTCCAACGGTATATGACTCGATGCTGCAGCGCAAATTTGGGTTTCAAATGCGATTTACTAAATATCATTTAATTTGACCCGTAGTTGGTCAAAATAAGTGTATAATTTATTTATTTATTTAGACATACTGTCAATCCACTGGGGATTTTAACAAGAAGGGCATTTAGTACAAAGCATATCAGGGTGAAAAGGACTACATGGCTAAAAATGTCAGATGCAGAGTGCGTAGTCTTAAAAGGAACTTAAAAGGTGAAACGATGGGAATACAGTGTCACACTTCATTATACAGTTATACAGGGAAGATCACTGTTATACAACAAGATCACTGACGCCTGGCAAACATGATCACACTAATAGGTTAGGCATGGCCCACATAGCATCACACAGAAACAATATGAACGAAAAATGTAGCACTAAACATGAAGTCAACTATTTAGGATGACATTTGGATATGTGATAATGACAGGAGGTGATTTTCAACAAGTTTTGCAAAAGTATCTAGTGATGCACTATTAGTGATGTGATGATGAAGGTTATTCCACTCTCTTACTGCAAGGGGGAAAAAGGAATATTTCAGGCAGTCAGTGCGGAAAGAATATTCTTTTAGTGTTTGGCTATGTTTATGCCCAGTTGGTCTCGCCTCTGAGGTCGTGATGTACTTTGTTTTATCAAGATTAAAGGGCAACTCCGGGGGTTTTTTGACATTGGAATATTGTAGTGAAACTTTTACCACAGGTTCTTCTCTCCGTCCTGACGCATTCTACAAAATTTGGGTGCCTTACGATAATCCCTTCACGCGCAATACGGCTTTAAAATATGCCGTTTTCATGGCTTAAGTTGAGAGTATTTCTGCGGGCAACACTGAGTTTCTGACGTCCCAAACAGTATACAGGCGTTAATGTCTACTTCCCGCGTGATTATGAAATTGTGAGGTTTGTATTTAACTACCTCAGACATTTTATGCAGTGCGTCATGATTTCCATACTTTATTTTCTCCATCCAACGCACGTACGAGTGTTTTTCTAATACTGAGTGTGACGTCACCATTCCGTCAAATGTGACGTCGTTTCTGGCCGTGAAATCAGTTTCGGTTTCGAACTGCTGTTTTTCTTTTTAAAAATACTTCTAATTGGAATTTTGGAAAACGATTTTTTGTGTTGGAGTCAGGACGTGCCGAGGAATGTAATTCAATTAAAAACACAAAATGATGAAAAAACCACCGGAGTTGCCCTTTAAGTTGATTAAGCAGCAATTGATAAAGCAGCTTAAGACGTGCAAGTTTGGTTCTATTTTCCAGAGTGAGAATGCCGGCGTCAAGTAGTAGTTGAGTCGGTGAGTCAGTATACCTGTACCTGTTAAACACAAACCAAACTGCCTTTCTTTGGATGGATTCTAATTACTTATGAGACATTTCGTGTGAGGAAACCAAGCGACAGTCGCATACTCCAGAACCGACCGAACAAAAGCGTTATATGCAAGTTGTTTTGTTGAAGGCGGGGCTTGACGGAGGTGTCTTCTGAGAAACAGGAGCCGTTTTAATGCTGCTGATGTCACATAGTTGACATGCGACTCCCATCTGAGATCATGGGATATTATAACACCGAGGTATTTATAATTGTTAACTCGCGTCAGGGGGGTATTATTCACCTTATAGGAATATGAAGACTGACTTTTTTTTTCTCGTTATTGTTAGAAGAGCAGACTTACTAATATTAAGGTTCATTTTCCAGTCAACACACCACTTGGATACGGCTTCTGCAGCGCGGTTTAGGGCAATATGGTCATCGGGAGTATTAATTTCCTGGTAAATTATACAATCATCTGCAAAAAGTTTAATATTGACATTGACATAACAGGGTAGATCATTAATAAAAATTAGAAATAAAATTGGAGCCAGCTGGGTCGTTTTCTCGTTTTGCGAAATTTTACCGCGGTGACTGAGTTCACGCTAAAAAAAAAAAAATAGAAGAAAAAAAAAGAAAAAAACCAAACACAGACAAAGTCAGAGGCAGTACTAGATCCTGGAGCGCAGACCTGGCCCAAAAACGCGCGCTTCAGACTGCTGCGGCCGGCCGGCGGGCGCCAGGGAGAAAAAGCGTGTCGTGCGCAGAGCTTGCAGCCGCCGCGCAAAGCGCGGCACGGATAGGCGGAGGAGAGTGCAAGGTAGATAGAGAGTGTCGCTACTTTCAAATTATCAAGGGGTTTTAGTGGATGGATGTCAAAAGCGTCCCCTTTGAAACAGGGTGGGGACAGTCGTCACCATGCACAGTTGGTTATATTGCAGTTCTGTTCTACCGTTGATAGATTTGCTATCTGTCTAGCTATAAAAACGAGCATCCTGAACAGCGCGCAAACGGGCTCGTTGGAATAGGCGAAAATTTTTCAAAAGTAGCCAGAAAGTAGACAAGTAGCCAACCTAAAAGTTTTGTCGCTAGACGGCTCAGAAAGTAGCCAATTTGGCGTAAAGTAGCCAAATCTGGCAATAGAGAAAGAGATTGTGCAGTCTGCTTCGGTCTGTGCCAAGCACGCCGGCAGCACCCGCGCTTAAGTAGAGCACTTTACACGACAAATATTTGCTGGTGGCGCCATCCATCCATCAGTCATGCGTCATTTCCTGGGGCCAGATTTCGCCGTGTCCGCTCTTAACCCAATCCTTTTCTCTATGGCTGTCGCGGGAGTTACCGTTGTTTTACAAGTTTTATGGTTTTATTATCACGCAAAAAAAACTGTAGGGTGACATTTGGTTTCCGGATGTCGACTTCCACCTCAAGGCAGGGGCGCATAGTGTTTCTTGCCTGTGTCGAACAGTGTCGTCGTCCACTGCTCTTCTTTTGATCCATGACGGATTCATGGTATGCCTTCTGTGCTGCTTGTGCTGTTTCTAAGCGCATCTCATTTTGATTTACGGTTATAATTTGCACTGGCATGATGCCGGAGCGTAGTTGTTAAAAATCCGGATACGTTTTGAGCTCTCCGGTTTGCCGGATCGTTTCGTGCCTGGTTCCTACAAAGCGCTAAATGTTTTTGTTCTTTCTCTTTCAGTCCAACCATGGATCCACCAATTCCCAAACTATCACTGCGCACTGTGACCGCTCTGGACGTTCCAGACATCGGTAAGCGCTTGTATATTTTAATCTTGCACTGTTTGTCATTATTTTTATAAGATATAAATTTGCGTACGCTGTGGTGAAAGTGATTACTACGAAGTGCTTATTAATTTGTGTGTGTGTGTGTGTGTGTGTGTGTGTGTGTGTGTGTGTGTGTGTGTGTGTGTGTGTGTGTGTGTGTGTGTGTGTGTGTGTGTGTGTGTGCGTGCGTGCGTGCGTGCGTGCGTGCGTGCGTGCGTGCGTGCGCGTTGCGGATATAAATAAGGGGAGTGTTATTGCTCACGGCGTTCATGTAGTCGATTAATTATTTTCTCTTTTACCCGGAGAGTAGTCGCGGGGTGAACCCAGCTGGCGCCACGCTCTTACCAAAGCGTTTTTGTGGAATGTTCGTTATATCTTGCTGTCAACATAACACACACACACGCACACACACTGCCAAGGTGACCATACTCTTTCCATTCTAAGTCATCTCAAGAACTAAGTATAATGAAGGACTGCAGGCATGAAGACCCCCTTGCCCCCCCCCCACCCCCCCCACCCCTACACACACATACACACACTCTGCCGAGATGACCATACTCTTTCCATTCCAAGTCATCTCAAGAACTAAGTATAATGAAGGACTGCAGGCATGGCGAACACTTTCAAGGCTTGTTGCATGCATCATAAATACCGAAGAAAGTAGCAGATTAAACAGCCGTCACCGTAGCTCAGTAGTAGTGCAAAATTTGAAGGCTGCCATTGGCGGCGTGAGGTTGTTTTAACTTTCTACTTTCCGATCAGTTATCTCCATGATTAACTATTACTTTGCATTTGTCAGCACAAAAAATAAAATCCCCTGTGCTTTTCTTAGTGCCAGTGGCTGTTGATTTTCTTCTTAGGTGTCTCAACAAAGCCCCTTATTTTCACTACATTTGCCTCTGTGAAGGAGGAATTACAGCAGTTAAGGTTGTAGGCATTTGCAGCTTTGTGGTTGCGATTGCCATTAGCCCTGATAACCAAGTACTTGTAGCTTATGAAGAACATGCAAATATAGTGATTTCTTTCCTATCGTAGGATGTGGGCACTATTTGTAGGAAGCTTGCATCAGTTGATGGCAGCAGTCTGTTCTTTCTTAGCAAGATTGCATTCACCTTCCATCTCTTGTCTATGGGCATCGTGCAGAAGTAACTCACGCTGCGATGCTAAGCGCCCCTTGCGGCGGGGAGGAGATTTTTACAGTGGCCGGTGCACCAAGCCGCGCCGCGGAGACGCGGCAGATCTGCTGTGCGTGGATCGCAGTCACCATTTGTTTTTTTCTATTCGCGGCATTCTGTGTTCACAAATAAATTGCTAGGTTACAGTCGCTGGGTTGCTGGGTTCCACACATTTTCACTGGCCTGATAAAATATTTTTCGCGTTCCCGATAAGCTTTACGAAGTGATAGCGACGATGGATTGCTACTGTCCAACGAGCAGGGAGTTGGCAGTCATGCCCGGCTTTGTCGCGTCCATGTTTTCCCCAAGCGTTTTTACCAAAAGAGGACACATTACCTTCACCTGCTTTAGCAGTCTTTCTCAACTCGCCAAAAAGAAAAAAAAAAAAGAAATTTGGCACCTTATAGGCATCTGCACTATCTGCATGGTGCCAATTGTTAGCATGCCCGACAAATGGAATACATGTCTACTGGGGTGCGTGCCCATTGAGCCAAGCTCATGGATGCAGTTGATCATTACATAATTTTTATTTAAGCTGTCCTGTGGTCTATATTTCCCTTTCTGCGATAGCTTGCATGAGCACCAGTCTTATACGGGGTGGGTGGGCCTTCGTAAGGTGTCTGTACACCTTTTGCCTGCTTTCCCCCTGGTTTTCATTGCTTTTGTAATGCAAACCAAACAAAAATGTAAAAGAAAAAAAAAAAAATAACCTTCCCTACATGATGTCAAAGTACCAGCTGTCCGCTTCGCCCTCCTCTGTTGATAAAGTCCCTGTCTGCCATTCCATATACTTTATTCATTTAGTTGTGTTAATGACATTTCGATGTCTACTGAGCAGTCGAACCTCAAATGATGAAATGTTTCTCATGCCCTAATGTTACTTTAGTCACAATCGAGACTATGGTAACATTGGTAAACGTTACTTTTTTTTTTTACTTATTCGTGGACACTCTGAACGGATCTTGCATTCATTACACACCATCCTGCTTCAAACAAGTGGTCGAACGGCTGGCTGCCACCTGTTACCTTCCCCTGTCTGAACTTAATTTTGTAGCAGAGGACTTGAAAGTACGGTTAAAGAGGCAATAACTATGTTACAAAAAAAAAAAAAAAAAATCAGCATTCAAGTCTGGTCGAGGCTGGGCATTCTTTCAACGAAAGAGAAAAATATGCATGCTACAATCCCTTCTTGCCTGACAAAGAAGAAAACATGCATGTGTATTAGAAATCGTGGAGCGCTTGTTGTGCCGTGCTGTAATGGAGTTTTACATTGTCACGGCTGCGGAAGGGGTGCGAGACACCTTCTCGAACCGAGGCAAAGGGGTTGGAACTTTGACGGCCAGCGTTAGCTGGTTATGTTCAGCGTCACGAATGAGAACAGAGCCACGAAGTCAATTATGAAAAACCAACAAATATATTCTCAGTATTATACACTGGATTATACGAAGCAAACATCTACATGCATTTAAAACAACACAGTGAAGGTAGCGTACAGGAAAAACTAGCAATTACAAATACATCAGTCAAATTCTCACTATCGAGCTACACGCAAATTGAATACAGACATTTTAAGATGAGATAAGACGAGTGTAGAAAAAGTTCAGAGGAAATTGGGAAACGGGCATATTGTCCGGCGAGCGCGACGGCACTCCACTCACAAAGACGACGAAGAAGGGGAGCTCTCGAAGGCGATGGCCCTTCCGGAGCCCTGGGGCAGTCTTCGGGATGCGGTGCGGCGGCGGTTTGGGGAGCCCGGAGTGCTTGGAGGCGAGAAACGCACTGCTGTTATTTCCGAGTCGACTTTTCTAGCCGCCGGTTGACAGTGCACAAGACATGCCCACTCAATAGATCCCTCCCCAAGTCAGGGTCCGTAAAAACAAACACGCACAAGTGCACCATGATACACACAGGAAGGGGCACGTAGGCCCCGCAACTTCCACACTGCATGGCTGCCATGTTGCGGATGAAAAAAAGCAAGTCGCAACCAGAACAACCAAAAGAAGAGGCACGTACGCCAATAACTTCGGTCCTGATAGGGAACCTTGCGCTGCCCAGTGGGCGCGCCTAAAATCAGACACCCAGCGCCGCCTGGTTTCAAAAGGAGCAAGCATATAGTAGAACGGAGCACGCCGCTCATCATACTGTGCCTGCGCCCATCGGCACATTTGTAGCTTTGGATTTCGTGCCTAATGCTTTTATCGTAGGTTTAATGTCTTTGAAGAACTTGGAGTTTCCTTTTTAATTGCTGAAGGCGCAACCTGCCCTCCTCAGCTGCATGCCACCTTGGTTACGAGCCGCGCCGCTGATTCAAACTCGCTACGCGTAGGTTTGAAACGGTTGTGAGTTCAGTGTTTCCTTTTTTCTTTCTTGCTATGGGGCGCTTGCAAAGTACAGCGTCTCTGCACGGTGAATTACGGGCACACTTTCTAGCAAATAAGATTCTCCTGCGATGAAGCATCGCTAGTGGAGGGTAAATATATCACAGCAAAGTGGAACGACCTGACTGCTATATTAACATTAAGTAGGATTTGCCAATACTGCGTGCGTTAAGAGCTTTGAACGCGTGCAATACTTACCTACTGCCCATTTGAGGAACAGTAATGATTCAACTAGCTTCATGATGAGAAAATTTGTGCATTAAAATGGTGCCTCGTGTTTCACGAAATATAATGCACCATTTTAGGGCGATGCCGTTGAACACATCTGTAGAGAAACAAAGGCCTGTCGTCGCGTTTCAGCACTTGCCTATTTATGTCAGCGAACAAGCAATTGATGGTCAAGAGCACAGATTGTTGGGCGAGTTGGTGCACTGCAGACACTTTCTAGCGCATATGAACAAGGACGAGAGAGATGTAGACAACACGAGCGCTAACTTTCAACTGATGATTTATTGACACCATTGCACAATAAATACAACCTGCATCATGACGTCACCCGACATAAACGCCGACATCACGTGGCCCCGGACAAAAAATTTAACTCTTTGGCTGTCAAAGAAACAGATGGTGTGCTGACACAGGATGCACCCGCTTTTATTATCAGATCGGCCTCTATTACTTCCCTGACATCTTTACACACATGTTTGGCTACTATCTTGCACGCGTTAAAAAATGGTTTGCACGCTTTTTTTATTCTTTTCAGCACAATCGTAACAATGCACAGATAGATTACCATCCCTGTAGTTGCCCACGTTCCTCCTGTGCTCCAATAATCTCTCATTGACACATTGGCCAGTTTGGCCGATGTACCTCGAGCCACATGACAGGGGAATCTCATACACCACCCCGGACGAACAAGCTACAAAGGGTTCTCGATGCCTAATTGTGCACTGCTGTTCTGGCCTTGAAAAAGGATTGGTCATTTTCACAAGTCTTCCTAGCTTCTCGGGAGCCGATAGCACCACTCTGACGTTGCTGCGTTTCGCTATCTTTTTTAGGCGATGCGAGATGTTATGCAAATAGGGAATTACCACTGTCCTTTTTTTTTTTTCATTTCCTTCGCTCAGTCTTTGTTTTTTGTTTTTTCTTTGTTTTTCCTAGCATCCCTTCAGAAACAGATACAATGAGGCTGGTAGGGTATCCCGCTGACACAAAACGCGTTACTTGCCTTTGAAAGCCATGGGACATTGAATGGCAACAGGATTTTTTCAGGGAATTATTTAAGCACTGCTTGACTATTGCTCTCTTGACAAGTTTAGAATGTGATGAGTGAAACGGTAGTCGCACTCTTTCTGCAAGAAAAACTAAATCTTTTAAATATTGACGACCCCTTTCAGATTCAAAGTTCCGAAAAAGTTATAGATTTCTTAGAGAAGAACCATAACAAAGGTCTTTTGGCCTGCTCTTTTGACATAAAGAATTTATATTACTCCTTGCCACAAGATAAACTCCTCAGTTGTGTGGAAGAGTGCATTGATTGCTTTGGACCAGTGGATTTTCAAAATTCAGCAGGTGTATATGTGGAAAGGTTTCTCGAATTGCTTTCGTTTTATCTAAAGTCAACCTACATAGAATTGAATAACCAGTTCCTCATACAAAAGCAAGGGGTCTGTATCGGCTCATGTATTGCTCCTGTTCTTAGTGATGTTGTTTTAGCCCATTGTGACAGAATCGTGTCTGACTGACTCGGAATTTTCGAAAATGTGTCTGTTTTTAGATATGTTGATGATTTTTTAATTGTTTTACAAGACTGCGAGGATTTTTCTACTACTGTAAGTCAGCTCTTAGCCCTTTTTCAGGAGTGTTTTAATCCTTTGGAAATGACGCATGAAATTCCAAAGGATGGTGTCCTACAGTTTTTAGATCTGAAGCTAATCCTCACTGAGAAACGCGTTTGTTGGGAGTATCATCCAAGGGCCAACAAACTCCTACTACCGTTTCACTCATCACATTCTAAACTTGTCAAGAGAGCAATAGTCAAGCAGTGCTTAAATAATTCCCTGAAAAAATCCTGTTGCCATTCAATGTCCCATGGCTTTCAAAGGCAAGTAACGCGTTTTGTGTCAGCGGGATACCCTACCAGCCTCATTGTATCTGTTTCTGAAGGGATGCTAGGAAAAACAAAGAAAAAACAAAGACTGAGCGAAGGAAATGAAAAAAAAAGGACAGTGGTAATTCCCTATTTGCATAACACCTCGCATCGCCTAAAAAAGATAGCGAAACGCAGCAACGTCAGAGTGGTGCTATCGGCTCCCGAGAAGCTAGGAAGACTTGTGAAAATGACCAATCCTTTTTCAAGGCCAAAACAGCAGTGCACAATTAGGCATCGAGAACCCTTTGTAGCTTGTTCGTCCTGGGTGGTGTATGAGATTCCCCTGTCATGTGGCTCGAGGTACATCGGCCAGTTGCCAAACTGGCCGATGTGTCAATGAGAGATTATTGGAGCACAGGAGGAACGTGGGCAACTACAGGGATGGTAATCTATCTGTGCATTGTCACGATTGTGCTGAAAAGAATACAAAAGCGTGCAAACCATTTTTTTACGCGTGCAAGATAGTAGCCAAACATGTGTGTAAAGATGTCAGGGAAGTAATAGAGGCCGATCTGATTATAAAAGCGGGTGCATTCTGTGTCAGCACACCATCTGTTTCTTTGACAGCCAAAGAGTTAAATTTTTTGTCTGGGGCCACGTGATGTTGGCGTTTATGTCGGGTGACGTCATGATGCAGGTTGTATTTATTGTGCAATGGTGTCAATAAATCATCAGTTGAAAGTTAGCGCTCGTGTTGTCTACATCTCTCTCGTCCTCATTCATATGCGCTAGAACGTGTCAAGCAATTGATGGGTTGTCTTTTGTTTATTCTTCGAAGCGAATAACATCGAGATCTACTGCGAAGCATGGATCTAAAAGGTTCATACTGCTAGGACTGTAAGTAGTTAAGTGGCCTCAACTGTTTCGTTGATAAACGTTGGGCAGAAATTATCGGTGCCCTACAATGTGAGAGCGTGGGGGTCAGTTGCCATGCCTTAAATCCCCTTAGTGTAAACCTGCTCTCTTAAAAACAAAAAACTTCAAAAAGCGCTTTTTCTGAACCAATGCAGCTTTTATTCGACGCAAACAACGAACGAATTACTTCTCTAAGCAGCCGCGGCGGTCTCAGCCGTCCTACCAAGGTAGTGGCGCGACGGCCACTAGGCTGTGCTGGCGGTATGCAAAAAACTGCAGCGCAGGCTCCCTATAGGGGTCACTTTGCAGGCGAGAAAAATTTATCCATATATAAAACAAGCAGGAAGGATGCCCCAACTGCGCACTGCTGGGGGGTTTGTCTAACTGCATGAAAACTAACCCGCGACGAGAACACGCACGCATGCGGGCTCTTGCCATGACCAACAAGACAAAGGCACACAGGATACACTGACATATCTCAATCAACTCTTCTAGAATACTGCATATGTTTGATTGTCATATTATGAAAATACAAATGCTGCCACTTTTGTGACACGGCCCCCCACTTTCAGAATATTATGGAATAATATTCTAAACAAACAAAACGTGGCACGCAGGCCGATACAACGCATGGACATGCAATATACAATAAGTAGCACATAACAAAACTGAAGTTCGGACAACATATAGCCTAATATTCCATGATGCATGCAAGATTATACGAACCTGACGGTAAGCTAAGGTAGTCAGCCCCAACATTCTGACTACCCTTAGTGTGTTGCACGCAGAAATTATACTCCTGGAGGAGCAAACTCCAGCGAAGAACTCTGCTGTTCAGTTGTCTACTCTTTTGTGTAAATGCCAGCAGCTGATGATCTGTCTGAACAAGAAATTCGACACCATACAGATATGTCGAGAACTTTTGGACTCCCAGACCAAAGTGAGGAACTTTTATTCGATAGTATGCAACCTCCCTAGCGAGCAACTTTTGGCTCGCATACGCAATAGTGTGCAGCGTTCCCTCATATGGCTGCAGGAGCACAGCGCCTAAGCTAGTGTCGGAAGTGTCGGTGCGCAGAATGAAGGACTCGTTGAAGTTCGGCAGCCGCAAAATAGGGGGATTGGATATACAGTGCTTGAGCTTGTGGAAGGCGTCCTCATGCATGGGTTCCCATTTCACAGTGTTACTTCCTCCCTCCGGGTGAGCTGGGTGAGGGGTACGCTTATCTCGGCATAGTTGGGGATAAACTCCAATAGCTGGTCAATCCCAGGAAAGCTCGCACCTGGCGCTTGGTTCTTTGTGGTTCGGCTGCTTGTATCTTGTCCAGAGTTTTTCCCAGGGGTGCCCGCTTGCCTGCTCCGATTCGATGACCGAGGAAATCAATTTCCGTCATCCCAAATTCACACTTACTGGGTCGCACCGTAAGCCCGGCCGCTTTAATTCTTGCAAAAAGCTGTTGCAGCGTAGCAATGTGTTCTTCCCAGGTTGCGCTGGCGACGAGTATGTCGTCATAGTAGTGCTCTACTCTGTGAATGCCACGGACCACCTTGTGCATCAGTTTGGCGAAAACTGCAGGGGCCGTCATGATGCCAAACGGAATGAAACGAAACTGGTACAATCCGGACGGAGTGGAAAACGCTGTCTTAGCCTTGTCGTTGTGAGACAGTGGGATCTGCCTGCGAATATCCCTTCACGAAGTCCACCTTTGAAAAATATCTCGTGTCCCACTGTGGCAAAAGCAGGATTGGCTCTGGCCATGGGCTCTGAGTCTCCGATCAGAACCTCATTCAGCCTCTGAAAGTCGATGCAAAGGTGATTACTTCCATCCGGCTTTTTCACCAGGAGTACGGGGGAGTTATATGGGGAGACTGACTTCTCAACAATTCCCTGCCTCTCCATTTCTCGCACTTCGTTCTCAATACCTTGCCGTGTTGCGGACGGCAAAGGGTACTGCTTAACGTGAACGGGTGCTGTTGTCGTGAGCGGGAGATTGTACTCCATCCATTCTGTTTTGCCAGGAACATTGGAAAAAATAGCTGCGTGCCTCTCCATCGTGGACAAAAGGAGCTGTTTCTTCGCGGCATCGAGGTGCGGTGATAATCCGCCTTTTGCGCGAGTTTTCTGCGCATGCGCGAAGTCGTAACGGCGATCGATGGAAACACATTGGACGGCGTCGACGGCGTTTCTCGGCGCCGCCAGTGCACGGGGGCTGGCTGCGCCGGGCGGCACGGTGATTGTCACAGGCTTGGCAAGCGATGCCAACCATACCTGCCGCGTACGGTTGCCACTCTCTAAGCGTGCCGAGATGCAAGACGCGGTTTTTCAGGTTTCTTCCGGCGAGCCGCGACCAACAACGACATGAAGCTTGAATTAGGGCCACCAAGCGTCAAGACGTGAATGGCCGACCTTAGCAGCCGACTTCATACGCTCGACTGTGCGAAAAACACTTCGTTACAGGTATGTATGCATCTAAAGGAAATGTGCATGATGAAAAGTATCTACCAGAGTTTTCACCAAGCCTGTAACCCACCAGTGATAGCCGCAATGAGCATTTGTTTGGCGCGTCTGATGGCGATGTATTTTGTCGTTTGTTTTTTTTTATGTGCGAAGGGGTCGGGTAGCGCAGATATCACGGGTGGCTGTGTGCGCCACACCATAATATTTAGCATGTTTTATCACGACTGCCGCCTGACTAAAAAGAAAAAAAAATTGGGCGTTTGTTGTGATGCACCGCCGTTCGCGAGCCAATTGGTTGAGCTGGTCATGAGGCTCGCGAACGGCAGTGTATTAAAACACCATATCTTTTTTTTCGTGTTAGTCAGGTGGCAGTCACGGTAAAACATGCTAAATATTACGGCCTAGTGCACACAGCCGCCTGGGATATCTAGGCTACCTAGCCCTTTCGCACATAAAGAAAAGAAACTACAAAATACATCGCCTTCAGGCCCCGGCGCAACTAAAGCAATCACGTACCGAAGAAGTCCTCATTGCAGCTATCACTGGTGCGTTACAGGCTGAGTGCAAACTCCAGTAGGTACTTTTCATCATGCATATTTCCTTTAGATGCATACATACCTGTAGTATCTGTGTTTTTGCCGCTCGGAGCATATGATGCACTTGACACTCTTGCACGACGCACAGTTTGTTTGTTTTTTACCTTAAAGGCTCGCCTTCGTGCACGCCAAAGCATTCGGATTTTGTTCCTTTGGTGTACGCAATCAGATGCACTTCGTTAGGAAGCTATCGTCGTTGACGTCCAACCGTTTGCAACGGCAAGGAAACCTCCCGGCACAAATGAGTCTCCTGGAGGGTTCATGCTCGTTCACTTACAGAGTGGATTGCTCTGGACTAAGAACAGGGTTGGTTCCTGACCGAGATGTGGATCCGATATGTAGGAGATGCACCAGGTCGTTGATTCCGCAGAAATCGCGGCGGTGGCAGAGAGGTTGTGGATCCTTTCACAACAGGATGACCATTCGCTGTGCACTGAGAACCTTTTCACCACTGCGACCACATCCGTTCTGACTCCTGAGGGCAGAAACCGGCTACAGCACTGAATCATCCGTTGCCAGAAAAATGCCGCGCGTTTCGTGCAGGTGTGCATTCCGGCCGGGACAATGACCTTTTCAGGGGGTGTGTATAAGTGCCTCTCTGCCGAGCTTCATAGATGAAATCCTATAGCTGCACGATTGTAGATGACGCGAGGAGGAAGGGACGCCCATTGCACCATGCCAGCGCCGTGGTGACCGCATTGTGCTCCCACCTAGCTCTGCAGCATCAACAAACTCCTGGCTGCTTTGCCCTTTGAGATCCCTCTCTCTGTCTCTCTGCCTCCGCGCTCTCCTGTCTGCTGAAAACCTGCATGCTGAGAGCGTCTCATTCTGTCACGTCGAACACGGCCCGCGCTACACGCTCTTACAATACGAAGATAGTATATGCGTGCGTTATGAGTGGATTGTGAAAACGCTGTACATTCCCCCATACTGCGTGAACATGATATACTTCAACCACTGTCACTGCTTTCTGCCCCGAGGCCAAAAGAGGGGGGAAGCTTTCGCTTTCTACCTGCGTTGGCGTGGCCTTTTCGTATGGTGCGCTTTCGCGTCGTCTGCTACACTGCCGTCCAATGTGTTTCTCGCCCGCTCCCACATGATGGCGCCACATCCTCCCGCAAAAGGCGGATTTCACTTCCACCACTCCTTCCATTTTCTCTAAATCTGGAACCGGCAGCTTGCTGTCCTCCTCAGTTTCAACCATTTTCCCAAAGGGGAAATTAGCAGCATCTCTACAGTGTGCTCCTTTGTAGAGAGGTATTCTTAGAATAATCTTTACTCCATGAACACTAGACTTTACTTTGCCTTATGAGCACGTTTTAGAGTCTCCTCTAGAGCCACTCCGCGGGTCCTTTAAGATAGTAAGCTCTTCAAAGGTACCGACCAGATCTTGACATTATAAATGAACAACTGCAGCCTGTCAATCAAGCTTTTATGATGATCTTTGTGAAACATTACAGCCATATGCACTACAAAAGGTGGTGACAGTTGAAATGAAAGCATGGGCGTGCTTCTTCTGGATGTTATCATCCTTCTTTGTTTTGCTAGTGATGGAATTGACAGATTTGAAATGTATAAATGGCCCAGATGGGAAGATTCTAGTCCTTTAACTTTGCTTTTTAGGCTACTCTGTGTTTCTTCATGGCCCGCAGATACGGTTTTTCATTGTTCTTACTATCACAGCTTCATCGCTAGCTTAAAAGTGCAGTCTTTGCCAAAAGTAATCGGGCTGCATGGTTTGCTTCTCAGCCTTGTTGTAGTGTATGTGCCCATGGCATCTTTCAAGCACTCAGCCACAATGATAAGGAGAACACTCATCCTTAACTTTTAATACATTCTTTGCCTTTTGGGGTGCCTTAGGGGCTGTTTGAAGGGTTGAGACACAAACCCTGCAGCCTGGTTACATTTGGTAAAGACGATACGTGCTCTCAGCAGTGAATGCAAGTACTATATAAACATTCCAGACCCACTGCTCGTGCCTTACCACACTCTATAGCTTCGCTCTAATACTAAAATTTTAGCATAATGCGATGTGCAGTATACTGTTATGGTCTGTGTTCAGTGTTTAGGCAATAGGTGTTGGTATACACCTCTCAAGGTGCAAATTGCTCATTACGCAGATTTTTGACTTTGTGTTTCTCCCCAGTGAGAAAAACGAACGGAAATTATATTTGTGGAGGTTTGTCACTTGGCACAAAAGGGAATTGCCAGGGAGAAAAAGAAAGAAGCATTATGAAAGTCATTAAACATTCGACTTTATCCTCTTTCATGGGAGTGGATTGCTTGGGCTGTTTTATAACCACTGGAGTATAACAAAGTCTTTGACCAGAGAGGGTAAAGTGTCCATTATCAATTTCTTTTTGTGCCCACGCAGTAGGAGTATGAAGCACTGTTTTAAGTGGGATTAATACATGTAAAATGTATCGAACAAATTATATGACCCGTATACATAATTGATGGTGAAAAAGCTGCAGCATTTAAGTTTAGAGACCCTTTGTTTTGTTATTATCCTTCTGTGTATTATAGATTGTACTTGAAATGGTGTCAAAGGTACATTTTTCCGCCCAGACATTATCTCCTGAGCTGAATAGGTTTGCATAGATTTGTATATTGAATATGCATCCAAAGAAAATGGCTGTCTCACGTTGCAGTGTCGGTGCTTTCTAAATGTCGCAATGTTTCGCATTGTCAAATAGTTTGGTGCAAGCACAACATGACACAAGTTAAAGTTAAGGATACAAGTTTATGTGATGCAGATTTGTGGAAAAAAAAAATTAATTTCTCGTTAGCATGTTAGAATGCCAGGCAATATTCATTTCAGCGGGCTGGAGCTTGCATGTCACCTCATGTGTTTAAACTTTTCATTGACCTGCTTTGCTTTGCCACACAGAGATAAATTGTTTGCCGTTGATCCACATTTTGCAAAATATCGCCGATGGCTGTAGTACAAGCTTGCCTTCTTGTTCCATGGAGCTTTGTATTGTATTGTAGCCCACTTCTTTTCTGACTGCTCTTTTAGCATGCTACAGATACCCAATGATTCAGAGGTATTCACTATTGAGGCTAATAAAAAAGTTTATCCCTGCATTCATTTTATCTTTCTTTTTATGTGAAATAAACTGCACATTCGTTTTAACACTCTTTAAAATGTCTTTCTCTCGTACTTTAGGTATATTTTTAGTGCTAAAACTGCATGCTAATATTACATTTTAATGCCCGCTCTGTTAATGCAGTTGGCATTATTACATGCTGTTGTTAGTTTGTGCAGTAGAAATATAAAGGCAGCCTTCATATTTAGGACCACCTCGGAGAAGAGCCAGCTGACATATCTTTAGGAAAGGTAGCATTTGAAATGACCATCCATGGGTCTCCCAGCAAATGGCATCATCAGTGCACTGCTGTGTAAATTCACTCTTTCTGGACTGCTATAAGTTTAAGATTTGTCTTCATGCCATGTGTGTGCATAGACAGACAGGTAGTGTAAGGAAGGCATTTTTAAAAGGTATCAAAAAAACTTCCAAGAGTACTGCAGAATCTGCGCTGGAGAAATGCAAAAGCCTGAGCGTTACTGCAGCACATGATACATTGCGTGCTCCTTGTATAGCTTTCCCTAGCAAGGCAAGGGCTCGTGCCACACAATGGAAATTTCATTACCTCGGCACGCATTCATTGCAGTGCTGCAAGTGTGGAATTAGATGGTATACTGTCGCTCCTGTCATGCAGCGTTCTCGTAGCCATGTGACATTCCCATGCAACTTGACTCGTATGACTTTGTCACGTAATACTCTCATAGTCCCTTGACATACTCAAAAATCGTCAACAACCTTTAATGTTTCATTAATTAATGACACATCTGATTATGACATTACTAACGACAATGGCTGTATTTTTCACTGTCTTTACCTCACCGCACTACTCTTTGGGTCATGGCATGATGTTACCAACTAATGACATTACATCTGGCGATACATTTTGCGGACACTTGCGGTGGCGACATAGCCTAGTAAGACTTTCACTCCAATTAAACCGCAGATTAGCGTACACTCTTACATGTACACATACCCTCATGTGTCCTTGAGTGGCTAGAAAGTTTAGCATCATTTTAAGCTACCTACTTCCCATTTAAGCAATTTTTTTTTCTATTCCTTGAGAAGCTAGCTATAGCCGCATGTGAGCCTCATTTAAAGCATTATCTGTGGTGAATGCTTACAGGTCGTCCACCACGTTGTTTGGGGAGGCAGGAGTCATTTGACTTGGTTCCACGTGGCCAAATTCCATACTACCTTGTATTGGAGTCTGTCCTGGAGCAACTCTGCATTTTTTATGAAAGTGATGTCTCTCTTAGGAAAGAATTATTTGAAGGCAAGTATTTTTTTATTTTGTTTGCGCATTTCTCTCCTGACTTCCTTAATCAAGAAAACTGACTTTTGCAGGAGTGCGAAGGCGACTACATCAGCTCAAGGTGAGTGCAAAACACTTACGCTGACATCTTAAGCCTGCATGTGATTGATTGCCCTTTGTGATCAAAGACATGGAGGATACCTAATTGTCATTAACTGTGAAAGTGGATTGTAGAAGAACCTCGTTGTGAGCGTCCATGCATGACCACTTATACATACATACCACCCATACCATGCATTGCCTTACACACAGTGCATGACTGCATATAGACCAACGCCGATCTGTGACGTAAGCAAGATGAGGGGGTGCTGCTGTGAGCCAGGCTGGGCTGACCGGGGGTAAAAAAAAGACTTAGCGCCCATAGTTTGTGGTTTCTACATGGGCATCGGCCACCAACCACCGCGGGTTTGAGCGTCGCGCGAGCCGAAGCCCCGATCAGCCGTCACCACGCGCACACTGAAACACCGCAGCGCGCACTCAACCTCCACTGGGAGGAGAGCATTTCGCTGCAAGTACACAAGCCTCCAAGTTCACAAAGGAGACATTTATTGAAACGCCATCCTCCAGCGGCACACACACACACACGCACACACATACACATATATACAAACACACATACATACACATACTCAGTCACCGTGTCCCTGGAGCGCGCGAGGAGCAAGGCTCCCATGTGCGCACGAAGCGACACGGAGTGCGCGCCACAAGCACGCAAGGGTGTGCTGTGATCTCTCTCTCGCGGTGACCAAAGGGTTCCTTTGAGAGAGAGCGGGCAACCACCGCATGGTACGCCTGTCGCGGATCGTTGGATCACGATCGACAGGCTCGAGCTGCGCTCTCAGGTACGACCCGGAGCGGACGAACTCGAGTACACACTGGTCTGCGCGGACAAAGGCCGGCAGACAAGAACAGTTGCGTACGCATCCTGTGATGTCTTGGAGGGGTCTCTCCCTGATCTCCGCTTGGACGGTCGCGCGAGCGCGGCCGTCAAGCGGCGCCGTGTTCCCGCCAAAAGGCGCCAATGGAAACAGCCACTGGGACGCCAGGGCGGAGCTGTGGCCCGAACGACAGTGACAAGTCGTCCGAGCCCCTCTCCGCTGCCTCAGGCGGGAGAAAGGGATCGAGGAGAACAACATGGCACAGCGGCGGCCGCTCAAAGGGCAGCCGCAGCAATTCCGAATCCCACATCCTCCTCTCCTTAATTGCCCTCCTACCCATCAGCGAAAGCACGCGGCCGGTCCCCAGCATGAAGAAAAGAATGCTATCCTCACGCAACAAGTAAACAACGCTTCAGCTCCAGCCCAAAAAAGATCTCGAAAAGACGGACACTCAAGAAAAACACACTACAAAAAAAAAAACGCACACGCACAAAAAAAGAACAGGATGACATGAAGAATGTACAAAGTTCCACAAAGTTCCGAAGGCGATGTAACCACAACTATGTACCGAACACAACTATATACAGAAGTCCCAAAGTTCGTCGGTGCAGCTCGGGGAGCCTGCGGTGACTCACCGCTCGTTAACTTCTGAGTGCCCAACGTTCATCGTTGGCGGCAAACGATTTCTGTCGGTGGTGGTGCAGGTTAAGTGCAGGAACAGTGAAGACGCTGAAGGGGCCCCAGGCGTGGAAAGTCCGTGACTCCGTGGCGATCCAAGGCGCACATGGGAAGACCGCGCGGGGCTTCCTTTCCACCGCGCTCCGTACACGCCGGCAAACATACATGGCACGACGTTGTCGCCTCCAAGCCTAGGCACGCACACGCACAGCCACTCACACACCAAACAAAGGGTGATGCCGACCTTCAGCGAGAAACCTGCCCCGAGCACCTTCGCAACCGCGGCGGCCTTAGGTGAAAGGGGCATCGTCCATGCTCCCCGTCACCAACTTCCTTTCCACACACAACGGAAAAGCCACGCGTCGGTGCTGCCTAATGAGCAACCCTCGCACTTTCAAGAAGAAAGAGGAGAGAAGACGCGCTGTACAAAAGAAGGCACTCGCTGTACAATATTTACAAGATAGGAAGCAAGAACAGAAACAGAAGACAACGAAAAATGGAGAAAGAGACACAAAAACAAAATAAAACACAAAGGCTCCAGTGGAACTGAGCGAGCAAGAAAAGGGGAAGACCAACCTTGCTTCCGGGTAGGGTTTGACGAGCAAGCTCGCTCGGTGAGGCGGTATGCCTTCGGTTGCGGAAAAGGCCCGCCGTCCGGCATCAATCACACAGGTGAACATCGCCTCACCTTGTACCGGTGCGGGGCACGGCTGCGTTCCACCGCATCGGGTGTGCCTTGGCGCTTGCCTGTGGTGACAATGGGCACCAGCGCAAGCTCGTCAGACCGTTACGCATAGGCCTTCAGGTCTGCAATGTAGGCACGGCTGGCATTTCCCGTAAGGAGATTCTCCAGCAATGAGCCCCTGCTTGTTACTGAGGAAATGCCCCATGAAATCGCAGGTGGCCATCTGCCACGGACGCACACTGTCAGTTGGTTTCGTCATGCCCGGTGGCTTGCCACCCCTCGACTTCTCCATTTGACAGACATGGCAGAAACGGCAACAGCGGAAAATGTTGCGCTTCATGCCGGGCTGCAGTCACCGATTGACTCAGTTTCTTGAAACCTTGGAGCTACTCAGATGACCAGCCAATGGTTTGTTGTGAGAGAACGCAACAGAGCGCCGCTCAGACATTGGGGAATAGCCACTTCAAATGGTTCAAGGAATCATTATCCGTGGCTATGTATTTCAGCGCGAGCCCGTCATGGCCCAGCAAATATGAATCCCCGGGGTACTCCACGACACAATCTGGCTCGTGCCCCCCTGCGCCCGCTCAATACAAGTAGCATAATGGCGCTGCGCCCGCTGCAATACAAGCAGCGTAACGGCGCTTCGTCTCCCAGAGACCGTCGCTGACATCGCGACAAAACGGGTCATTTTGCTGGACCGTCGTAATTCTTCATGGCTGAAAACGATCCCAGTCATCCCAAAGGAGAGCCTGGTTTCGTCCCCCCCGCAGGTTCTGAGCAAAACTTCCGCTGGCATCGGTGGCTCAGATGTGCTCACAAAGAGCTTTCACCCTCGCCTGCTTTGTGAAGCGCTGCTTACCCGGATAGCGGAATGGGGAACCCGTCTGCGGGCGTCCCCTCCGTGCCGATCTGCGGCTCGTCCGCTGTTTCCCCCCCTTCGCCTGCCGGCGTAAAGACGCCGCCGCGGGCGAGTGGGGCATGGGATAGCGCGTCAGCTACCACGTTCGTTCTCCCCTGTAGATACTGCACCGAAAAGTCGAAATGCTGTACCAAGAGAGAATTGTGCACCAGCCGGCTCGCAAGTTCACGGAGTTGCATCAGCCAACTGAGCGCGCTGTCGGCGCGGTTTCCAGAGGGAGCCCGGCCGGCGCCTCAGAGTTCCCCAAACAGAAATGACTGCTAGTGGGGCACGGGTGCGGTTGTACGGAGATGCCGTCAGCGGCGGCTTCAC